>NW_006408538.1:3772383-3785193 GCF_000296735.1 Chrysochloris asiatica
TTACCCACAAGAAATACAAGCCATAACACAAGTAGGTATATGCACACCAATGTTCATAGCAGCACTATTTACAATAGCAAAAAGATGGAGACAGCCAAAGAGCCCATCAACTGAAGAACGGATAAACAAACTGTGGTACATACACACAATGGAATATTATGTTACCTTGAATACCAAGGAAGCTGCAAGCTATCACATAACATGGATGAACCTTGAGGACAATATTTTGAATGAAATTAGTCAGTCACAAAAGGAGAAATACTGTATAGGATCACTATTGTAAAAGACTAAGAAAAAGAAACCATACTAAAGTGCGGAGCAGGGGAGTGGATTCTTTGCTGGTTACCATAATGTGGGATATGGGGTGAGGGGAGGGAGGTGAAGGTGTAGTACAGGGTAGGGAATAGACACAGGATAGTTTGGGTGCTAGAGAGGGGGGCAATACACAAGAAGAGGGAAGGGAATAGTATTTTAAGGCGGATGGGAAAACAGGCAGGTTTGCGTGGGCTAAGTGGACAAAGGTAAATAATGATGTATGCACAACTTTGGATCACCAGGGCTTTGGAATACAGGGACTGAGACATGGTTGGAATGGGGAAAAGGGAGGAAATAATGTTAAGATGCTTGGCTGCCTTTTGAATCTTAGTTTCCCTGGCATACCATTATAAAATAGACACTCGAGGGGGAGAGAAAGAATAGCCAGAAATATCACGATAGAAAGTTTGTAAGTCCGTCTTCTGCCTATAACTGACTGTTGTTGTTGTTAAGTGCCATCAAATCGATTCCCACCCATAGCGACCTTGTATAGGGTTTCCAAGGAGCAGCTGGTGAGCTTGAACCACTGACCTTGCAGTTCAAATGACTTTGAAGTCTGACGCATTAGCCCACAGCGCTACACCAGGATTGAAATACCTAAACTGGGGATACAACATGACCAGTGAAGGAGGCTTCCTGCGGAGCCTCTGCATTACATAAGACAATAAGTAGAATCCTGAACCCCATCCAGAATCTTCTGAGGTAGGAAATTTCCACTTGAAAGGACAAGCAGACCAGCCTGGAGTGGCTAGAAGAACAGAAGATACTTCTTGAAAGAAAGACTGACAGGAAAAATAAAAAATAATGGCAGTCTGACTGATTACTATAAGAACAAGTAAGTTGCTGGACTAGGAGACATCAAGGTAAGTGGTCGGGTCCCCTCAGGGCAAACCCCTTGCCTGGACTAAGACTCAGTGGGAATACACGAGCAGACATGTGCTCAGATTGGTGACCACGTTGGTCACCTATAAGGGGAAGTGACAGAAAAACAGCAGTGAAGCTGCGAGCTAAGCCCTACCACATTCAGTAGACTCCTGTGAACCTGGGTGGAGACCTGGTTGGCCAGCAGTATGGCAAAACCTGGGGACACCTGGGCCCAGAGTCAGTGACATAGCCACAGAGGACTAGAGTGGAGAATGAAGCATACAGCTGATAAGAAGAGAGGGCATATGCACAAGAACACCCACACTTGTAGATAATACCCACTTGACTTGGCTTCAATGGCTGGATGAACAGAGCTCAACTAGAAGAAGAGGAAACAAAGAGTAATCTGATACAATTTGATGAACTTGACCTATACTTATGGATGCAGTAGTTCAAAAGAGGGAACAAATCTTTACAGCAAGGATCATTCCCAGCCCCTCGATACACAGGGTAGACAGGGATGGGCAACTTGAACATTGGCTACCCAAAATGGGGGGGCTACAAAGGCAAGAAGTGACTGGCTTACAAACTTTCAAGAGGAAGCCCAGATCCAGAGGGCACGGAGAAAGGTAGAATCTCCAGAGTAGTATCTAATCTGTGTGGGTGGGGCTGATGAAAGGAGATGGGGATAAGTCTCTTGTGGTATAATAGTGAATAATTGCTATTGGGACTGGCTGTGAAGGTTGGAAATGTAAAGGTAGATGTTTTGTAGCAAAAGGAGGGGATTGATGGACTTTGAAGTCCAGGAGCTGAGGTCCCTGGGCCCATCAAGGGAGAAGAGCAGAGTGTGGGACCCTACCCAGAGAAGCAGTGATGCCAGGGATGGAGGCAGAGATGATAATGTGGAGTGATGGAGCTGCTGGGGACTCTAAACTCAGAGAGAGAGTGAGGCTGTGTGCTGACAACCAGGGGGGAGGCTTGCAGGGTATACATTTTGGTTGGTTGATGATGCATGGACGGGATTGTAACCATGGCAATGAAACAATATACGATAGGATGAATGTAAAGCCAATGTTCTCCCATGTAAACTATCACATAATTCACAATAAAAAAAAAAATTAAGAATAATGATGAATCTGAGAATCACTCACAGCCTGGCTGAACCCTGAGGACCTTATGCTGAGTGAAATTAGTCAAGCACAAAAGGACAAGCATTGGATGAGCCCAATGTAAAAAGTTTTTTAAAAATACTTTTTTTGTTTATAAAGGAATCGATCTATAATGATTATGAGGGAGGGGAGAAGAAAGGAAAATTATTCATGGGCTGGAAGGTAGACGCTTGTCAACATGGGTAACAGTACAGGCAATATACAACAAGAGTGAGGTTAGCAGAGGAAAGATGAAGGTAGTGGGAAACACAGGGAGGAAAGCAACAGTTCGTGTGAAGAGGAAAATCCAGTTAACTGTTGGTATATGGAGAGGATTGCAACCACGTAATAAAGAAAAGTATATGATTTGTTGAATGTAAAACTGATGATCTGCTCTGTAAACCTTCACTCAAATCAATATATATATATATATTTAAAGAACAGAAAAAGGGGATGCTGAATAGCTTAAATCAGAAAAGGTGTGCAACAGGGTTGTATCCTTTCACCGTACTTATTCCATCATCTGTATGTTGAACAAATAATCTGGACTATACAAGAAGTCAGCATCAGGATTTGAGGAAGACCCATTAACACCCTGCAAGATGCAGATGACGCAAACTTAAAATACTAATGAAGATCAAAGACCACAGCCTTCAGTATGGATTGCTCCTCAGTATAAAGCAAACAAAAATCCTGGGCCATCATATGAACAGAAAAGACTGAAGAATTCATTTTGCTTCGATCCATAATCAATACTCATGGAAGCAGCAGTCAATAAATAAAATGCTGTATTGCATTAGTTAAATCTTCTGCAGAAGACCTCTTTAAAACATTAAAGAGCAAAAATACCAATTTGAGGACTGACGTGTGTCTGACCCAAGCCATAGTATTTTTAATCAACTCATATTTCACAGGAGAAAGATGAGGCTATCTGTTTCTGCAAAGATTTACAGTTTAGGAAACTCAATGTGGCACTTAATAACAAAAACTCCAATGGCACATAGCAACAATAATATATCCATGCAGATGTTCAACAATGAATAAAGAAGATGGTGTTGGTGAAGAATATTTTTATGGAAAAAGTACAGCCAGAATGTTCCTTCAAAGTGAAGATGGCAAAACTGCGTCTCTTGTACTTAGGACATATTGTTGGGAGGGACTAGTTCCTGGAGAAGAACATCATGCTTAGAAAAGTGGAGGGCCAATTAAAAAGAGGACCCCCCCCCAATGAGATGGCTTGATACAGTGGCAGCAAAAATGAGTTCCAACATAGTAACAATTGTGAGGATTGTGCAGGATAGGGCAGTGTTTCTTTATGTGTGCAGTGAGTTTCTATGAATCAGAACTGACTCTATGGCACCTACCAACCATCTGATTTACTATCTTAGGATGTCACTTGCTCATCCCATTTTCTATTCCTGGATTTTTTCCTAATGTTGGTTACTCTCAGTGTCTATGAAAGAAAAGGCTGTTTCCTTGTTTCTCTGAGCTGTTTGCAGATCTGATGGTTAGAAGGTTCTTCTTATTGAAGGATCACTCTTATCACCATTACGATAACCCTTTTCTCTCGAAATAAAATTTCTCCCTGTCACCATCTAGTTTGTTTTCCATTTGACACATATAAAAAATGTAATTTAAAAGACTTTTTAGACATGCTATTTTATGTCTAGACACTTTCTAGGCTACTACCACTGAAACTGTTCACTCACTTTTCACTGCACATTGTTCAGTGATGGTTAAAATGTTTACCATCTGGCTGTACTGCTTTTATGCTTGAAACGACAAATGCTATGCTACAAGATTATTGCCAAATACCATGAAGAGGTCAATTGAATGTCTCAAATTAAAATTCTGAAGCAATGCTTGTGTAACTAATTTTCCTGAGTAGTCCTCTAGCAACCTCTGTACTTTGACCAGCCCACCCTGAAAGAGCTTGTCCATGGCCACTGGTGGACTCCAACCTTGTGGTTCCCAGTCCAACGCTTACTGTATAGCGCCACGACGTTCCAGGACACTTGAGAGGAGGTGGATAATTCTGTGTGTGTAGACCGGTACACTCACATATACACTTTTACATGCACAGAAAACGTTTGGAAACACACATTAGAAACTGTTAACAGTAGTTACCTTGGGAACTAGGATTCTTCAAAGTCTGGCACTGAGATGTAAGTATACAGGGAGTTGTTTATTTTTTGTAAGTGTCATCTGTAATTGATTTATTTTGCCATGTCTGTATGTTAATACTTTCGTGACTAAAGAAGTAATTAAAATTGTGGGGTTGGTAAAAATTAATCTATTACTCAAAATAAAAGTCTTATAAGGAAAGCTTACATTGGACATTGAGCTCCACAATGCCCCTTCCAGCTCTGACACTAATGTCTGTCACTAAGACTCAACTGCTAATTCTTACTTTTACTTCCTCCACAGGCTTTCATCAAATTTTAAGTGTGTGAAGAGCCTCTGGGTCACTTACCTCATCTTGAAAACAGTACTCAGAGCTCTCAGCGTTCACTTACCTCACAGGAAATTTGAGGTGGGAAGAGATAAGATGTTCATATATTTTAAGTTACCACAAAGACAGGTGTTCATGAAAGCAGAATATTGTAAGTCTTGGAATATTAAAAGACATATCAAAAGAAGCTGCTCTTGGCTTTTTATCACATAAGCATTTTGATATTCTTGAACTATTACTCTTCATTTAGTCTGCCGTGGGATAAGTGTTTCTCCCCAAACAGCATTCATTTTAGCATTTCTGTTCATGCCTTCTGTCAAACAAGATTTCCTCAGCCTTTGATTTTTATCAAGATTACTTGACTAGACTCTTCAAAGCATTTAATTCAAAGTTCATTCTATCAGTGGGTGGATTAGTTGAGTAACTGAAATATCAGTCTTGAATGCCATAATAGTTTGTTATAATATTTCTCTTCACAGGAGATATAGTTACCAACATAGTGTGCTAATGAACAATGAAATGACTGTCCAAATAGCAGACATCTTTAAAGAAAGTTACTGATAAATGCTGAATTAAATATAATAAATAATGGCTCCACAAACCATTCATTTAATACCTGTTCAATAGTCTTCTAAGGCCATTAATGATAATTACGTGTCAGGTACTCTAGTAGGTATTAGGCATACAGGACAGAAGCCCATGCTGTTCCCCTCATGAGGATTCTGTTCTGTCTGAGATGGCTCAATGCATTTCAAATGTCAGCAGGAAGTTCAAATGAAGTGTTTGAGGTGCTGTGTGAAGAATTTAGAGGTTTCTGGCAGTATCCATTTCAGGAACTCATGTGGCTGGTTATTGCTATTTTGAAAAAAATCTCCAAAGTGAACACTTTCATCACACAAATGGAAGGAGAAACTCAGAAAGTCGCCACCAATCAGAATCACAAAGGACAGTCACTGCCAAGGGTTGCAAGTTTCAGAAAACAACAAATTATCTTGATATGTAAGACCTTTCTCAGAATATGAATTTCCAAGAAATCAGGTTGAAATTTCTAAAAGCAAACAAACTTAAAAACAGGAACACAAGGTTGGAACAAAAAGTCATGTCAAATAGAGACTGGATATTCACTGAACATGGCAATCGTGGACCGTGCCTGGGAGGAGGGACCTTTCCACTTTGAGGAGATGGAGGTAGATTACCTCTTTGCGTTTCCTTCCTAGTCTACCAGTTTCTGTCAAATTAATGCTGATTCCTGGCAACCCCATGTGTGCCAAAGTAGAACTGTGTTCTATAGGTTTTTTAAATGGCTGAATTTTTGGGAATTAGATTGCCAAGACCTTCTTTGTAGATGCTTCCAGGTGTAGTGGTGTAGGATCAGCAGTTTAAATCCACCAGCTGCTCCTTGGAAACCCTACACTGATTTGTTATGAGTAGGAAGCAACTCGATGGCACCTAACAACAACAACAATAGGTGGATTTGAACTCCCAAACTTTGTTTGAAGCTGACAATGTTAACCATTTGTTTCACCCAGGGACTCCCCTTCTTAGTCTAAGATGTTTATAATTAAGAACTGCAATTGCAAAATTCTATTTTCTCTAGAGAAAGATTTCTCAACAACCAAATGTACTCAAGATGCTAACATCCTATTTATATTTTATAGTTTCTTAACAATGACCTCAAGCAAGAGATGAGTAAAGAAAACAAACAGGTCTTCTTAATTACTGGAGAGAAAAATAAATGTATGTTATTAAGAGGTGCTGTCGGGTTAGTTCTGACTCATAGTGACTCGATGCTCAACAGAACTAAACCCTGCACCATCCTCACAACCGCAGAAATGTCTGGTTCACTGCTGCAGCCATTGTGTAAGACCATCTAATCGGGGGTCTTCCTTTTTATTGCTGACTCTCTAACCAAGCTTGATGCCTTTTCCAGGGACTGGTTCCTCCTGAAAACATGTCCAAAGCACATGAAACAAAGTCTTACTATCTTCACTTCTAAGGGACATTCTGGCTGTACATTTTCCTAGACAGATATGTTTGTTCTTCTGGGAGTCTGTGATACTTCCAACATTCTTCACCAGCACCATAATTCAAATGCATCAATTCTTCTTCAGTTTTCCTTAGTCATTGCCCAGCTATCACTGTCATATCAGGCGACTGAAAACATACCATGGCTTGGGCCAGACAAACCTTAGTCCTCAAAGTGGCATTCTTGCTTTTTAACACTTTAATGAGGTCTTTTGCAGAAGATTTGCCTAATGCAATATGTCATTTGCTAAAAGTGAAGAGGACTTAAAACATTTACTGATGAAAATCAGAGAACACAGCCTTCTGTATGGATTGCATCTCAATATAAAGAAAACAAAAATCCTCACCACTGGACCAATAAACAACATTCTTATCAACAGAGAAAAGATTGAAGCTATCAAGGACTCCATTCTTCTTGAATCAACTATCAACATTCACAGAATCAGCAGTCAAGAAATCAAACAACATATTGCATTAGACAAATCTGCTGCACAAGACCTTTCTAAAGTGTTGAAGAGCAAAGTTAGCTTGAGGACTATGGCGCGCGAGACCCAATAACCTTATATGCATGTGAAAGCTGGATAGTGAATAAGGAAGACCGTAGAAGAATTGATGCTTTTGAGTTATGGTGTTGGAGGAGAATATTGAAAGTGCCGTGGGCTGAAAAGAACCAACAGATCTGTGTTGGAAGAAGTACAACCAGAGTGCTCCTTGGAGGCCAGGATGGCCAAACTTTTGTCTCTCATACTTCAGACATATTATCAGGAGGGACTAGTCGCTGGAGAAGCATATCATGTTTGGTAAGGTGGAGGGTCAGAGAAAAAGAGGAAGACCCCCAACGAGATGAATTGGTCAAATGGTAACGTTGATGGACTCAAATGTGGCAACGGAAGTGAGGTTGGCCCAGGATCGGGCAGTGTTTCGTTCTGTTGTGCATAAGGTTGCTATGGGTCGGTACCGACTTGATGGCACCGAACAACAACAACAACAACAAAGCAAGGTCGGCGGTTCAAGCTCCTCGGAAACCCTGTACAGGGTGGCTGTGAGTCAGAACCGACTCCACAGCACTTAACAACAAAGCAAGGAGAAAAAGTTCCTGCGTGGTGCAAGAAGTGTGCTCCTCACTTCTTCCTTCTCCAGAGTAGCTCTTCCGGGGTGTGTTTTATGTTAAATGGACTTCTGCTGTTACAACAATACTCACCCAACAAATCCATGTGAGAAAAGCATCCATTAAGGTCACAGACAAGGAAACTGCATACAGTACAGTTCTACCTTGTAACTACGGGGTCGCCATGAGTCGGACCAACTGAATAGCAATAGGTTTGATTTTGGTTTTTAAGCACTGAAAAGATTTTGGCGCCTATCCCACCCCCGCCGTCCCACCTCCCTCTCCCCGCCATTTAATTAAAAATAATGTTGTTTAGTGTGGTTCCGACTCATTTGGTGTTGTTATGTGCCGTGGAGTGGGTTCTGACTCATAGTGACCCTCTACAGGGTTTTGGAGGCTGTAAATCTTTACTTGAGAGAAGAAAGCCTCCTTTTTCTCTCGCAGAACATCTGGTAGTTTGGAACTGCTGAGCCTGAGATTAGCAGCCCGATTGGTAACCACTACACTACCAGAGCTCCTTACTCATAGCGACCCTGCAATAGGGTTTCCAAGGAGCAGCTGGTGAATTTGAACCGCTGACCTTAAGTTTCAAACTGACCGTTCGGTTCAGTGCATTATCACACAGCGCCACACCAGGACTCCTCAATTAAAAGTAATACAATAAACCAAAACAAAATGAATTCCCACCAGTACAGTTGGACTCAGTGAGGTCCTACAGGGGACAGCGGAGAACTGCCCCTAGAGATTCCAAGGCTTTGAATCTTTACAGAAGCAGACGGTAACAACCCAAAAAATTATAAAACTTACCAACGTACTAAAATCAAGACTTTTTTTCTTTCTTTCGGATGGAAAAAGTTGGCAATCTCACTTTTCGTCTCTGACACGCACGTGTATACACTTTGCTGGATCACGTGTGGCTTAATTTTTACTACTAAATCCTGGTGTGGAGGTGCTGCAGGAGAATGCACAAGATCACAAGGTCAACGGTTCAAATTCAGCAGCTGCTCCTTGGAAACCCTTAGAGGGTCACTATGAGTTGGAACTGACTCGGTGGCACTTAACAACAACAATGTAAGCTTCTGGGCCAATTAAGTTCAACAAGAAAAAAGTGAAATTAACCTACAATTTGCCAACTTCTAAATTGAAGGCTAGCAGGACTTCATTAAGACTAATCAAATAATACATTAGATCATGAGTTTTCAAAGTGTTCTAGGAACCCTCGGGCCCTTTTGGGGACACTGGGGATGGCTGTGGAGGCCAAGTGCTCATTTCTTTCTCCTCCAGAGCACTTCCTCCTCGGGTGTATTTTATGTCAAAGGTCTACAGAGGCTTTGGTTTGGAAATGGGTTTTTGCTGCAAAAACAAAGCAACAGCAACATAACAAAACCACAACTTAGCGCAACTGTCATTACAACACTGATTATTGACAGGAAAACATTTGTACCTTTTTGCCACTGGAACCCCATGAATCAATCCAGTGGATTTACATTCTCCATCTTCATGGGCCCAGGTAGCCAGCAGAGACCTGCATGTTATGGAGACCCCAGGGTGGAACATAGTTAACATGCTCAGCTGCTAACAAAAGGCTTAAATATCTGTCTGTCTCAGCAATTGGCACCTCCAAGGAAAGGCCCAGTGATTTACTTCCAACAAATTGAAAGCCCGATTAAGTCCAGTTCTGCTTTGACACATATGTGATCACCGTGAGTTAGAGTCGATTCGACAGCAAGTGGTTAGCGATGCCAGGCATGGTTTTTCAAATATTTTGCTTAATACAGTACACATTTATCAACTGCCACACAGGAAGTTCATGGCAGAAAATTAAACAACAGAGTATTTTCAGTGTTGTTGATAAGATCTGTGGTACATTTAGCCCACCATGTTCCCAGTTCTCCACTCTAAACATTTTATCTCTCTAATTGATTTTGGTTGAAATAAATCTAAAGATATTGCTAAAATTTTATTGAATTTAATTTCTTGGGATGCTTTGTTGCAAGAGATAACAAAGGAAGTTGGTGAAGTAGACCAGGCAGACTGCTCTAGTTTCTGAGAAACTTCAAGCTACAAATTTAGGATGATGGTAGTTTTGTTCTCATAATTGACAAGTTAAGAAACACTTTTGTATCACAAATTAAATGACAACAACAAAAAAAACCCTGTTCAGTTGAATTTTACTCAGAGTGGAGCCAGAATGTGGACTCCATTCAAAGCCCTCAGTGTGAGTGCATGTAAATGAGGTTTGCCCTAGGCTCCTGGACATTTCCACCCTTCAATCTGTCCATCTCTCTGTGGTGCCTTTTAGAACCCTCCAGGCTTCTCTTTCCTTCTTGCTACCACAAAGAGAACTGGATGAACTCAATCACGCCAAGATGTTGCAGGTGCGTGCAATTTAATGTCACTCTCCCCTGGCAAACACTCAGGTTAATGGATCACATTAGTGACCTGGATACCAGTGAAAAGGTTTAAAAAATTTTTTTCTTAAATTTATTTTTTTAAGCTAGGGTAGGCCTGATCCTCATTACCTTTATATTGACAAAACAAGTTTGAATAGATGGTACTTGTCTCCCATGAACTAATATGTAGTGATGGCATTTATAGGCTAATAAATAAATATATAAAAATTCTTCTAGAGACTATTTTGTGGTGAATATGCTCCTTGATACTACACATACTGGTGTGGTGTTGTGGGTTAATGCACTAGACTGCAAAGTCAGTTTTCCCTCACTTTCACTTATAGGTGACCAACGTGATCACCAATCTGAGCGTGTATTCCCATTGAGTCTTAGTCTTGGAAGGGGGTTTACTCTGAGGGGACCCAACCACTTGCCTTGATGTCTCCTGGGTGAGCAACTTGTTGGTTCTTGTAGTAATCAGTTGGTCTGCCTATATTGTTTTGTATTTTTCCTGTCGGTCTTTCTTTCAAGAAGTATCTTTTGCTCTTCTAGTCGCTCCAGGCTGGTCTACTTGTCCTTTCAAGAGGAAATTTCCCACCTCTGGAGATCTGGATGCTGTTTAGGATTCCACCTGTGGTCTTAAGTAATGCAGAGGCTCTGCAGGAAGCCTCCTTCACTGGGCATGTTGTAGCCCCATTTTAGGTATTCCAGTAAGTTATAGGCAGAAGACGGATTTAGAAGCTTTCTATGGTGATATTTCTGGCTATTCCTTTCTCTCCCCCTCAAGTGTCTATTTTATAATGGTATGCCAGGAAAACCAAGATTCAAAAGACAGCCAAGCATCTTAACATTATTTCCCCCCTTTTCCCCATTCCAACCATGTCTTAGTCCCTGAGTCCCAGAGCCTTGTTGTTCCAAGGTTGTGCATACATCATTCTTTACCACTGTCTCACTTAGCCCATGCAAACCTGCCTAAATGTTCTCCCATCTGCTTTGTTCTTCCATTCCCCTCCCCCTTATATACTGCCCCACTCCCTAGCACCCAAACTATCATGTGTTTATTCCCTGCCCTGTGCTCCACCTTCTCCTCCCTCCCTTGACCACACCCCCACAACCCAGTAACCAGCAAAGAATCCCTCTCCCTCTTTAGTATGGTTTCTTTCTCTTAGTCTTTTACAGTAGTGGTCCTATACAGTATTGCTCCTTTTGTGACTAATTTCACTCACCATAATGTCCTCAAGGTTTGTCCATGTTATGCCGTGGCTTGCAGCTTCCTTGTTATTCAAGGTAGCATAATATTCCATTATGCTTATTTATCCATTCTTCAGTTCATAGGCACTTAGGCTGTCTCCATCTTTTTGCTATTGTAAATAGTGCTGCTATGAAAATTGGTGTGCATATATCTACTCGTGTTATGGCTCATATTTCTTGTGGGTAATTACCAAGTAGAGGAATTGCTGGATCATAATGTATTTCTAGTTCCAACCTTCTGAGGAAGTGCCATATTGCTTTCCAGAGAGGTTGGACTGCAGTCCCACCAACAATGCAGGAGTGTCCCAGTCTCTCCACATCCCCGCCAGCATTTATTGCCCTTTACTTTTTTTGATCTTTGCTGTTATTGTTGGTGTGAGATGATATCTCATTATTGTTTTGATTTGCATCTCTCTGATGGCTACTGATCGTGAACATTTCTTCATATGTTTGTTGGCTGCCAGGATCTCCTCCTTGGTGAAGTGTCTGTTCATGTCCTGTGCCCATTTTTTAATTGGGTTATTTGTCTTCTTCTTGTAGAGGTGTTATAGTTTCCTATATATTTTAGAAATAAGTCCCTTGTCTGATGTGTCATTACAAGATTTTTTCCCATTCTGTGGGTTCCTTTTTTACTCTTCTGGTGAAGTCTTTTGGTGCACATAAGTTTTTAATTTTTAGTATGTCCCATTCATCTATTTTGTCTACTCGTTTGTATAGTTTTCAAAATGTTTGGTAGTCTGTGTATTCCCTGAAATAGTGCCCTCACATTTGTCCCAATTTTTTCATTGATGGCCTTCATAATTCTGGGATTCACATTTAGGTCTTTAATCCATGTTGAGCTGGTTTTTGTAAAAGGCGTGAGGTGAAGGTCTTGTTTCAATTTTTTGCGTATCGCTTTCCAGTCCTGCCAGCACCATCAGTTGAAGAATCTATCACTTCCCATGCAACATATTTAGGTATTTTGTCAAAAATCAGTTGGCTGTATATAGATGGGTTAATTTCTGGATTCTCGATTCTGTTCCATTGATCTATGTACCTTTCATTGTACCAGTACCAAGCTGTTTTGACCACTGTAGCTGGGTAGTAAATTTTGAAATCGGGGAGTGAGAGGCCTCCAACCTTATTTTTCTTCTTAAGCAGTGCTTTGCTTATCCTGGGTCACTTTCCTTTCCATATAGTTTGTAATTGTTTTTTCCATCTCTTTGAAGAATGTTGTTGGAATCTGGATTGGGATTGCATTGTATGTGTAAATTG
>NW_006408538.1:3785293-3786680 GCF_000296735.1 Chrysochloris asiatica
TTATAAAGGAGAACCAGTGAGACTAAGCTCTGATTTCTCAGGAGAAACCATGCAGGCAAGAAGGCAATGCAACAACATATCAAAACTCTAAAAGAAAAGGATTGCCAACCAAGAATCACAAATCCTCAAATACAGTGATAAAATTATGACATTTCTTGATCAACAGAAATTAAAGGAATTTGTAATGATCAGACCAACTTTACAAAAACTGCTAAAAGATTTCCTATTCACTGAGAACCAACACAAGCAGACACCAATCTGAAATTGACAAGAATGAGAAAATGAGAATGACAAGAAAACCCACAAACAAAATGAACTCAGCATAGAAAATTATATGGAACAAAGAATCCAGCAGCACCACAAAAAGACACATAGATTAATGACAACAATAAATTCACACCTATTGATAATTCCACTGAATGTTAATGGATTAAATGTAACAGTAAAGAGATACAAAGACCAGAATAAATAAAAAGACAGGATCCTTGAATATGATGTTTACAAGAGACATAACAAAAAGATGGAGGTCGCCTAAATGCCTATCAACAGAAGAATGGTAAAACAAACTTTGGTACATACATACAATGGGATACTACTACAAAACATATAAGATACACTGGCAACCCTAACAAAAGAAAAGAGGGAGAAGACACAAATAACACACGTTAGAAAACACATGGGCAATGATGCAACAGAACCAAAGGTTATCAAAAGGATAATAACAGAGTACTATGAAAAGTTGAACTCCAACAAATTTGAAAACTTAGAAGAGATGAATACATTTTTAGAAAAACACTACCTATCTAAACTTACATACGGTGAAGTAGAAAACCTGAACAGACCCATAACAAGAAATTGATCAGGTCATCAAAAAACTCCCAACCAAAAGAAGTCCAGGCCCAGATAACTTCACTGGTGAGTTCTATCAAACATACAGTTTCTACTCAAATTATTCCAGAAGATAGAGGAGGATGGAAATCTTCCTAATACATTTTATAAAGCAAGCATAACCCTCATAGCAAAACCAGGGAAGGACATCACTAAGAAAGAAAATTATAAAACAGTATCCCTCATGAACATAGATACAAAAATTCTCAACAAAATCCTAGCCAACAGAATCCAGAAACACATCAAAAAGATAATACATCATGATCAAGTGGGATTCATATCAGGGATGCAAGGATGGTTTAATATTAGAAAAACGATCAACGTAATCCACTATATAAATAAGAAAAAAAGAAAAGAACCACATGATCATATTGATTGGTGCATAAAAGGCATTTGAAAAATACCAACATCCATTCCTCATAAAAACCCTCAACAAAGTAGGAATTGAAGGGCAATACTTCAACATAATAAAGAGCATATATACAAAACCAACAGCCTA
>NW_006408538.1:3792315-3802927 GCF_000296735.1 Chrysochloris asiatica
CAGGAGCATGGTACATTCTTCCATTTTTGTAAATCTCTTTTGGTTTCTTGTAGTAGTGTTTTGTAGTTTTCTTTGTTGCTCTGGTTACATTTATTCCTAGATATTTAATCCTTTGGGTGGCTATTGTAAATGGTATTGCTTTCCTAATGTCCTTTTCAATGCTGTCATTTTTGGTATAGATGAATCCAACTGATTTTTATATGTTGATCTTATATCCTGCCACTTTGCGGAATCTTCCAATGAGGTCTAGTAACTTTTTTACTGAGTCTTTGGGGTTTTCTATATATAGGATCATATTGATTGCAAATAGAGTTTTACTTTCTCTTTGCCACTTTGGATGTCTTTAACTTCCCTGTCTTGCTGTATATAGCTCTTGCTAAGACTTCCAGAACAATATGAATGAATGAAGGCATCCAGGAAAGTAGTGCAGACTTATCCTCATGACTCAAAGGCAAACCTTTACAGAGAGAGACGTGCAACAATTGCATTCTGATGTGAGAACTAAGTTTACAGCAGGAAAGACAAATTTTACTCATATAGACATATGATTCCATAATCGAAGATAAAATACAATGTATATTTCCCAATGTTGAAACTGCTTCACACATATTCTTAATTTTAATGACCACAAACTGTACAACCGAACACTCATATTTATCCCTAAGGAGGTTTTAAGATTCCTCGGAAGACAACGATGCAAAAAGATTTGACTCATTATCCTTATTATGTATGGAAGCAGAAATTATTTGGCAGCTTAAATTGAGATGAAATCATTAAAGAAATTGTAAGAGCAAAAATAAAGAATAAATGTTTCAAATTGTAACATGCTAAAGATGAAAGATATATCTAAAAATAAAATACAGTAAGTAATTTGTTGTAATATTTATTTTCTCATCATTATTTTCTTTTATGGCATCTTTTCATTTGTTCACTTATAATTTTAGCATTTATTACAAAATAAGCATCAAAACTGCAGTATAAACCTTTTAAAGTCAAATTGGTAAAAGTCAATTTTTTGTTGTGGGTGATAAACAGACTTTTACACTGACTGTTGACACAACTAAGTTCACTAACGCACTTTCTTTGTTCCAGAATATGCAAAATAATACATTTTGTAGAAAATGTGGTATATGATAAAAGTCTTAGTATCCTGCATCCACTATACATATTATAATCCAGTTCTGATAAAATGGCATATGACACTTTTGTGTTCAGTTGCTAATATACTGACATTTAAAAAGAAGTTAGATTATCAAAAACTAACACCCACACCCACACACATGTATGTATAAAGAATTCACATATCCCATTGACTATGTGAGTAAGTGGCATGGCGAACAGCAAAGATGATCAATTCTTAGACCCTTCGCATGCTTTATCCGGTCCTGGGCCCATTTATGGCCTCACCTAAGAAGTCACATAGCTTTATTTTGACTCTATTCTAACAGAAGTGCACCACTTATTCAAGGAGAGGAAAATTAAGCTTCACTTTTTAACAGTGCCAAAGAATTTGTGGACATGTAAGACCACTGGAATGATCCTGTCCCTTTGCTGATCCTGCTCCCCCTGCCCAGTATGTCCTTTCCCATATCCGCATAGCCCAATTCTTCATGACATTCAAAGTACTGTTCAACTGTTAACTACTTCCAAAAAGCCTTCCCTAATAGCTTTCTGTCTTTGTATTTCCATTACATGTTCTACATCTTTTACTACATTGATTGCTTTTTATTTTAGTTTATTGGTTTTCACTCATTTCGGGCTAGGGTTTCTCAACTTTGGCACTATTGATATTTTGTGCTGGATAATTGTGGGAAGTTGTCCTATGCATTATAGGACCTAGGAAGCTACACTTGTAAAAATTACAATAGTTCAGTCACATGGGGTTGCTAGAGGTTGAAATTGACTCCATGGTACAAACCCACCAAACAAAAACAAACTACCCAATGTACACAATAACATGTCTTGTTAATTACTGCCTTAACAATATACTCATGCCATTCTTTCCAATATAATCTTTTCAATGTACTGCCATGACTATTAATAGCCCTAAAGTTGGAATGTTGTAAAATTAAACTCCCACAGGAATCTATTGGATAAATTGCATATTTTGTTTTTTCTAGATTGAAAAAATTGTCCTAATATGACTTATCCTGACAAGATATTTACAGTACATACTTTTATACTACTTACCCCATTATTTTAGTAATAAAAAGATACAAGGCTCTGCAATTGTTAGAATTCCTTTGTAGAATCAAATCCTTCTCTGATCCCTCACTGAAATTAAATGCTTACCTTCTATTCTTTTTATACTACCTATTTCTATTTTGTTTATTAATCTTTTCAACTCTCTGTTGGCAGGTAGGGATTATTTTAAGTGTCTGTATCCTGATGGATTTATGTTAGATACCAGGAGGCAGGTCAATCAGTAATTCACCTTAATATTCTTTAATATAGTTGGCCTCACCAACTGGAATGTGAGCTTCTAAAACATAAGTATTATTTTGATTTTATAGGCCTCAACAGTGTCTAATATAGAATTCTAAAAAGAATAGGCAATAAATACTTGGAGATATGTATCTCCAAACACTTAAGGAAACTTATTAGCATAGTGGATTATGAGCAGGGCTGCTAACCTCAAGGTCAGTAGCTCGAATCCACCAGCCACTCCCTGGGAGAAAGATATGCTTAATGATAGGCTAGAAAACCCTATGGGGGCAGTTCCATCACATGGTTTACAGCCTCGGAAAACCTATACAGAGTTGCTATGAGTTGGAACTGATTTAATGGCACACAACCACCACCATTCAAATATTTATCCAAATATATATATATTGTTAAGTGGCGTTGAGTAGTTCAGTGCTTATCCAACAGCACCACATCAGGTCTCCATATGATTGTTGCTGTTGTTAAGTACCACCAAGTTGGTTCTGACTCATAGTGACCCTGTAGAGTTACCCAGGAGAGGCTGGTGAGTTTGAACAACATATACATAGCATCTATGAGCCGGATTACAAAGTTGGTTTGAATTGAAACGTTGGCAGTTCAACTTCACCAGCTGCTCCCTATACAGGGTCACTATGGGTCGGAACTGATTTGACGGCATTTAACAACAACAGTATCTTCTAGAGATGGCACTTCCCTCTTTATACATTTGTGATATGAAATGTGCTACACTGTGTGTGTTCTGGTGTGGTACTGTAGGGCTAGCACTGGAATGCTAATTAACTGCAAGGTTAGCAATTCAAACCCACTAGCCACTACTCAGCGACTTATACAGGGTCACTATTAATCAGATCTGATTCGACATCGCTTAACATGTGACACGTTGTAAAAACAACACAAGAGTACAAGTGGGCTTCATAAAAAGTCTGGAAAATTTTTATTATCTTTTACTTCAATTTTTCCATGAACTTTGAAGCCCTTTGTATATGTTCCAGGCCCTGGGCTATGTGTAACATGAATGATCTAATAACCACACACACCCTACAAGGTGAATACAAGTTTTATCTTAAAGACAAAAATCTTAGTGTTTTTTTTTTTGTTGTTTTGTTTTTAAATAGTTCCAAACACCACAGCTGGGTTATGGCACGGTACTCTGGTGGTGGTGGTAGTGTGCTGGTAGTGTGCTGTGGAGTCGGTTCCGATTCATAGCGATCCTGTACAGGGTTTCCGAAGCTGTAAATCTTCACAGGAGCAGAAAGCCTCGTCTTTCTCCCATGGAACAGCTGGTAGTTTTGAACTGCTGACCTTGAGGTTAGCAGCCCAATTTGTAACCACTACGCTACCACAGTTCCTTTATGGTTAGTAGTCCAGTGCTCATCTTACAGAAACACACCAAGACTAGGGTTGAGGAAACAGAAGCCCAGAGGGAAGAAGTGGCAAGCTTACTTATTACTACGCAGTGAGGTCATGGCTGATGGTGAAATTCTGGAATGCATACTCTTCACTACCATGCAGGGTGACCCAGTCTTTTGTCATTTGTTCAGTGAAGCCTCTGACCTACAAAAGCGATACACTAAATGATGCTGCATAAGTTGTTGAACGCAAATTGTTACACAGAGGATAAATCCATGAAACCAATATACACAGAGGAATACAGAAACATGAACAAAAGAATTGCTTTTGTTGTTGCTGTTCAGTGCCAGTGAGTCAGTATTGACTCATAAACAGCAACCCTATGAACAAAGAATGAAACACAGCCCGGTCCTGCACCAACCTCACAATTGTTGCTACGTTTGAGCCCACTGCTGTTGCCATTGTACTAATCCAGCTTGTTGGAGGTCTTCCTCTTTTTTGTTGACCCTCCACTTTACCAAGCATGATGTCCTTTCTCCTGGGACTGATTCCTCCTGATAATCTGTCCAAAGTATGAGATGTTTGGTCATCCTGGCTTTTAAGGAGCTTCCTGGCTGTACTTCTTCCAACACAGAATTTTGTTCTTTTGGAAGTTCGTGGTACTTTCAATATTGTCCTACAACACCATAGCTCAAAATGCTTCAATTCCATGGGCTTCTTTATTCACTGTCTAATTTTCATATGCCCATGAGGCTATTGAGAACACCATGGGCTTGGGACAGGCGCACCTTAGTCCTCCAAGTGGTATCTCTGCTCTTCAATGCTTGGGACTACGTCAATGGCAGTGACATGCTATTTGAAGAATGAACAAAGTTTGATTATGGTTCAGGACAGGTTGTATGAAGAGAGAAAGGAAAGGCAGTCTAGGAAAACAGGATAGCATAAAAAACAACAACAATGAAGCAGCAGTATAGATTGTTGAGGCAATGTGTAACAGCTCAAAGCAAGGTCGGCAGTTCAAATTCAGCAGCTGCTCCTTGGAAACCCCATACAGGCCGCTGTGAGTTGGATCCAACTCCACAGCACTTAACAAGAATGTATGGCAGACACTGGAGTTGGGTTTGCAAAAACTTCTCTAAGGTGCAGAAATAGATATGGATTTTTATTCTGTCAGCTGTTGTTAGTGCCGTAGAGTTGAATCTGACTCATAGCAACCGCACATAGAGTTTCCAAGGAGCGGCTGGTGAATGTGATCTGCCAACCTTGCTGTTGAAACCAACCTTGCAGTCTAGTACTTTATTCCACTGTGCCACACCAGGACTCTATTCTGTTAGCAGAAGCAGCAGATTTTAAAATAATCTTAAAAAGCTGAAAATATTTGGTTTGACGATTCAAACAGTATGGGGGTGTGTGTACAGTCATGTGATGACCCCATATATGTCCAATGTGCTAACCCTGACCAAGTCTATTAAAAATTTGAGGTATGTATAATGTTTCATAATACCAAACAAGTAGTACTTTGCAATGGGTATCAAAACACAATTATTATTACTGTATTATGTTAAAAATCTGTTCCTGATAAATCTCTAAATTCAGTGGGGTTATGTTCAAGTCCACCACTAGTCTGTCCATCACTTTGGTGGCTTGTGTGTTGCTGTGATTCTGGAAGCTATGCCTCCGGTATTTTAAATACCAGCCGCGTCACCCATGATGGAGAGGTTTTAGCTGAGCTTCCAGATTAAGACAGACTAGAAAGAAAGAGATATGGACAATTTCCAGACATTTAGTCACTGAAAACCTTATGAATAGCAGTGGAACACTGTCAGAAAGCACCAGAATACTGAATATTGAAACATGATGAAAAACAGCAGAATATTATCAGATACAGTGCAGAAAAACGAGCCCCTCAGGTTAGAAGGCACTCAAAATATGATTGGAGGAAAAGAGCTACCTCTTCAAAGTGAAGCTGAACATAATGATATAAATGAAGTAAAGCTTTTGGGACCTTCATTTGCTGATGGGGACCAACTCAAAATGAGGAGAAACAGCTGTAAATATCCCTAATTATCAGAACATGGAATGTACAAAGTACGACTCTAGGAAAACTGGAAGTTGTCAAAATGAAACAGAACACATAAACTTCAATATCCTAGGCATTAGTGAGCTGAAGTGTATTGGTATTTGCCGATTTGAGACTGACAGCCACATGGTTTACTATGCTGGGAATGACAAGTTAAAGAGGAATGGCATGGCAAACATCAAAAAGGACATCTCAAGATCTATCTTGAAGTACAAAGCCATTTATGATAGGATAATATCCATACTCCTACAAGGAAGACTAGCTAATACAATTAATATTCAAATTTATGCACCAACCACTAAAGTCAGTGATGATGAAACTGAAAATTTTTACCAACTTCTTCAGTCTGAAACTGATTAAACATGCAATCAAGATGTATTGAAAATTACTTGTTGACTGGAAAGCAAAGGTTTATTATAAACAAAAAGATAGGAACAGTAGTTGGAAAATAATAGACTTGGTGATAAAAAAAACAATTGTCTGATAGGAATTTTCAAGACCAATAACTTCTTCATTGCAAATACCAGTTTTAACAACATAAAAGACTTCTATACACATGGACCTCATCCAATGGAATACATAGAAATCATACCGACTCCATCTGAGGAAAGACACAGTGGAAAAGCTCTATATCATCAGTCTAAACAAGGCTAGAGGCAGAGTGTGAAATAGACCATCAAATTGCTCAGATGCAAGTTCAGGCTGAAGCTGAAGAAAATTAAAACAAATCATGAGAGCCAAAATATGACCTTGAACATATCCCACCTGAATTTAGAGATCTTCTCAAGAAGAGATTTGATGCATTAGACATTAATGACTGAAGACCAGAAGAGCTGTGGAATGACACCAAGAACATCATACAAGAAGAAAGCAAAAGGTCATGAAGAAGACAAGAAGGAAAAGACCAAAATGCTCTCCAACACATAGATGCTAAAGCAAATGTTAGAAATGAGGAGGTAAAAGACTTGAACAGGAAATGTCAAAGGGCAGCTTGAGAAGGCAAAGTCAAATATTATAATGAAATATGCAAAGACCTGGAATTAGAAGACCAAAAGGAAAGAACATACTCAGCATTTCTCAAGCTGAAAGAACTCAAGAAAAAAAGTCCAGAGTTGATTTGCAATATTGAAAGATTCTGTGGGCAAAACGGAGTCCCAGTATGACGCTGTGGGTTAATGTGCTGGACTGTAAAGTTGGTTTGAACTGCTAGGTCAGGAATTCAAGCCCACCAGCTGCTTTTTGGAAACCCTATACTGGGTTGCTAAGGAGCTCTGGTAGCATAGTGGTTATGAGTTGGACCGCCAACCTCAAGGTCAGCAGTTCGAAACTACCAGCGGTTCCACGGGAGAAAGATGAGGCATTCTGCTCCCATAAAGATTTACAGCCTCGGAAACCCTGTGCAGGGTCACTATGAGTCAGAATTGACTCCATGATACTTAACAACAACAACAACATACAGGGTTACTATGGGTCAGAACCGACTCGATGGCACCTAACAACAACAACAATGGGCATAATACTGTTTGATGCAGAAAGCATCAAAAGAAGATGGAAAGAATACAGTCACTGCACTAAAATGATGTTTAACCATTTCAAAAGGTAGCATATGATCAAGAGACAATGATACTGAAGGAGGAAGTCCAAGGTTTAAACCCATATAGGGTTCCTCAGAAACCCTATAGGGGGTCACTATGAGTTGGAACCAACTGGATGGCACTTAACATAAAACTGTAAAATATTTACTGAAACTGCTGAAACCAACAAGATGTGTTCATTCATGGGCTACAAATTTACTTTCCTTTGAGTAAAAAAAATAATTGATACATGATTTTCAATGAAACAATTTTCATATCTTCAAACATGTTTGTAACAGCGTAATTATATAAAGATCTTTTCAATCTACCTTTGCTTTAGTAGTTATATTATGTTTCAGAGCAAACTGCTATAATTTTAAAAAATATAATTTTACTTTATTTTTGAAAATATACATAGCAAAAGCATACATCACTTCCAGTGACTACATGTACAATTGTGACAATGATCACATTCTTCAAATTGTGTAACTCTCTTTCTATCTCTGAGTTCTTCCCCCACTACCGTAAATCACTATCCCCTAAAGTTCCTAGCTAAGCTTTGAGTTGCTGTTGCCAATTTGATCCCACATAAATAGTTCTTAGAAGACCGTAATGCTGAAAGACCTTTTTTTTTTCCCCACCAGTTAAACTATTGTTTTTGAGGACTTCAGGGGATAATTTTGGTTTACAGATTAAAGGTTAGTTTAGGGCAGTAGTTTCAGGGGTTCATTCAGTTTGAATGGCTCCAGAAAGTCTGAATTCCATTAGAATCTGAAATTTTGTTCTGCATTTTCCCTCTTGAAATTCTTCTATAAAATCCTTCATCAAAATGTTCAGCAACAACAAACTACTCCAATTTAAAGTACAATATCAATTTTAGTAAACATTTTAATGATCTTACCTAATTTGCTTCTAATTATCAAATACGCCAGGACCGTTTTTTTTCCCTCCACTTAGATACAAAAATGTTTGTTGCTATTTCTGTAGAATTCATTTTTTTCCTAATTGGACCTTAAGGTACTTTGATTATCTAGATGCACATATTAGTAAGCATCTTTACTTAGAAAAAATAAAAGTACTCTCTAAAGATGTTAAATATTTCTGGTTTGCAACATTGTTGGTTCAAATTCACAAGTAGCTCCTCGGAAACCCTATACAGCAACAACAATACAAGTTTAGAAATAAAAACAAGACAATATAACTAAGGCAGCCTTGCTCATTTCTCTCCCCAGCCCCTGAAGTGCTTCAAGGGAATAAATACTCAGGAAGGTACATTAAAATATGGAGTCTCCTTGTAGTTCATATGGTTGTTGCTGTTGAGTTGGTTCTTTACTCATATTGATCCTGCATAGGGTTTCCGAGGAACAACTGGTGAGTTTGACATGCCAACTTTGTGGTTAGCAATCCTGTGCTTAGCCTACAGCGCCACACCAAGGCTCATGGTGACCGAATATTCTAGGTGCTTAATTTATTATCAGAGTGACTTAAGTTCTGGGAAAACTCTGGGTCACTAAATTAAAAGAAAGGTTCTATCAATGCATTTTAAAAGGTATACTGTAAAAATGACTCTGTGTAAATAGTATATGAATATTAATTATGCCAAGGATATCAGGATATTCCTCTTATAATAACTAGTAAGATATTATTGATGCATTTCTCTGATTAAGCTGATGCCAACACACTCTGCTTCTATATGCCTAGCCCTAAAGGGGGTGCCCAAGTGGAAAAAGCTAGAGAATGCCGTTCTTTATCAACTCTTCTCATGTAGACAAGTTGCATTCCTATGTCTTCGCCTTCCTTACCAAATACTTCTGGTGCTTTATGAAAATGTATGTTCATGATATAATACTAAATTTTTAATCCAGAAGTTTGACTACATTAAATTTAAAACAAATATGACAAATAATACAAACATGTCACAGAACACAAGACATCCTAACTTATTGTCAAGTGAACTTTGGCCTTTTAATAACCCGAAGAGAAAATCCTTCCTAGAGTTAAATAAAAATATTTAAGATCCAGAATCAACAGTTTTCATAGAACTAATAGCTGTGAAGCAGAAGCAATTACACATAAACACGTACACATTTAGAATAGTAATGCCTCTATATAAGTACAAAAGTCAACTTTCTCTTCATAATACTTTAAGGCTAATAGAATACTGAAGATAACCACCAGAATATAAATAGTCATCAGTTAAATTTTAATTACTGTTCAATAATTTATTCCTTAAAAGACAATACATTCTGATAAGTTCTGGCCACAGGGACTTTTTTTTAACTGCAAAAGCATTTCTCTTCGGGTTCACGGTGCCACAAACAGTACCTAGTACTGTTCCTCATTTGTGGCAACACCGGTGATTGCATTCAAATGGCATTTAACATACATTGTGCCAAACTGCCCTATAATTCCATTTTGGACTGAATTAATTAACTTCTCGGTAGGTGGCTGAGGTCCTGAAGAAATACTTGACTGCTTAACCTACCTTCCATGAGTTGTCTCTAAATCACAGCAACTTCCATTTTTAATAAATAATACCAGGTAAAATACATTTAGTAGAACCCTAAAGGGTAAAGATAAGGCATTTATAATAAATGGATTTTGTTGTCCACATACATTCACATCCATTTAAAAGAGGTCATGGGGCCCTGCAGACAGCTAAGGAGGATTTAACAATACTCAGCAAGAGTTGGCATGCCTGATATTTTTGAAAGACTTTTTACCTTAGGAGGTTTATACTAACAAAATGCCTTCTTCGTCCTTGCAAGATGTCTAAACAAAAGGCTTAGCACTTTGTAATAATTAAAATCAGACTATCACTATACCGCTCTAAGTAATTTATATCCCAATGCTTGGAATGAAAATGTAATTGTCTATAGCATTATCTTCAGATCATCAGAATTACAATATCACGAAATATCTATTGTTTCTATCATGCTTCTCCAATTAAAATACGATTATTAAGCTCTGACTGCTAACTCTTGGTTTTAAGTTTATAGTCTTCATATATCATGAAACAAATTAAAAGGGCAAACACAGAATGTGAAAAGCCAGCTCACAAAAAGCTGTAACATCTTTTATTACATGAATTATTTTTCTCTATCGTAAACTTCCAGTTTAGAAAAAGAGAAAATAGTTCTTTTCACCAACTCCTTATATCAAA
>NW_006408538.1:3803027-3830529 GCF_000296735.1 Chrysochloris asiatica
AGTGAAATAGCATTTAATGATCATTCTTGGTCATAGGGCCATAATAATCATCAAATGCTACTTCACTCCCCTAATAAAGGTTTTTGTTTTCAGAAATAGCTGGTGTGGCACTGTGGGCTAATGCGCCAGACTGCAAAGTTGTTTGAACTGCAAGGTCAGCGGTTCAAGCTCACCAGTCACTCCTTGGAAACCCTATACAGGATCGCTCTGGGTTGGAACGGACTCAACGGCACTTAACACCAACAACAAGGTCAAAGGGCAGTAGTGCTGCAGCTCTGGAGGATAAACACTGGACTGCTAACCACAAGGTTGGTGGTTCGAGGCAACTAGCTGGTTCCCCAGATGAAAGATGAAGCTTCCTGCTCCCACAAAAATTTACAAGCTTGGAAACCCTATTCAGGGTCACTATACATTGGACTTAACAACAACAACACTAATGGTCAAATGAATGTCATCGGCTGGCACAGTTAGTCACTCAGATACTAAGGAAAGGTTGGCAGTTTGAAATCACTAAGAGACTCCGTAAAAGAAAGCGCTGGGGATCTACTTCTGAAAGGCCCCAAACACTGACTCTGCAGGTCACAGGGTCACCATGAGCTGGAACTGACTGGTTAACTTTTTTTCATGTTCTAAGGATAGCTAAGAGTTTCAGGATGATTTCAAAGGCTTTGGAGCATGCAGTGAGTCTGGTCTCCTAGACACAAAACAAACATTTTTTTCAGGGTCGGGCATGGGTTTGGGCAAGGTACACCTAGATGGATGTAGGAAGATGGCTTCAGTTTTGTTTCAGAGTTTCCACACTGAGGGCACAACTGCTAATCAAGTTCTTTATGAAGAAATGCTCTTCCTTGTAGAAGTTAATTCCTTTCTGCTAAAATATACATGAGGAGAAATGATAAGAACATAGTTTGGAAATTTTAATACTGATTTGTTACAAAAGAAGGCACCAACTATGAAAAAAGAATTCCTTAGATGCCAGTTTCAGAAACAATTTCGCCTGCAGCATCTTCCAGCTCTATAATTTAGTGGCAATAACAAACTCACAAAGGCTGTCAAAATAGCACTGTGGTTTAAAAAATAAACAAGACGGAATCAAACAATAACATCTTTCTGATTTTTAATATGTCATTTACTGAAATGGCAATCACATCTTCTGGCTAGAAAAACGAATCTTAAATTTTTTAAAGCTTTTACACATGTCACTGTGTCTAAATTACGTAGGGCAAGTATTAAGATTTTCCTCACACCAAGTCTATCCTGGTATTGCCAGCCACAAGAGACCTTTTGTATCAGTCCTCCCTTATGTCCTGATTCTTACTAGTAGTACTGGGCAGATGTATGGTAATATGGTAGCTACATCAGTCTACAGAAGTGGGGAGAAAAAACAACAATGAAAAAGACCTGCTATCTAAAAATAATGAAAGGTTCCATTTAAATTAATGTTATTTTTGACAAGTGCTCATTTTACTTTATAATAATGTAGTTCCAATCCAAATAGGCCTCTCACTAGCTTTAAAAGTTCTCTAGGTATTATATGCAGAGCAATACTTTAATTCATCTATTTTTATTTCTTCCAATGACATTTACAGTTCAGTGTGATTTGAGATTTTTAGTGCTACTGCTGATACTTTATGGAAACGGCTTTATATGGAAAGTCTGATTAGCTTTTCAAAACTCTTTAAGCTCTTGTTTACAAGAAGCACTATTGTGAGAAATAAATTTTTTGTTCTTTTAAGGTATTCATCTTCTTGCTATTTATTCCACACTTGATTTCACAATCCTGTTTGGGTCATTATGATTAGTTGCTATGGAAATTACCTCCTATGGAAATGATTCCTATGTCACTATTGTAAGAATATGATTTTAAGTAAATTATACCAATAGCAGACATCAAACCTTACATGAAAAAAGGAAATTAATTAAGAAAGAGGTTTAAAAAAAAAAAGGATGAATTCTGAAAATTATTACCATGGCCAACTTTTTTGATTATTTTTAAATCTGCCATCTGCTTTTTAAATAAGAAATGACTTTTAAGGTGTTAATCAGCTACTCACTTCCCAAAATTCCAAAGTCACAATGGAAATTAGCACCACACACAGAAAAGGGAATGTAAAGTGAGGTTCATCTCCCACTTTTCCAAATTAATAAATGCTAGGCTTCACTAATAAGGTCAGTGTCAACAGGATTTCAGGGCACATCAGGGAAACAACTTTGAAGACCACATTAAAAATGCTCTTTAAAGATGGAAGAATTTAATATTCCAAAATATAGCCCAGAAATTTCCAAGGTCAGGGCTATAAACTAGGGAGATGAACAATAGATGGGAGCCAGTGAAGCAGTAGATGAGAATTCCAGAATGCTAAGAAGAACATTTTCTTGGGTGGACTCTATAATTTGTGGCTTCAATGAAATTTTTGAAACATTCCATTACTATTACAATTCTCACAATTACTAGACAGTTTCTCCCTAAAAGAAACCTGAAGGCTTTATTCTGTTTGTTCACTGCCTGGTAGTAATTTAGAAATACACTAATGTTTCCAACAATTAGGATATTGTTTAAAAACAGACTATTGCACTCTGTTGGAGATATCACTTAGATATATATATTTTTCTATAACTAACAAGCCTATTAATAATTGATGTAAATCACTGTCACATTTACCTACATAATTACATATCATTACATCCATAATGCCTCTCAATTATGCTGCACAGCTATAGACTGTGATAAATGTTTTATACACTAAGTGGTTTCTATACTTGTGCCTGCAACCATGATCTAGGGTCCAAGATGTCTTTGATGGATTTCTGCCTTGCAGCTGGCACTGGCTTGGCTTCAGAATTGGTTTTAGAGTCTACGTGCTCACCATCACTTAAACCATGTTTTGTGGCAGAAAGCAGTTTTTGAGGAGCAGCCATTGGTTTCTGTAGGTGATGCATTAGGCTTGATAATTTGGTTTCCAAAGGTGAGGCCCGAGATACACTAGTTTTTTCCCACTTGCTCATAGCCAGTGGGTCTATGTTGGAATGTGTTTTTAAGCTGAAGGGAGGTTTATCAGAAGGAGGAAGGGGAGCTCGTCTCTTTTTCCTTTTCCCATCCTGTAACTGCTCATTTTCAGGAGATAACACCTTCTTCTGAATGACCATTTGATGATTACCATCAAAGAGTGAGGCCCAGGGAGGTGGTGAGGATTCTTCACACTGACCGATAAGGAACTGTCCATTTGTCTCTTCAATTTTCTTGTGTATTATATCAGTTAAACTTTCAAGTTTCATAGGAGAATCAATGCCTGTAATAATTTTAGGAAAAAATACATGAGAAAATAAAAAATTTGTATTCACTTCTTTAGCTAAATTATTATTTCCTAAACAAATGTGATGGCCTTTTTTGTTGTTGTTAAGTGCAGTCTAGTAGAGTCTGACTCATAATGACTCGGTACAGGGTTTTCCAAGAAACTACAGGTGAGTCTGAACTGCCAACCTTGTGCTTCAAACTGATCTTGCAGTCCAATGTTTATCCTACAGTGTCAAACCAGTAATCCATGCTAGTATAATGGTCATAAAAATTTAGATTAGCATAAGCAATGAAACATTCACTTTGAAAAACAAGTAAATACATCAACAGAAATGAAAATTAGGGTGAGATTCCACAGCTAGGTTGCTCTATCTTCTTTTCATCCTATCTATCCACCCATCCATACAACCACCCACCTACCTACCGACACACACCTAACCAGATGAGTAAGTGAAATCCAGATTTCAAAGGAATGAAGTCATATGAGTACTTCATGGTTCTACAGATTAAGTATTAGATTACTTTTCTTGGAATGAAAACCTACTCTGACTTCTAAGAAAGAGTAGATTTCCTTTTTTATAGAAGGCTGATGTAAAAATCAGGGCTACTGTAACTAGGTGAGAATTGTTTCCTGTAAGTCAACAAAGTCTCTGTTAAAAATGGGATTGGGGGAGGGGGACGAACCAAAAACAGAACACCAAGAATCAGGAAAACAGAGTGAACATGAAAAAACATACTCCCCTCCCCAAACAGACAAACAGATAAAGCTCTGATACCATTCTGCTGACAAGGGTGTGGGTTGGAATTCTGCTTGGGAACAATTAGAAAACAGAGATAAACATCTTTAATAAATGAATCATTGTATATTCGAATGTGTAAATCCAAATGTATCATTTTAAATCTAATAGTACAGGCATATTAGAAGCAAATTACCCTACAAGTCAGCAGTGAGTTGTGCTTGTTCAGAACACATTCACTAAGGCAATCTTACAAAGATAAATAAATGTCCTTCAACATGTGGAAAATGTAATATTAATGAGTCTAGAAATTTCACATTTTCTTAAGTATTAAACAATTTTATTTGGACTGAGATGAAAGCTTCCCTTCATTAATATTCATTTACCAAGATTACTTAAAAACAAATTTGATAAAATGAACAGGACTGTATTTTAGAATCTATAAGCTTACATTTTCAGAATTTTCATCAGCTTCTCAGCTAATATTTATTTCCACTGTACCCTTATTCATTTCGAAGCCTTACATTTTTTGTTTGATGTTAAGCATTCAAACTATGAAAAATGTGTATTCATTAATTTTGTATTAATTCATCTATTAAACATGAATTCCTTCATCTATAATCACAGTCTTTTTTCATTCATTTTGACTGTGCCCAGAAAATTTTAGCATTTTAATGTCATTAGAATAAGCTGCTTGAGTATGGACAATGTTGTTTTTGTTACTCTGCAGCTTACAAAGACAAACCCCACTTACTCATATCATGGTAGACTGAGGTTGCCTCTTTTGTCAAGAACAAAGGTGGTTTCCGTGGTGACATAATCTCAATTTTCATAAGTGCTTCACAACAATGCTTCCATTGGCCTAAGAAAGACAGAAAAGGCAAGCTAATTTAAAACATAAATGTAAAGATATATGTTTAATTTTCAACAGATACAAACACTTTTGGGGTGATTAGAAAAATAACAGTGAATTTATAAGGTATTGTTTAAGCAACTCTCACAAAAATCTAGTCCCAGCTATGATTCAAAGGGCAAGATAAAAATAAAAGTAATTAAAAAAAAAAAATAAGCTGTATGTATGTAGCTGTAAGATATTAAGCTTTCTAGGCTATTAAATACTCTATTTCACTAAATGGTAAAAAAAATAATTACTTTAAAATTTCTAAAATGGTTTGTTTCTCTTAAATATTCAATAAAAACATCCAGGATTTAAGACAGCTGAAAGGTAAAAATCCCCTGCAATATAATTAAAAGAAATAATACAAAAAACAAAAAGTGGTGGTTCTCAAAAATAGTTGTAACTGGAAATTTTCATTAAGAAATAAGAATGTTTATTTAACAATTACGGTCTTTAAGAAGATGATCATACTTTTCAAAATCACAAGATTCTAGAAAAACACTGTATTTTCACTTTGTGAAAGATACTCAAAGAAGCCTATCACAATAAAGACATATTACTTATTAAAATTCTAACCGAGTCTAATTTATTCTAGGAAGACTAGTTTAAAGCCATTATAGATTTAGAAGAAGAAAAAACAGTACTCTCAAACAGTTGGTTTCAACTAGTAAGTTAAACAACGATGGGGAATACAAATTTTCTTTTAAATTATGTTTACCATTTACATTTAAAAACAAAACCCTAATATTTGTTCTCTTGGTTAAGTGTTGAAAATTAATGTTTCGCATACTTATTATGTGACACATGAGAGACAGCTCCTATACTAGATATGTTGTTGTTGTTGTTGTTATGTGCCGTGGAGTTGGTTCCGACTCATAGCGACCCTGTACAGGGTTTCCGAGGCTGTAAATCTTTACGGGAGCAGAAAGCCTCATCTTTCTCCCGCGGAACAGCTGGTAGTTTTGAACTGCTGACCTTGCGGCTCGCAGCCCAATTCATAACCATTACGCTACCAGCTCCTAGTATGTGCCTATATGTAACATATTAGAAGTTATTGAGGTTCCTCAATGACCTATTTATATGAGTAGAGCAGTAAATGTAGTTTGTTCCCTTCTGAACTGACTTGTGGTCTACAATTCTGTCTTTTAAATATGTATCTCAATAGACATATTTAATATCCAACACAATTTTTCATTGTTAAGAAATTAAAGTGTTAATTTTTATGGAGTCCTGGTGTGGCACTGTAGGATAAAGCACTGGACCGCAAGGTCAGTGGTTCAAATTCACCAGTTGCTTCTTGGAAACCCTATACAGGGTCGCTATGAATTGGAACTAACTCAATGACAACAACAATTTTTAGTTAAACTATTTATTTATTTGTGCTGTTTTTAGCCTAATAATTAGTTATAGAAACATATGCATATATTTAAAATTCATCACTTTAAGGAGTAAAGAAACAACAACAAAAACCTTCTTTTATTACAATGCTAAGTGTACAATATACTTATATTAATTTATAATGAAAAATTTCAAATAGCCCACATGGCAACTCATAAAGGGAATAAAAGCCTTAATATAAGTCTTCATAGGTTGCGCTCCAGGATAGAAATTTAGCAGGATCTGAGATCTGATACCTTATTCCTTCCCTCCACTTCCTTTTTTTGACAAATATATAAAAGCTAGATTTTGCTTCATAGGGACAAAACAAAAAACCTTCATCTAATGGCAAAAGAATGACTATTTTAGACTGACAAACATTGCTCTTTCACATTCTTAGACAAATTGTACAGCATTTTCTCTCTATTGCGAGATGAGAGCTTTCATTGTTAAGGTGGTAGCAGCAGAATGCCCATCATGTTGAAATTTGGGATATTAAAGCTACAATATCCTGTGTGTTACTGAAATCAGAGGTGCAAACATGGCATGTTCATTGCATTGGTCAAGACTTCACAACTGAAACATTAATTCTGCCAGTGAATAAATGTGACAGTTGGTATGCTAACATGAAAACAAAGGCTGAGTATGAAATATTAAATGGATATATTTTGCTCACAGAATATATATTGAAGATGTTCCCACAGTACTATGTATTGTTATAATGCCCTCAGTCAAAATGATACATTGGTTAAGCTGCTAATGGGAATCAATATTTATTAAATATTTTTGGGGAAAAAAAAAAATCAATGGTCCAAATTCATTTTTCAATTTTTGTATTTTTGACCCCTCTCTCCTAATAACACCAGCACTTTAGACCAAAGAGAACAAGTGTCACTTCTCTTGTACAGACTTGTTAGTTCTCACATTGAAAATAGCTCTTAATTCCCCACCTCTCCACAATCACCACCTGTAGTTCCCTAGGCTAAAAAACCTCGTTCTCTCAGTGTGTTCTCATGATTTCTACTTATCTCACCTGCCTGGTTTCCAAATTTAAAATGGAACCGAAGACTTGAACATGATCCCAATGTTAATTAATGTTAATCGATGCTGATTCATAAAGACCCTGCATAGGGCTTTCCCAAGAATGGCTGGTGGGTTTGAACTGCCAACTCTGTGGTTAGGAGTCCACTTTTTATCCTATGTACCACACCAGGACTCCAAATAGTAATTATTATTCTTTTATTTTCCCTTTATAATCTTCGATGACTTTCTACCACAGAAGGGTAAAAGATTTTAAAATACAAGTCAATTTTTGTTGTTGTTGTTAGGTGCTGACCCATAGCGACCTTATGCACAGCAGAACGAAACACTGCCTGATCCTGGGCCAACCTCACTACTGTGTCCACGCTTGTGTCCACTGATGCTGTCACTTTGCCAATCCATCTCATTGGGGGGTCTTCCTCTTTTTCTCTGACCCTCCACTTTATCAAACATCATATCCTTCTCCAGTGACTGGTCCCTCCTGACAATATGTCCAAACTATGAGAGACGAAGTTTGGCCATCTTGGTCTCCAAGGAGCACTCTGGCTGCACTTCTTCCAACACAGATCTGTTGGTTCTTTTGGCAGCCCATGGCACTTTCAATACTCCCCTCCAACACCATAACGCAAAAGCATCAGTTCTTCTATGGTCTCCCTTATTCACTCACTGTCCAGCTTTCGCATGCATATGAGGTTATTGAAAATACCATAGCTTGGGTCAGGCACACCTTAGTCCTCAAGCTGACATCTTTGCTCTTCAACACTTTAAAAAGGTCTTGTGCAGCAGGTCTTGTGCCTAATGCAATATGTTGTTTGATTTCTTGACTGCTGCTTCCATGAGTGTTGATAGTTGATCCAAGAATGAAGTCCTTGAAAACTTCAATCTTTTCTCTGTTGATAAGAATGTTGTTTATTGGTCCAGTGGTGAGGATTTTTTCCTTTACATTGAGATGTAATCCATACCGAAGGCTGTGCTCTTTGATCTTCATCAGAAAATGTTTTAATTTTTAGGACAGTTTAAATGCTTCCATCTTTGAGTCATATCTCCAAACACACTGAATGCTAAAGTGTAAATTCCATTGTAAGGACCACTTTAGGTAGACTCTGTACTGTAAACATTAGGTTGTTGTTGTTATGTGCCGTGGAGTCGGCTCTGATTCATAGCGACCCTGTACAGGGTTTCCGAGGCTATAAATCTTTACAGGAGCAGAACGCCTCACCTTTCTCCCGTGGAACCGCTGGTAGTTTCGAACTGCTGACCTTGCAGTTGGCAGACCGACTCGTAGCCAATATGCTACCAGAGCTCCTTGTAAACATTAGGTAGATAGGTGAATTTTAGCCAAGAAGCATTAAACACTGAAGAAACAACCAGACCTGAGAATCCAATTGTTATCACTTTCTTATGACTCTCACAAAAATGTGGTAAGATTCTTATCCTTCCAAACCTCCACATTAGCATGACAAATTATTTCACACAGTGCAGAGAATGAAAGCAGGAGATCATAATCAAGTTGTAGCCTCTATTTCTAACTTCATTTATCCCCTTCCTTCCTGCTTTTATGCATATAAAATATGATAAAATACCAGAATCATTTCTAAAAATAATAGTGTTTTTGTATGACAGGTACTCTAAGTCAGAACATTTAAGAAAGGAGCTAAAATTTTTGCTGTGATCAACAAAATAAGAGAAGTGGCTATCTTATGAGTCACACATGTAAGATCCGAATATTTGTTGAATGCCTAGGGATACTTAAGGAAAACACGTTCTAGGGAATCTAGAATGCCATGGAGGGAAGCCTCTAATTCCCTGCAGTTTTCTCACCTAAAGATCCTAATTTTCTCATCCAGAAGAGTATAGACAGAATGATTCCTACCTCACAGGGTGTTATAATAAGAAATATATGAACATGGCCTAGAGTACTTGTTGTTAAGCACCAACAAAGAGATTCTGACTCAAACCAACCCTATGTACGGTTTCCAAGGATCAGTTAGCAGTCTAGTGCTAACCTTAACACCACGCCAGAACCCCGGAGTTGTTGTTGTTGTTAAGTGCCGTTGAGTCCATTCCAACCCATAGCAACCCTGTAGAGGGTTTCCAAGATGCAGCTGGTGAGCTTGAACCACCAAACTTGCAGGTCAAACTACTTTGCAGTCTGATGCATTAGCTCACAGCACCACACCAGGGCTTGTAACCCCAGAGTAGACTTATAAAAATTAACCTGACAGCTAAATGAAACCAAACCCGACCCATAGCCATTAAGTCTATTCTGACTCACAGTGACCCTTTGTAGGGTTTCTGAGACTGTAAATTGTTCTAGGAGCAGACGGTCTCATCTTTCTCTCTCGAAGAGGCTTGGTGAGTTTGAATTGTCGACCTCACAGTTAGCAGCCCATTCAGTAACCCACAGTACCTAAAGCATTTTAGAAAGGGCTCATAAGCCTTCCTAAAATGTCTATAGAGTATTTTCTATGAGTTATAGGAGTAACTTTTAGCTGTTTGGAAATGGTTGCTTTGAGTTATCAAGGTATTTCTGTACTTTGTGATTTTAAAGACAAACATTCTAATGACATAAAATACTGGTTGGACATAATAATAGATTATGATTATATTATGATTATTTGATTAGAAATAGCCATTATCAATAGCCTATATTTTCAATATGCAATTTTACATGACAAAATAAACTGTAAAGTTTATTGTCAGTACAGAAAAATAACTACTAAAATTTTATTAATTTCCTGTTGAAGTATTTCCTTAACTTGAGAAATAAAATTAGAACCTCACATACTTTACATACTGGAACATGACTGACATTGTTTTTATAATCATACCATCGGATTGTATGAAGACTGAAAAACCATATGTGCAGTTAAAACAAAACAAAACAAAAAACCCAAAAAACTCTTTGGATGATGTCCAAGATGATACTATAATGAATCTGGAGTTAACAGAAGGTTACATAAAAATGAGGCTCCTCTGAAACATTTCAACATTCAGCATCCTGAAGTTTTGTTTTTTTTTTTTACTTCTCAGATGGTTCCTTATCCCTTGGATAAAACACATTATCTAAAGCTGCGTATTTGTTGTTACTAAGTGCCTTCGAGTCAGTTTCGACTTGTCACGGCCCTGTATAGGGCTTTCTGAGGAGTGACTGGCGAGTCTGAACCGCCAACTTTGCAGTTCAGACCAACCCTGTGGTCCAGTGCTTATCCTACAGCGCCACACCAGAATCTAGTATTTTGACACAATGCTATTTGGTAGTTTTGGGGATATCACACACAGAAATAGAAGAAGCGGAAATGCTATGAATTCAAAAGAATACTCTCTCTACTACTGTTGATGTTGTTAAATGCCACTGAGTTGGTTTAGACTCACAGTGATTCTATATAGGGTTTCCTAGGAGCAGCTGGTGGGTTTGAACTGCTGACCTTATGGTTTGCAATCCAGCGCATTAACCCATAGCGCATACCAAGATTCCATACCTACTATAGTCAGTCTATATCTGGGCTGTTGTTGTTGTTAAGTGCTGTGGGGTTGTTCTGGTTCATAGTAACCCAGCATGAGGTTTTCCAAGGATTAGCTGGTGAGCTTCAACCACTGACCTTGCGGTTATAAAAGATACTGCAGCCCAGCACGCTACACTCGACTCAAGTCAGTCTACATGTGGAGGTAGCTGAGAGAGAAAAGCTCAAGTGCTCTGAGAAAAATCATCTTCAACCAAACAGTAAGTAATCCGAATTTCATATTCAGATTGCTGTGTGCATCTGTTCATACTACCTAAACATATTACCTAAAACTCCAAGCATCTACTTACAAAGATCAAAGAAATGCTGCGAGAAGGCTTCCATCCACTTCTGAAGATCTTCTCTACTGTCAGCTGAAAATATCTGTCCAGCACCATGGTTGAGGACAGAGAAATGATGGATTCTTTTCTTGGCATCCTTATCCACTGCCCGGATTCTAGTTTCCTAAAAATTCACACACAATTGCCGTTTTACAAAAGAGTACTTCTGTAATGATCAAACAAATGTTTTATTGCTTAGCAACCATATTTATACCAAGTGTAATTATAACCTTATTGCTGATCATTTGAAATTTGAAATAGCAATTTTGAGAATTTTTAATATTCAAACTAAAGTCTAGGAGGTTGTTTAAAGGAAGTATTTTATATTAAAAAAGCTGAAATAATGTATGTTACAAATAGCAGTTAAACAAATGAAATGACTTAAAACATAGCCTGTTTGATCTCAGTTCAAGTGAGAGCTTGCTGTCTTTTATACACATCTTAGAATTTGCCATAAAACAAGTACAGCATGTCAAAATTGAACTGTATGTTAACTATATTTTCAACAGTAATAATGAAAAAAAAGAATAAGTAAAGGCATGTTTCTTGTTTTAATATTCATGCATGCACTACAATATTATCCGTTTAAGTAGTAAAACCGTAACTTGAGAGTTTACTGCAACAAAACAGTTAGGCTTTCTCATTCACCTTTATTTTATATGCAACATTCATTTACAGAGCTCCTAACTAAAGCTCCATAAAGCACTATAACTCTCACATGCTAGAATTATTTTTTATATGACAAAGCACACTGTAACAAAGGCAAAAGCTTCACTCATGTTTTCTCGACCTTTTTTTCTGCGGGATACTATGTATGACACAGTGACATGTCACAATGTAGCAGAAAGAGGTCTATTTGCAAATTATACAAAGGTTCGGCACGCCATGCCACAGGAGAAGCTAGCTACCACTATAGGTTGTTGTTGTTGTTAAGTGCTGTCGAGTCAATCTTGACCCATAGCCACCTGGTGTAGGATTTCCAAAGAGCAGCTGGTGAGCTTGAACCGCCAAACTTGGAGTTCAAATGGCTTTGCAGTCTGGCGCATTAACCCACAGCGCCACACCAGGACTCCACCACTACAGGTAGTTTAGGCTAAAGAATCTTGTGGGGTGGGGGGTGGGAAGGATTTTGCTAAAACATGTTTTGTTACCTGAGTAATAATTAGTTTTACATTATTTTAGAACAGAACTGTCCAGTGGAGATGTACGAAAAGCCAAATACATATTTCAGACTTTTTGTAGTAGTTACATTAAAAAAAGTAAGAAGAAACTGGTGAAATGCAATTTAATATTTTATTCAATCCAACATACTCAAAATGTTATTTCTTAAAAAGACTAAAAAAGAATGGTTGCTTGTGTTTCACTGCAGTGTAAGCTCCTATTCAATTTCTATGTAAACTGTCAAGTAATATTGGTTATGTTCTTCACAATGTGTAAACATTCTCATCATTCCATCTCAAAGAGATACTTTTAGATTATTTTCATAAATACCTTCCAAATACACACTTAGTTGTAGTTGGTGTTAAGCACTGTAGAGTCGGGTTCTGACCCATAGAGATCTTGCAAAGGCTTCCGAGGAGCAGCTAGGTGAACTTGAACTGCAGGTATCCCGATTCAAGCAGACTTTGTAGTCTAACACAGCACCACACCAGGACTCCTACACACTTAGGAGCACATCTCAATTCAAGTTCTTAAGTGTCTAACAGCCACTTGAGACTAGTGACAACTCTACTGGACAAAGTAGTTCTAGAGGAACATGGTTATGCCTATTGCAATGCAGGCAGAAGACTATTTTGGGTAGTGGTTATAAAAGGTGACCGAGAGACTGCATGTACAATCATACACCAAGATCTACATATCACAGTTACAGTAAAACCTGCGAAAGCTGGAAACTGTGCAAGCAGAAACCTGGTAGAGAAGGAAAACGCAAATGTTTTCAGTGGACAGTGAACAGTGAGTGTAGGAAAAGCGGACGACTGCATCCTGGCAAAGGCCGGTAACTTGTGAGACCATGAAAAACAAGGCAGCCCAGTCCAGCTGTGGCTCTCACAGGTTTTCCTGTATATTGATGAGCATGTGGGTATTAGAGAAGTGTGTTATGAAGAAAAACTGTATAATCCCTGAAAGATGGGTACTTGAAGGCGAGTGGACACCACCTACACTCTATAAGAAGTTCTTTTTTGAAGGAAGAAATTTTTATTCAAAATCTCCTGGGCAAAACTGTATGCTGTATCAAGTTGTAACATAGCTTAGAATATAAGGAATGGCAGCAAGCTTAGAGACAAATGATCTATCCTGTCATTCAAGCAGTACAGGAATATGATTGTCTTCAGTGGATGATAATGGGACTTACGGGCGGCATTTCAATTTTATCATAATAGAGTTTTTTTACATTCCTATGACCTGGTAATAAACCTTGTGAATTAACGCTTGTAAGTAATTATTTGTACAATATAAAAAACGCTGCCCTAAATAGTATGCTTGGAGCCTGAAAGACACAAATAATTGCCTCTTTAAATGTATAGCTTATTATCACTAGCTGAGGATGACTTTAGCTCTAGGTAAAATCATTGCCATGCTAGTCTGTCCAACCAATTGAAAGCTGAATCCTAGTGGAGGTGTGTGTGTGGGGAAGGGGTGGGGAGAGCAACCCTCCAATGCTTTATTTCTTAACAAAGAAATATTCTTGTTACTTAAATTGTGTTTCCCTCTCAATCCATTTTAGTACAAATTTCTAACTGACTTTCTATATAGGATTAAAATGAAGTTAACAATCACGTCATGAAAATGTGACTTTTATAGATGGAAATGTGTATTTGTCATAATGGCAAGGTATTATTTCAAATGAAAACAGCTATATATAAAAAATCTGATGAACCAAATCATTCATATCCTTCAAAGACAATACAATGTAATAATATGCTTACTACTATATACTCCATTAATTCTTATAATCACACATAACTAAAATTTTAAAACAGAATTTATTAAAAGGTACAAAGAAATAAAATATAGAGTAAAACATTGCAATTAATTCTATAGTTTGTCATAATTAATAGGAAACAATTTCTTAAACTAAAAGAATGCATGACAGAAGTGGCAGTAATACATCAAAATGATGAATTCAAAGGAAAGTTTCTTTTAGGTTGCTCATTATTTGGAATTAAAATTGTATTTCACCTCTCTGTTTCTGTGAGTAGTGAAAAAATGACTAGATCAGAAGCAGATTTATGAAATGTTTCATTATTTTACTTTTGATTACATGATCTTTAAAAAAGTCTACTACTTGAAGTGAACACCCTAATACTCAGGGAATTCCTGGGTGGTGCACATGGCTTATGTGCTTTGCTGCTGACTGAAAAATTGGGGCTTTGTGTCCATCCAGAAGGGCCTCAGAAGAAAGGCCTGGCAACCTACATTAGAAACATCAGCTGCTTAAAGTCTTTCAGAGCATAGTTCTACTCTGACACATTCATGGACGGGTCCCCATGAGTCAGGATAAACTCCAAGGCAACTGATTTGATTTTTAGTTCTAGCATGCAGACTATGGTTTCTAAATATTCTTTCCTACTAAGTGAATAAGAGATCCCTGGAAAACTGTCTAATTTCCAGCCGGGATCACAAAACACATAGGATGAATCTAGAACATGTTTTCCTACCAGAAATCAAAGGTTATTAGGGTATGTCAAAGGGATTTCAGAGTCAATTTGAGCCTCCATGAACAACCGCCACTTTTGCCATGACAGGAGAAGAACTGCAGTACCTGGCTACAATTACTGAACATTTTGTTCAAAGATTTCATAGAAGAATTCTCATCAAAAGAGGGAAAATGCAGAACAGAAGTTTACAATCTTAGGATCCTATACTTTCTGGAGTCATGGAGGAAGGATGAAGCTTTGAAACTACATACAGCACTGAGATAATGTTTAAATCTTAAAACAAACTGTCTCCTGAAGTCTCTTCTTGTGGTTAAGTACTGTTGAGTCAGTTCTGACCCATAGCGACCCTATATGGATTTCCAAAGGATAGCTGGTGAGCTTGAACCACTGACCTTGAGGTTCAAACCGACTTTGCAGTCTAGCGCATTAACTCACAGTACCACACCAAGACTCTAAGAACTGTATAATAAGCTAGCTGAATTAGTAAAAACAGTCTGCCTGGAGCATTATGTGCTTTTAAGAACAATCTATGTGGGATCCAATTGACAACTTGAAGGAATAAATAGAAAGTTTAGGGGCAGTGAGTTTAAGCTAATGAGGGAGGAACAACTCCAGAAAGGAAGGTAAGAATGGTTTACACAGCTCGAAGAATGCAATCAACATAACAAAACTGTACATGAAAACGGACCGTTGAACTTGTGTATTTTTGTTGTGTGTATTCTTAACAACAACAGAAAAAGGCATCAATTTCAGGAGGCTTCCACTAGCCAAAGATGAGACCATCTGCGTCTCAATAAGGCTAACAATGGCAGTGGAGTGTTACATAACACTTTTAGATCCATAAATCCATAATGCTATTTACAAAAATAACTCATTGGTCACTTTTGAAGGAAGGGTTCTAGAGAACCACCTCACTGTTTGATAAGCAGTAACTAAACCCAACGAATCAAGCATTTATCCTATCTTTCCTACTAAGACAGGCTAATTATATCTCAGGGTAACCAAACAGCTGATGGAGTAGTGGTTTCCAGCCAAGACAAGGGAACTTAAAAAAAAACTGGAAAAATTCCATTATCTTTTAATTCCATTTTTCCACAAACTTTTTAGAGTCCCCTTGTGCATAAAGACATATTAAACTAGATTCAGTTTGCAATTCTTACTGAAATAAAAGATCTAATCAATGTTACTATCAACAAAAGACCCAGACGTACTATGTTGTCTCCTGACAAAAGCATACAATACTTTCTAAGTAGCGTTCTTACCAACTAACCTGAATCTGATTTACAAAAAAAAAACAAACCAAAAAACAAAACAACCTGAAGATGTAATTAGCAAAATCCAGACTATAGAGAACTCTTTAGGATAAATGATGCAGTTTTTAAACAAATAAATGATAAGAGAAAAAAAGAGACATGGAGGGAGACAGAGGTAGACAGGTATAGAAAGGCAGTGAGAGATTGGTGTTAGGGGCAAAGAGCAAGTTCAAGCCCACAGATTTAATGGACCTACTCTATCAAATCACCCAACTGGAATGCCCTTATTTTCATCTTGATTATCATTTTTTTTAATGTTGAAAAATTATGATATTGGGAAATTAAACACTTTTGATTCTTGATAATATGAAGAGTATAATTAAGTGTGATAAATGGAACACTTATAAAATAAAATGATAAGTTCTCCAGGATTTGCTTCAAAGAAATTCTAGGGAACAACATGTGAGAATATATAGATGGGTCCATTTAGCATTCTCACTATTGATTATCTTGAAACTTTCTATAAAACAAAAAATGAAAGTACAAAACACAGTATAAGGCTACAAGTACCTGCTTTTTATAATGCAAAGATAGTGTTTTGATTTATTTCACACTTATCTTAGGAGCATGTCATAAGATTAAATGAGATTACACCTAAGAAAAATGTCAGGTTCTTTGAAAGCTGGTATGTCTGAAGTCCTGTTAATTAGGGGTAAAGGCAATTAAAATGTTGGTTAAATGCAATCTTCAGATCTTATTTGCTCTAATAATAAAAAAAGTAATATTTTGCAGTACTGTTTGATATAAAGCACATTCATAAACTAAACCAGAATTAGGTATGATTAGTGTAAGTGTGATATAATTATTTTCCATTTATGTCAATAAAATCAGATGCAAACTATAAGGGAAATGCTGTTTAACAAAGTTTATTTTTGCAGTATTTAATAGGGTTGATAGGGTTTAGACATTAAGAAGACTAAAATAATCATAAGAAAAGTCTCTATGCTTCATACTAATTTTGATTTCCAGGTCCATGACACACATATTGGTTAAAAGTAATCTCGATGCAATATAATACAGGTCTCTCATATCAAGTAATACTATTGACCTGTTTAGTACAATTTGCATTATTAATTAAAATGCAGTGATGTATAGTTATCTAAATCAAGAAAAGAACTATTGATTTAAAGGCCCACAGCTCTCTTTCTCACCCTCAACCCCCATTGGCAATGGATAAAGCTTTGGCTAATAAAATGCTTTCTACAACGTACAGGCGATTCAGTGGCTCCAGTTAAGTACCCGTTATTGAGAATGTCTTGCTCAACAACATTCATAGTGAAGCTTTTTTGAAGTTGAAGCAATCACTTTGAAGTAAATCACCCTTTCAAATTTGGATTGAAAAGGGGAGGGGAATAGCTTTTAGGCTTTTCTTCTCTTAATGTGACTATTTCCACAGATGGCTCCCTAAGAAAATTAATGAAGTGACTTAGCTTTACAGGAAATGCCATTTAGAAGGACAAGAATTATAGTTAGAACACAGAACAGATCCTGTGATCAAAAAACAGAACTATCATTTACATACCTCAGCAACTGCAAAATTCATGTGTTCATATAATTGTTAAAGTAGCATTAAGCAACACTGTTATTTTCTAAACCAAGAGAGAAGAAAGATAACCAACAATGAAAGGACCTCTGATTTCTACTTAATGATTAACACTATTAAGAAGAATATAAAAAGATCTTAGGGACTCAGCACTGGAATGATATGAAAGCCTAAAATACAAATACTGTTAAGTTTTATCTGGTGCTTACCTGCTTTACAAATTAAAAATTTACAAATTTTGCATATATCAATGATCCTTTGTTTACTTAAGATTTTATAACACTGATTTTTCACTCTGAAAATTAGTAATTAAAAAACCAAGCATTTATCCTGACTCCATTAAGGGCTGTAACTCATCTCTAGTTTATGAGGAAAAAACAGGTTCTTTATCGAATGATGCTATTCCACGAAAAAGGGCAAAACAATGAGAAACTCGCGTGCAATTGCCAAGGAAACAACCAACACAAGATGTTAACTGTTGAATCTAGTGATGGGTATGTGGGTGAGCATTGTGCCATGTTTTTCAATTCTTCTGTTTAATTAAATAATTTTTTAAGTTGAGAAAAAATGGAACGGTACTTAAGAAATCATTGTGTAACTGTCATGTTTTAGGAACAAATAGAGCTCTTGATTGCAATGGTGACTGAAATACTTTAGTAAGCAAACAAATCTTTTACTGTTAAAATGAAGTCTCCAGGTGAGTGCAAGTGTTCAAAGACAACGTGAAGGAGAAGCAGACACTGCAAAGAGAAGGGTTTCTACAGAGACCACTAACTGTTGCTGTCGAGTCAATTCTAACTCACAGTGATCCTATGAGTTGAGAACAGAAGAGAAATTTTCTCCTGGGTTTCTAAGCCAGCCTCATCTTTCTCCAGCACAGCTGCTAGTGGGTTTGAGCCACGAATTGGTGGCTAGCAGCACAACATTTAAGCCACAGCCCTACGGGGCTCCTCTACAGGGAAAAGGACATGCAAATATTAAGACGGCAAGATCACAAAGTTAGAGGATGGAAGATTTTTGTCATATATTTCACCTTTGAGATCAACAATTAAATTATACTGCCAGTATTAACGCTTACCTCGTGTTTTAAACTTAAGATTCTCTTCTGTACTGTACACAAGAGTCATATACAAAGAAAGAGATTTATATCCTTGGTCCTCAGAGTCAAATACAGCCTACTTTGTCCCCAAGTTAAGGCCAAGCCTATACAAATTACTAGATTAATCATGTTGCTGTGAATTTGTAATGGTCAATTGTGGAACCACCACAGGGATTTCTAACTGTGCTGATTTCAGTCATCTTAATAATGGAATTGATTGACTATGGAATCCCAACCAACTGCCTGACCATCTGCCTTTATTACCACAGGAAAAATGAATCAATTGAAAAAAGGTTAATTCAGTTCGGCCGTGTAAACGATATTGCCACTTTTCTGGAAGGAGACCCTTGTCATTAGACAGGAAATACAGATGCACTAGCTACAATAACACAGGAGTTTCATTATAAGTGTCCTCTTAAATTTCAGTGGTAAAGTTAAACACGTGCCTAAGTCATTGTCTATAGGTCAATTGTGGCTTCAGGCTCAGAATCTCATTTCAAAGAGACTTTTTACTTTCTAAACTCTGATTCAGACTTAGTATGGAGATAGAAGAATGTCTCACTTTTCCTATAAATACAGTCTAGGAATACGTCTCTGAGGAAATGGAAAAACAGCCCATGAATTTTATTTATTTATTTTTCCCACCCATTATGAAAAGAATGAGCTCTGTAATTTACTCACTAGCTAGGCAAGTTCAATCTGATTTCTGAGTCTGTTTCCTCACTTGTAAAATAAGAAGAGAAACAGTTATCAGCATACCTGGCTCAGCTCACCAAAAATGGCTGAGAGAAGGTGAGATAAATACTTTGAAAATTACCCTTAAATAAAAGAAATAAAGTTTTAATCATTTGTTTAAACTATATTTTAATTTGGTTTACCAAATTATATTTTAATATGGTTAGTATAATTGGTCAGGGGGAGAAAAAGAATTAGTAGGATTCTATTTGCATTTGTGAGCTATCCAGCAAAAAATCATGTCACCCACCTAAGCAGAGATTGTGCCAAAAATATTGAACCTGAATCCAATGAAATGACTAGTCAGATTGAGATTTGGGAATGTCCTAAGATAAAAAACTGGCCTAGACTTTGCAAAAATGGCAATGTAATAGAAAAAGGCATATGCATGTGTGAGAGTTGCTGTTTTTGTTAGGTGCTGTAGAGTCGGTGCCAGTTCATAGCAACCTTGTGCACAAGAAAATGAAACACTTGCCCACTCCTGTGCCAACCCTACAATCTTTGCTATCCTTGAGCTCAATGCTGCTACAACTGTGCCAATCCATCTCATTAGGGGTCTTCCTCTTTTTCTCCAGCCCTCCACTTTACCAAGCATGATGCCCTTCATCAGGGACTGGTCCTTCCTGATAATATATCTGAAGTATGAAAGAAGGCTGGCCATCCTAGTTTCTAAAGAGCATTCTGGCTATACTGTTTTCAACACAGATTTGTGTTTATTCTTTGGGCAGTCCATGGTACTTTCAATATTCTACTCCAACACCGTAATTCAAATGCACCAGTTCTCTACGGTCTGCTATATTCATTGTCCAACCTTCACATGCATATGAGGTTATTGAAAATACCATGACTTGCATTAAGCACACCACCTTAGACCTCAAACTGACATTTTTGCTCTTGAACACTTTAAAGAGGTTTTGTACAGCAGATTAGCCCTAGTAAAATATGTTATTTGATTTCTTAGCTGCCACTTCTGTGAGTGTTGATGGCTGATCGGAGCAAGATGAAATCTTTAACAACTTCAATCTTCTCTCCATTCATCTTGATGTTATTGGTCCAATGGTGAGTATTTTTGTTTTCCTTATATTGAGGTGCAACCCATTCTGAAGGCTGTGGTCTTTGATCTTCATCAGTAAGTATTTTAAGTTCTCTTGGCTTTCAGCAAGCAAGGTTGTATCATCCACATGTCACGGGTTCTTAGTGAGTCTTCCTCTAATCCTGAGGCCTCATTCTGCTTCACATAATCTGGCTTCTTGGATTATTTGCTCAGCACACAGAATGAATAAGTATGATGAAAGAATACAATCCTGGCACACATCTTTCCTAATTATAAAACCTTGTTTTGTTCAAACAACCACTTCTTGGTCTATGTACAAGTTCCTCATGAGTACAATTAAGTGTTTGGAACAGTCATTCTCCACAATGTTGTCTATAGCTTGTAATGCTCCACACACTCCTTTAAGTCATCAATAAAGCACTCATACACATCTTTCTGGTATTCTCTGCTTTCAGTTAAGATCTACCTGATGGCAGCAATGATATCCTTTTTTCCAGGTCCTCATCTATATCCAGCTTGAGAATTTGTGGCAGTTCCCTGTGAATGTACAGTTGTAGTTGTCATTGAATTATCTTTAGCAAAATTTTACTTGCATGAAACACTAATGATACTGTCTGATGATCTCCACATTTCATTAAATCAGCTCTCTTTGGAATGGGCACAAATATGGATCTCTTTCAATCAGTTGGCTAGATAGCTGCCTTCCAATTTTCTTGGAACAGATGGGTGAGTGCTGCATCAGTTTGTTGAAAGACTTCAGTTTGTATTCCATCAGTTCCTGGAGTCTTGTTCTTTGTCAATGCCTTCAGTGAACCAGAGACTTCTTCCTTCAGTATCACTGGCTCTTGGTCATATGCTACCTCTTAAAATGGGTGAATATCAAACATTCGATCTTGTTTTGATGCTTTCTGCTTCATTAAATATTTTGTCCAGTCAAGGCTTGAAATTTTTCTTCAGTTCTTTCCGCTTGAGAAATGCTGAGAGTGTTCTACCCTTTTGGTTTCCTAACTCCAGGTCTTTGCATATTTCATTATAACATTTGACTCTGTGTTCTTGAACTGACCTTTGAAATTTTCTGTTCAACTCTTTTACCTTCTTATTTCTTCTACTGCCTTAGCATCTCTACACTGGAGAGCAAGATGCAGAGTCTTCTCAGATATCCATTTTGGTCTTTCCCTGTTTTTTTTTTGTCTTAATGACTTTTTACTTTCTTCCTGTATGATGTTCTTGATGATACCTCACAACTCTTCTGGTTTTTGGTCATTAATGTTTAATGCACCAAGTCTGTTTCTGAGATGATCTCTAAATTCAAGTGGGAAATGTTTAAGGTCATATTTTAGCTCTCATGGACTTGTTTTAATTTTCTCCAGCTTCAGCCTGAACTTGCATCTGCGTAATTGATGGTCTGCTCCACAGTCTGCCCCTGACCTTGTTTTGGCTGATGATATGAAGCTTTTCTACCAACTCTTTCCACAGATGTAGTCAATTTGAATTCTGTGTATTCTGGTGAGGTCCTTTCGTATAGTCGTCTTTTATGTTGTTAAAAAGAAAAAAAAATCACTGGTCTTGCAAAATTGTATCATGTATCATTTTTATTATAAAGGCCATATTTTCCAACAACTGATCATTCCTCTTTGTTTTCAACCTTTGCAATGCAATCCCAGTAATTATCAATATATTCTGATTGTATGTTTGATCAATTTCATACTGAAGAAGTTGGTAGAATTCTTCAGTTTCATCACCACTGGCTTTTGTGGTCGGTGCACAAATTTGAATAGTGGTATTAACTGGTCTTTCTGTAGGCACATGGATATTAACCTATCACAGACAGCTTTGTACTTCAAGAAAGATCTTGAAATGTTCTTTTTAATGGTAACTACAACACCATTCCTTTTAAAAGTGTAAAACCATGCGATTTTCAGATTCAAAATGGTCAAAACCAGTCCATTTCAGCTCACTTTAAATGCCTAGGATATCGATATTTATGTGTTCCATTTAATTTTTGACAACTTTCAATTTTCCTATATTTGTACTTTATACATTCAGTGTTCTGATTATTACTGGATGTGTGCACCCGTTTCCTGTCATTTTGAGTTGTGCCCCATCAGCACATGACGATCTTAAAAGCTTTCCTCCTTTCACATCATCACAGCCAACTCCACTTTGTGGAGGCAGCTCTTCCCCAGTCGTATTATATAAGTGCCTTCCAAGCTGAGGGGTTCATTTTCCTGCACTGTATCTGCCAATATTCTGGGGCTTTTCATCATGTTTCAGTATCCAATATTCTGGTGCTGACAGTATACCACTGCTATTTATAAGGTTTTCAGTGACTAAATATTCAGAAGTAGTCCACCTTTTCTTCTTCCTAGTATTTCTTAATCTGGAAGGTCAGCTGAATTCTGTCCACTCGGGTGACTCTGCTGATATTTGAAGTGCCAGTATCAGAGCTTCCAGAAGTACAGCAACATGTATGTCGCCACAGTACGACAAACTGACAGATGAGTGGTGGGTGTGTGGGAAAGAAGGGCCCAATTTAGATGAAAAGGAATTCTAAGACATGATTCTTTATGGGGCCTGCATCAAGCAATAAACAAAAATAAGGAAGGATATTTTGGAGACAGCTGGGACAATTTTGCTTTTTAGATTAGACAGTAGCATTTTAGTGCTGTTGTTGTTAAGTGACCTTGCAGTTACAATGATCTTATGGTATAGTACTGATTGTATAGCACCACACCAGGTATTATCTTATCAACAACAAATTTCTTAGATGTGATAACAATACGGTTATGAAGGAAAACGGGGCTGTCTTTAGGAGAAACATGATGAAAAATATGCAGAAAATAAATGTTATCCTATTAGGAATTTATGCTCCATTGGTTCAAAATAAATTAAACTATCTAGTCAAAAAGCAAATATGGCCAAATGTTAACAATAGCTAAAGAAACTGGGTGAAGGGTGAGTGTTGATTATTCTAATCTCTCTATTTTCTGTATGCTTGAAATTTTTCAAAGAATAAAGTAAGGAAAGGGGAGGAGAACTAGTGCATAATCAAAACAAAATAAAAAAATAAGAAAATTTTAAAAATTGTCCTTTTATCAGTAATTATTGTTGTTGTTGTTAAGTGCTGTCGAGTCAGTTCCGACCCATAGCGTTTACATATTTTAGAAATCTAATTTTCTAAACCTAAATAAATTCACTATGTTGTTGTTAAGTGCTTTCGAGTTGATTCTGACTCATAAGTGACCCTGTACAGGTCTTCCAAGGAGCAACTAGTTAGCAGTCTAGTGCTTATCCTGCAGCACCACACTAGGACTCTGTAAGGTATATTTATGTTACTCAAGGACAACACTAACCCTCCTTATACACAGAAGAGATAAATTAGGGGAACTTAATTATATGCTGTATAGTCCGGGTGTGGCGCTATGGGTTAATGCACTGGACTGCAAAAGTGGTTTGATCCACAAGGTCAGTGGTTCAAGCTCACCAGCTGTTCCCTGGAAATCCTATACAGGGTTGTTATGAGTCGGAACTGACTCGCTGGCACTTAACAATAACAACAATCATATGCTGTAGTCCAAGTGTGGCCCTGTAGAATAAACACTGGACTGCTAACCACAAAGTTGGCAGTTCAAACCCACCAGGTGCTCCTTGGAAACCCTATACAGGGTCTATGATGGCACTTAACAAAAACAATTATATGCTAAAAGATGTCATTGAAAGATTTCCTTTAAGAGATAAGAGGTGAAATTTCTAAAAGCAGTATGGTGGTGGTGGTTATGTGCCGTGGAGTTGGTTCTGACTCATAGTGACCTTGTGGAGGGTTTCCAAGGCGGGAAATATACATATGGGAGCAAAAAGCCTCATCTTTCTCCTGCAGAACAGCTGGTAGTTTCGAACTGCTAACCATGAGAGGAACAGCACTACTTGTAACCACTATGATAACTGAGCTCCTTACAATGATAGAAATAGGCAAAATATTATTGCTATGAAAGATCACAGAAATTAGCTCAAGTCTTCAAAGATTAGTACCCACATATTTTCAAGAACACAACTAGTATGTAAAAGGGTATACAACTTTATATTCTTCAAAAAAAAATTCAAATACAACTTAGCAAAGGGTTCATATTTTATCATATAAGGTAGCTTCAAAATGTACATGAAAAAAAATTCCTTCTTTATATTCCATTATTACACAAACTTTTTGAAGTCTCCTAAAAAAAACTTCAATTTAACCACCGTAAAGTCAAACAACAGGAAACAATTAGAAAAAAATTATGTTTAGCCCATAGGCATAAAGCACGGTATTCAGGTCTAGAAATTCCATTCAAGGGCTCTAGAGAAGCGACGCTATAAAAACAGTGGTAGTGGGAACTCGCTAATAAACACTCGACAGGGATGACAGATGAAGATAAATTCAGGACAGTAGAATACAGTAAGTCTGCCTTATATTGACAAGGTTTTGTTTTTACAGATTTTTTTGGTGAAAAATAGGTTTTAAATTTTTGTAGCATCCTTTGTACCACAGAAGTACATATATATGCGATAAGATTCTGTAGCTGAGACAGTACCGCTTTGTAAATGCATCGAGAGCACTCAGCTGGTCAATAGAAACATACTGTCAGGCTTCCCTGTGCTGACAGAAGGCTGAACAACTGCCCATCAATCTCATAAGAAATCAGAAAGTATAGTCAGAAAATCTTTCTATTGGTTCATTTACATATCAACTAAAGAGAACAATAGTATAATGTAAAGTATTTTATAATCTTGATTAAGTTAACCTGTAAAAATGCAAAATATCCTCTTAATGCAGAGTTACATTGTCTTAAAAGCTCTTTACTGGTATGGTGGTGGTGGTGGTGATGTGCTGTGAAGTTGGTTCTGACTCATAGCAACTCGGCACAGGGTTTCCAAGGTCGTAAATCTTTATGGGAGCAGAAAGCCTCATCTTTCTCCTGTGGAACCACTGGTAGTTTCGAACTACTGACCCTGAGGTTAGCAGCCCAACTCGTAACCACTATGCTACCAGAGCTCCTTATTTACTGGTCTAGACTTGCCATTTCTAGGCTTCTTAGAAAATACACATATTACCTTTATTAGCCAAGCTCTGAGAGGAAAGAAAAATAGCAGGAACAGATTTAATTACCCTTCTGACTAACTTAAATCTAGCAGCCATTCTCTATTGCTTACAGAGCGGCGATAATGTAAATTGTATCGAAAGGAAAAATGTCATAAAATGTCATGTTTTTATTTTCAAAATAGCATTTTCTTTACCTTATTAATGGGTACTACCAAGGTTGGCTGCACCTTAGCTTCAATTTCTTCTGGGGTGTAAAAGCAAAAGAGTTTGCCCCCTCTTAAAACACAATACAACCTTCTCCAACTAATTAGACCTTCTACAATTTCCTGAAAGAGAGAGAGAGAGAAAAAAGTATCACGTATCAATGTTATCATTACTTTAAAATTTTTTTAAAGTTTTTACTGTGAATTGAGTAACAGTTTACATGGGACATCGGTTTTACACATAATTTTAACACTACATTCAACAACATACTTAAACTCACTTCTAGAATTTTTAAATGGGAGTGAATTACCTATGAATTCACCGTATACTTGAGACAACTGCCCCAAATCAAAGGCTATGTTCGTATCAGAAAAGGCAGGAGTTCTCGAAAGTACTGAGCAAACTGAAGGTAATAATTAGCAAATAAATTTTACAAACACACGTGTGAAATCATAAATCAATTCAATTCTAGGATTCCTGGGGTGGCAGTGTAGGATTAGGGTTGTGAAACACAAGGTCAGCAGTTCTAACCCACTAGCCTCCTCAGAAACCGTATACAGGGTCTCTATGAGTTGGAACCGACTCGACAACAATCAGCAAAAAGAAGACTATTAAAAATCAGCGCGGAGAATTCCATGGAAAATTTTCATGTGACTCAGGAAAATTACAAAAAATAACTCTCTGTTACAAAATATACTTTTCCCTTACTGTTCACAGAACCCTGGAAAATGTTGACTACCATTGTAAGCATTCAAATTTTCTTTCTTCCTAATGGACGAGAAAGCTATTGATTCATTGAAGCTCATAATTAATTATTTACTGGATATAAATAACTATGGTTATAAATAAATCAGGAGTAGGTGGTACAGAGGCAGATTTGGAAGCCCAGAGGCCTGCATTATGCCAAAAGCTGTCTGCTAGAAAGGCCTTCCTGTGAAAGGCGTGCAGCCCCATCAGTTTCCACAAGGAGGCCTCTGTTGTGCTGATGATCTTGTTACTGCTGATAATGAAGCAGTAACTCCTGAGCCATCACAACTGCATCAGACCCCCTTCACCTTGTATCCTTTTCTGACCCGCTTACCCCTCACAGTCTATGTCTGATAACATTTAGAAAACTGACATTTAAAATAGACATTAAGAAGTACTTATCAATATTAGAAGGCCAAACAATTGTCAATATATTACAATTTACATTGGAGTAACAACTGTCGGAGGTTATGAAAAAGTCTTCTAACCTGCTGATTCAGAAATCCTGCAAATGCATTCTCAGCCATGCAAGCTGGCTGGGCAACTAATCGGCAACACATATTACCATATAAGGGAAGCCAGAATGAAGACTCTTCTATTTAAAGGAAAGAGAAAAAAATCAAGTTACAAATTTATGTTTACTTAAGGTCATTATACATTTTAGTTGCTTTTTACTTTTTCTTGCTTTGTACAAGCACATATTTTTAAGTGACATGTATGTAAAGATTTGTCTGACTAAAACATCAGCACTATATTTAATGAGAACATCAAATAAGCAAAAGTAGAAAGAACAGGATGAAATGACACGGATCGTTTATACTACTGCTATCCCTTGAAATGATATGAAACTTTGAAAGAACAGGATGAAATGACACGGAT
>NW_006408538.1:3830644-3855996 GCF_000296735.1 Chrysochloris asiatica
TTTTAGCCTCTTAATCTTTTTTGATCGTTAATTAAGTTATTAATCAAAGTTATACACATCTTTACAATAATAATTTACTAGACCTTTGGGCCCTCTGCCTTCTCTTACTGAAGCTTCCATATCCATAGTGGGAAGTACAGGCTTTCAACACGGGAGGGACAGATTGACCTTTTAAACCATGGTAGCAATATAAAAAGTTATACACCTGACAACAATTCAGGTGAGAACCAAGTCCCAAATGAGGGCCGTGGTAGAAGCAGAAATGAAGAGGAAGAGATGCATTTGGAAGGTATTGAAAGAACAAAGGAGCTGGGCTTTGTGTCTGAAAGATACAGTGAAGTGAATTACTTCATATGGCTCTTGTACCCAGAGTTTTTGTAACTCATATGAAATGACATTTTTGTCCTGCAAGATCTGTGTAAGAGAAAGTAGGGGAAGATGCTGAGAGGATAACATGATTCAGTTGAGAAGGGTTAACAGTTCATTGTGAAGGTAAAAATTTGAACACTAGCATGGGTGTCAGAAGCTCTGGTAGCAAAGGGGTTATAATTAGGGCTGCTAACCTCAGTGTCAGGTCAGCAGTTCGAAACTACCAGCTATTCCGTGGGAGAAAGATGAGGTTTTTTGCTCCCGTAAAGATTTACAGCCTTGGAAACCCTGTACAGGGTCGCTATGAGTTGGAACCGACTCCACGGCACATAACAACAACAACAACAACAACAACCTCAGTGTCAGCAGTCTGAAATAACCAGCCATTCCGCAGGAGAAATACGAGGTTTTCTGCTCCTGTAAAGGTTTACAGCCTCAGAAACTGTATACAGGGTCTCTATGAGTTGGAATCAACTCCGTGCCACATAACCACCACTCCCACCAGCAGTAGCAGCATGGGTAAAAACTGAGCTGTCTAACAAACAGGAGCTCTAATAGTGTTGTTGTTGTTGTTGTTAAGTGCCGTCGAGTCGGGTCCGACCCATAGCGACCCTGTACAGGGTTTCCGAGGATGTAAATCCTTACGGGAGTAGAAAGCCTCATCTTTCTAATAGTGTAGTGGTTACGAATTGGGCTGCTAACCTGAGTCAGCAGTGCAAAGCTACCAGCTGTTCCGCAGGAGAAAGATGAGGCTTTCTGCTCCCGTAAAGATTTACAGCCTCGGAAACCCTGCACAGGGCTGCTATGAGTCGGAACCGACTCCACGGCACATAGCAACAACAAACAGGAGGGGAAGTCCCACTATCATTACAGAAGAGCCAGGGGTGGACAGCATGTTCTTTGGATCCCGAGATCCCTGCACATGGAATCTCCTCAAACTTTGAGATAGAAAGCTGTGACACTGGAGGGGCAGAGGAGCAGCGGCAACAGAACCAAGAGTCAAAACACCAGACAGAGCGGTAGGCTTCCCAGGCCTCCGAGCAACTAACGCTGAGTGATTTCGGGCAGGAGGCTTGCCTGCACTGCACTGGGGGAGCTAGGATTGCTGACCCACAGAGCCAGTGGCTTCAGGTGGAGGCTTTGGTGTTGCAGTGTATCCTGTGGGCACTGATTAGCAGCCCTGACAGCTTGGTACCACTGGCCTGCAGAGAGGCCTGCCAGTAGGCACGGCTGAGGATCGGCTGTTCTGGTAGGAACAACAGTGCCCTGAGCATTTCTGACCCTGATGTAGTAAAGGAGGGAGAAAGGAATGAAGGGTGAGATGATACCATCCATTCTGGATTGGCTGAGTGTGAGGTGAGCTGTAAAATAGAGTCTTAAGAGAGCAGGTGGAACTCAGGAAGACAGGCATCTGTATCCGGGGCTGAGGAAGAAGCTACAGTATGCCAGAGCTGAGCGCTGGAGCGGGAGCAGAAGGGCTGCAAATGGGCCAAGGTACACAACTGCAGCCCAAAGGGGGAAGGGGCTTCCAGAACAGGATGAGGAGGGTGTCACTGTGGACACGGAGCTGGAGGTAGGACACAAATTCCAAGGTGGGTGTCTACCAAAGGGTAGCCTAAGGTGAGCAGGGTGAGAAGGGTGTTTACCTCACACGGCTACCCCCGTTAAGGCATCAGGAACTACAGTTAGGAGAGTCTGGGGGCATGGGGTCAGTCCAACCATATGAATAGTGAGGACACCATCCACACATGGAGTGACTCAGCCAATGCATTGTGCTGAACCACAAGTTAAATGAGGCAACATTTGAGCAGAGGTTAGTCTGAGAAGGGTGTCCACATGAGGTGAGGGAGAGCAGCCAGGCCCAGGGAGTTAGACCCTAAGCAGGGTAAGCAGGGCAGCCTTGTGAAGGGGTGGTCTGGTGTAGGCTGTCAGGGTTGGATGTGACACAGAATGGAGAGTCAGAGCTCCAGCAGGGATGTGAAAGAGATGGGCAACTGGCCATTCTCAGGGAGACTGATTACAGCTGAAAATGTGTTAAGATGACCAGAAGACAGGTTGCTCACTGTGGGAGAAGGGAGATACAAACGATTAAGTTGAACTCGGTGGTCTTGGTTTAGAACTGGATGTACTAGTGGGACCTCATGATTTTTAGCATACATGGTGGTGGTGGTGGCGAATGATCAAAGGAAACTAAAGAGGCATGACGATGGTGGTCATGTGCTGTGGAGTCAGTTCAAAGAGGCATGAGAACTCAGTGCAGTGTGTGATTCTGCACAGGCTCTGTGTGCCATATGACAGTATTGAGGCAGTGTGTGACATGGCACTGGACTATGACGATTGGACGGTAGTCTAAGGTATGAATGGCATTTCCAGATTTGGACTATTATGTTGTGGAAATATAGCAGAATGTCCTGCTAGTAGGAACAACTTGTTAACATGTTTGGAGATAATGTGCCACCATGTAAGCAACTTGGCATTCAACTTTCAACATTTTAAAGTTTAAATTAGCTTAAAAGTTTAAAAAACATTAAGGCACTCATTTAATGTAGATTGCAGTTGAGTATATAGCCTTTTTATCTGTATGGAAGGAAAGCCCTGAATATGACTGTTTATTTTATACCTCAGAATGTAAATAAAAACCCACCACCAGACCCCAGCTCACACTGGAACATACAAAAAACCAATACCATGCCCCTAGTTCACACTGGAACACACAGAAACCCAATACCATGCCCCCACTTCACACTGGAACACACAGAAACCCAATACCATGCCCCCACTTCACACTTGATCATACAGAAACCCAATACCATGCCCCTAGTTCACACTGGAACACACAGAAACCCAATACCATGCCCCCACTTCACACTTGATCATACAGAAACCCAACACCATGCCCCCAATTCACACTGGAACACACAAAAACAGGTTTTAGAGTATTTCACTGCACCATTGCTTGTGGTTCCTATAAAATAGTTAGCCATTCACTGAGACTGTTAATATTATTAACAGAAAATCTTAGTACTATGGGAAAATAAGTTTTTTGCTAAACATTAGTTATTTACTATACAGACAGAGAGTATCCAGTTTTAGTACATTAGTTAAAGGGGAAAAGAACAATGATCTAAATGAACAGTACAAAGTGCAACAAAAAAGCTTTTTACCAACTTACATACACAATTGTTTCTACTAAAGAGCACACATATTTTCTATTATACAGTTGATCCTAGAACAATACAGGGGCCAGGGGTTATGGGGACCAACGTCCCGTGCTGTAGGAAATCCATGTATCATGTACAGTTGACCCACGAACAAGATGGGTTTGAACTGCAGGTTTCTCTACTGTTCCGGCAGAGATGAACAGAGCCACAGATCTGTGGATACTTGCAACAATTGCTCATCGTATTAGCAGCAGGAAAAACAATCTGTATTTAAGTGGGTCCATGTAGTTCAAATGTGTCCTGTTTGAGGGTAAACTGTACTATATTAAAATGGTTAGCATTTATGCATGGAAGGTTTGATCTGATAGAAATAAACTCATAAATATGTAACGATTCCAAAATGCAGAGATAGGTAAGAATTTCCTTTTCTAGAACACGTAGATCTAAAATAAAATTCTATAAAAACATGACTCTGAGTAATGTGAGGAGACTTCGAAAACTTCCTAGAAAAGTGGAATGAAAAGATACTGGCATTGTTCCACAAACTTTCTGAAAACCCCTCATGTATCTGAAACCAATTTCTGATTATCAATTTAAAGTTAAAAGGCAGAGTTTTGCATAACTGTAAGCTAGTTTTTAAGTTAGAATGCACATCCTCTTAAGTAACAGAATCATAAATGATTACATTATCAAACCAGTCTATAAACTTTGCACAATCACTACTGTACCTGGAACCTAGTAATATGTGTAACAAATTTATTTCTCTGGTAAAATAAGTCAGATTTCAAGGCACACCAAGAAAAGGAATGACTTCGATTATAATCCCTAATAAGTAGGGATATTCGATTTAGAATTCCTTGCAATGCAGTTTTTTCTCCACATACCTTATATCACCTGTTACTTCCAACCTAGGTTTCTTTACAAATCAGGACCATTATGGAATAAAATGAAGTCAGATTCTTCTCTCCTGGCAAGAAGACTAGTCACTCAACCTGACTGTCAATTCTTAATTTCTAAAATACCTCCTTTAAAACTGGGGTGGAGCTATTATCTGGCCTCCTCTGGCTCCACAAGGGGGCACGAAGAGAATCCCCATCAGCATGGCCAAGGCTAACTTCTAGGAGACAGAGGTCAGACATGCCTCCACCCTCCAACCTTCCTTACCAATTCTGATACCACCTGTCCCTACCACAATACTCTCTACTTCTCAGCTGGGATAGATAATTCATTTCAATGGCCACATAGAGTTCACAGACAATACTCATGGGCTTTATTAGGGAAGTTAAGTTACAGTTCAGGATCAAAACTGCTCACGATCCAGTCTCTTTTCAGCCATGCCTGCAGCAGACCTCTCTCTGGCCCTTGGTCCTTTGGCCTGGCCTCTGCACTGCTTGGGCAATAGTATGGAGCTTCTTTAGTGTTGCTGAAAAATGCCCAAAGGATGTGCCACTATGCCCCAGGCTCAACCTGAAGGTGGTCAATTTTAGCTTTGTGAGCCAGAAGACCTGGCTCCCCCTATTGAGTGTCAGGAGGCACCATACTCCACAAACAAGCCTCCTGCCCACAGGTACTCAGCTTTCTCACTCCCTGGGTTGGAAGCCTAACACACTGTCTTGTGCTGCCATAGCTCTCTGTCTCTTGGATCAAGGAGGTTCAACATGCAGGGATCCCAGGGTCCAAAATACATACTCCACGCTCTTGGCTCTTCTTTCTTGATGGCAGTGAGAGAACCCCATCATCCTGCATCTCAGATGGCACATTTTATACCCAGTGCGATGGCAAAACTGACCAATCCCCACAGTAGAGTTCCAGTTTTTACAATCACAATTCACTCTATTCACAATCATGCAACACTGATAATCTTATCAACATCTCCCCTATCTTTTCTTACTCACACCCACCCACAATAGACCAGAAATTTGGTGGGTGTTACAAAGCCTATGGTGAGAAGAGCCATATCAAATATTTGATGACTGCATGGCAACATCTCACCTTAGCTAGGGGGCTGCTGGGAACATCGCGCAGCGTAACGTGCCTATGACACCTGTCAATGTGTCTGAGATCTAGTAGGTGATTTCTACACTGTCATATCCAGGACAGTCTGACTCCCTAAACCATACCCTTCCTTTTCAATTCCCAATGCTGCCTTTAAGTCCTTGTGCAACACATTAATCAAAATAATAATTCTTTTCTGGGAAGGTGTTAGGACATGATGACATTAAATAGGAAGGGAACGAGTTTACGTTCAGTAGTTTGAAGATTTTTATCTAATTCACCCATTGTCTCAAAAGCTCATGGTGCCACCAGGGGTCCTTTCTTGCACTAAAGGAAGGCTAAGGAAGAACTGCATGCACCTGGTCCAACTTACCTTCCAATTCTTAAAGACACAGTTAGGAATAGGTCTCATTCATGACTTGAGAACTGACTATACAAAAATTTCTTGTGCTAAATATAAACCTGAAGGTGTCATACTGGTAGTTCCCTTCAACTAGTAAGAGCAATACATGTGAGTTCTAATTTTAAAAAATCACGTGCTTCATCTTGATGTGAAAACATTTAGTACACATCGGCATACAGCTATTTAAAATAAACCCCATATTAACATAAAAAACAAAACAAAAAAAAAACACAAAAACAAAACACCCAAAAGCCAAAAACACCCAAACCAAGTCCCATGGAGGTAATTCCAACTCAGCGAGCCTGTACAGAGTTTCTGAGGCTGTAAATCTTTACAGGAGCAGAAAGTCTCAGCTTTCCCCTTGGTATATTTGAACTACCAACTTGGGTTAGTAGTCCAGCACTCATCCTACAGTGCCACTTGCTGCTGTTGTTGTTAAGTGTTAGTGAGTCTGTTCCCACTCATAGTGACCCTTTATAGGGTTTTCAAGGAGGGGCTGGTGGGGTTGAACCTTTTGGTTAGCAGTCCAGTGAGCTCCTTTATCCTACAGCAGGGCTCCTATATTAACATGCAGATTTATAATAAAGAATAAATTAAGGGGTAAGGTTTTTTCTTTATAAAATTTTATTTCTTTTTAATTATAGCCTTTTTTTTTTTTTTCAAACTATGGTTGATTTATAAGATATTAATTTACACATACTTTATATAAAAAGAGTTAGGGGTATTGATCGGAATTTCTTAAAATTTGTTCTATGGAACGTCTACAAGGCTCAATGTCAGACAAATTCAGTTAACAGTTTTAAGGTTTGTTGGTTTAAGCACATGTCTGAGAAAAAGGTAAAACTATCTTTTAACTTTATGAGTATGATTAATGAAATGCCAAGGGTAATTTCTCAAATACTTGAAAAAACGTATAACTTCCATTAGAACGAAGAAAAATAGAAATGATAAGGTAATCAATTCTTAAAAAGCAATGATGAAATAGGGATAAAAAACAGAAAGCATGCTAGATTCAAATACAAATTTCTATCTGTCTCTATACATATGTATATATATTTATTTGACATTAACTGTAAAAATAATTAAATGATACAGCAAAGAAGGACAGAAGGAAATTACCAAGTAGGATAAAAATAAAAATCCAATAATATAATTCTATTTGAACAGGCATGTCTGTAACATAATGGAAGAAAATACACAATTAAAATTTTTGTAGATCAAATGCAAAAACTCAAATTATAGAAATAAAAAAATGGACAGAACTATGAGAGTTAGAAAAATCCACAATCAAATTAGACATCATCACACCTATCTCGGTAATGCGGAGTATGTAGACTACAATGATTAAGAACACTGAGAATCTGAATGAAATTCCTAACATTAGGAGGGACCAGTCCCTGGAAAAGGACATAATGCTTGGTAAAGTTGAGGGTCAGTGAAAAAGAGGACGATCCTTGATAAGATGGATTAACTATAAAAGTCACATGTTTTACCCCATGGTAATTGAAACTGGCTACTAACCAAGAGGTTGGTAAATTAAATCTACCGGCTAATCTGAGAAAAAACTGTGTAGCTGTCTGTTCCATATGGTGACAGCCTTGGAAACGCCATGGGACAGCTGTACTCTATCCTATAGGGTCACCCCGAGTATGAGTCAAGTTGACGTTACCATCATGGAGTCTGGTGCTGATCTTAGCATTGGCAATGATGTATACCCACTCTTTCCTTTTCCACATGATCAGGCTCCAAAGATCAGGTTATGTGAAAATGAAAGATGAGCTTATCAGATCACAATATGGTGGGTAATTACATCGGTGTTGCTGTGTACCGTCGAGTCAGTTCTGACTTACAGTGACCCTGTGTAGGGTTTCCGATAGCATCTGGTAAGTTTGAACTGTCGACCTTGTGATTGGCAGTCCAGTGCTTATCCTACAGCACCACACCAGGGCTCATTTATAGCATTATTTACTGCTGAAGTTCATCATTACATAATTTCCAAGTTATCATTATGTAACTGCCAAATTGCATCAGTACATAACTGCCACACCACATGGCCTGGGCAAGCAGGCACATAACCTTAGCCATCACAGCCAACATCACACTCGCCTCACACCTTGGTTTTCATTACTGCCAGACCTATGTCACATATGCAAAAAATAATTGTATAGATTTTTTACTATTGTTGTAAATGCAAAATTGTCAGATAAAGAGACAGTCACTAATGAGTAAATGGAAGGAGGAGGATTAGTTTTTGACATGGGAGGTAGTTACACAGCTCTTCACTTCACAGTTATTTGCTAAGCTGTATATTTATATTTTAAGTACTTCTTTATTTTTTTTTTAGCTAAATTTTTTCATTATGAGTGAAAACAAACATTGTTGTAAAATCATCAGTCTCGTCAGTAGAAAGCCACCAATCTTCACAAAGTTAAAGTAGTTCTAGCTAGTGAGTACACTTACCACATAATATTTAGAATAATCCAAATCATGTTTCTAAAAACTTTACTGTATTTTTTCATCATAGATAAAAGTAATCTGGGAGAGTGGCAAGTCTTCATGACAAATTTTACAGGCCTCCCTAATCACTAACCCCCTTCTTAACCTTCCTATACATTTCTCTTGGATAAATGCCATCACCATCTCTGGAGCCCTGATGTGGCACAGCAGGATAGGCAATCTTGACTGCAAGATCGGTTTGAATGACCAGTTTGGCAGTTCACACTCACCAGCTGCTCCTCAGAAACCCTCTCAGCAGGGTTGCTATAAGTCAGAACCAACTCATCGGCACTTTAACAACATCATCTTTCCTATCCTCTGCTTCCCACCAACAGAAGGGTCAACTTCCTCAATTTCAAACTAAAATCTCAAATTTCACTTGAGGTCATTGATTTCTAGCCAGTAGGGTGGTAAAGTTGTCAGTTTCAAGCAAAAGACCAGGATTCAAAAGACACAAAACCTTCCCATAGTCACTAAACTAGCTTCACAAACAAATCTTTAGCAAAGAGCATTGCTGTTTTTGTTGTTAAGTGCTGTAGAGTTGGTTCTGACATAATGTGAGCCTGTATAGGGTTTCCGAGGAGCACCTGGTAGGCTGGACCACCGACCTTGTGGTTAGCAGTCCAGGCATAGAGGAAAATAGATATTTTTCTTACTTTGGGACAAAGGGATGGACACGTTTCAAAGAACCCTCAAGGTCATTTATGCTTACAATATTTAAGCCAATATCTGTTTCAGGAATGCATATTAAAAAATTAAAAAATAGAAATCATTGATGCCTCATATGTATAATATATGTAATAAATAAAATATGTAATGTACTTACCGTTTCCATTAATAGACAGATTATGAGTCTTGAAGTTATCCTCAATACTTTCCAAGGTCAGAGTAGTATGAGCTAGCAAATTATACTTTGCACCACTAATATAAGAAACAAGACATGTTTTAAATATTTTCATGTTTTCTATTACATAAAACATTTGGCTGTTATAGAAAACAGATTTTAGTCAACATACGTTATTAATAAATTTCACATGTTTATCTATGATGTTTTTATCTTAATAAAATCTGCACATTATTTGGTTTAACTCAAACACAAATGTTTCTCTGAAGGGTCCACAACTATCCATTCTGTACATTGAACTGAAAACCTAATATGTACCAGGTGATGGGCATTTAATGATGAACAAGACCCAGCATTACATTCTGGTACTGCACATTATAATGCAATTTTTCTATGAAGGAAACCAACAAGAGGATGAGAATATTGAGGACCTATGATAAGTGAGGAATGCTGGTGTGGCACTGTAGGATCAGCACTGAACTGTTAACCACATGGTCAATAGTTCAAACCCACCAGCCACTCTTTGGAAACCCTAAACAGGGTCGTTATGTGTCAGAACCAACTTGACAGCACTCAACAAAACAATGATAGATAACCAGGAAAAGGAAATGTGTCGCAGTTATGGAGTCATAAAAGGAGGTAGCTAAGCAGAGAATGAGAAAAACATTCCAAGCAGAGAGAACAGTGTGCACAGAGGGAGGGAGAGAGACGATCCGAACTCCGTGAGCAACTGGGATGCACGGTTCAACAAGAGGTTGGAAATACAGGCAGGGGTTAGGTCATGAGGGCCATGTGCACCTTGGAAGAAGAGTGGATTTAATTCTAGAAGTCGCTGAAGGTTATTAACAAGGGGAATAATGGGAACTGGTTCATATTTATTTCATGAGCATAAGAATTAACCTCTTTCCTTTGGGTTACCTACTTCAAAAACTTGGGGATTTTATCTAGTATGGGGAAAGACAGACTTCATTACTAATCATTATTTTCCATTTTATAATAATCCTTTTTAAGCTGCTTTTGCTAAAGTCACACTCTTGCGAAACTACTAAGAAAATCTAGGAATAAACTTCGTATCTTGGCTCTTTATGGTGCCCAAAGTAAATTTTTATTCAATAATGACTAGCGTTTTCTGTGCTAGTATTCTTAATTTAATTTTGTGATCCTTCTTGGTTTTATTATTTTCCCAAACAATAAATTCTCAAAACTCAAAATGTCAAAGTTACTGCTATTAGGTGCCTCTCAGTCAATTCCAAATCAGGGGCCCAGTGTGACAGCAGAGCTGCTCCATGGGGTTTCCTAGGTTACAATCCTCATAGGAGCACATCGCCAGATGACTGATCCTCAGAGCTGCTGGGTGGATTTGAACCACCAAACCGAGCGCGTAACCACTGTGGCACCAGGACTATAAACACAATAGTAATTAGTTGTTCTTGTACAGGTTTTGTGTATTTGTATTTTAGAAAAGTAGATGGGAGCCGGGTATAATAGAACATTATAATTTCACTTAAAACAATAAAAAATAGGATCCCTGTCATCATGTTCATACAAAATACACTATTTTCAGGAAAGATCACGACAATGAGTGAGAGCTGCCAGCACTGACCCAGCACTCTCGGATAGTAGCTAACAATGACAACCATTCCCTCGTGATGGGACCAGAGCATCTTAGAAGACAGAGAAATAAACATATAACTGTATCAGGATCTGAGGTCAAGTGGAGTCCTGTGTGGCACTGTGGACTAATGGCGCTTGATAGCAAAGTCAGTTTGAAATGCAAGGTCAGTGGTTCAAGCTCACCAGCCACTCCTCGGAAATCCTATACAGGGTCCATTCTGACTCACAGCAACACTATGTAGGGTTTCCAAGGAGCGGCTGGAGAGCTTGAACTAGAAACCTTGTGGTTCAAACCAACTTTATAGTTCAATGCATTAACCCACAGTGCCACACCAAGACTCCAAGCTTGTTATTTCAGATAGACAAGGGAGAAAAAAATGATCCGAGAAAGTAACATTTCAGGAGAGGCCTGAATGAAATAAATGAGCCGTAAGAAAGAAAAGCAGATGAAAGACCATTTCAGACAAAGGAGAGTAAGTGCAAAGACCAAAGTGAGCCCATGGTAGGTGTGGCTGGAGTACAGTGAGGGAGTGCTCTGAGATGCCCAAAAGAAAGGAAGGGGGTAGACACTACATCGAGCTGACCTGCAAGGCATGAACAGGACACCTCTTAAGAGGGTTAATAAGCAAAGATGTCACACTGAGGACTAAGGTGTGCATGACTCAAGCCATGATATTTTCAGTCATCTCATATGCGTGCAAAAACTGGACAATGAATAAGGATGGTCAGAGAAGAATTGTTGCATTTGAATTATAGTGTTGGTGAATGATACTGAATGTTCTGTGGACTGCCAGAAGAATGAATAAATATGTTTCAGAAGAAATACAGCCAGAGGCTCCTTAGAAGTAAGGATGGCGAGACTCAGTCTACTGTTCTTTGCGCATGTTGTCAAGGGGGTGGCCAGTCCCTGGAGAAGGACACCATACTTGGTAAAGTTGTTGTTGTTGTTAACTCCCGTTGTGTCAGTTACGACTCTAGTGACCTTGTATAGGGTTTCTGAGAGGTGGCTGATGAGCTTGAAACGCCAACCTTGCGGTTCAAACAAACATTGCAGTCCAGAGCATTAACCGGCAGTGCCATACCAGGTAAAGGGTCAGAAAAATGAGGAACATCAGACGTAAGATGGACTGACACAGTGGCTGCAACAATGGGCTCAAGTGTAGGAGTGATTCTGAGGATGGCACAGGACTAGACAACAGGTCACTGAGTCAGAACTCACTGGGTGGCACATAACAACAATTATTGATGATAGATCTAGGATATGAACAAGGGATGCATGGCAGAGATGGACTAGAAGACAAGATCACTGACAGAAAGTCATGAAACTCAGAGGCTACAGTATTAGATGAATCGTCTACATGTAACAAGGAAAGTAAAAAAAAGTAAATCACAGGCATCTTTAGTAAACTAAAATATCCAATTGTGAAATTATGGTTTATTGACATACCCTCCCTCCAGGACTGAAGGCGATGTTTCCATCTCCAAATCCTTCCTCAAAGAATTCTGTGCTCTTTGATTTACACCATATCAAATCACATTTTGAAATCCTGGAGGAACTCAAATCATTTTCCTTATAAATATTATTTGAGTTTTGGGGACAAAATGAAATATGAAATGGCAAGATCAGGGTTATAATACATGGGGCATGGTTTCCAACCAAATTATCTCAAGACAGCCCTTGATACCCTCAAATAATTGTTATGATGGAAAAACAATTCCATGGTGCAACTTTCCTAGGCTTTTTCTGATAAATGCAGCTTTCAGTGTTACGAGCACGCTAATGAGATGAAGATAAGTGTATCAGTGAGATAACGTGTGTATAGTCATCCGCTGACTGCAGAGATGTGTGTGTAACTGGAACTGGGTAGCAATATTTATGATTTATCCTTGTATGTTACATCCACCAATAATAATAACATGAAATGGTGAAGTCAAGGAGAAGGAGAGAAACAAGAGAGAAACCTTTTCATTTCATTTTTAGGATTTATATTGCAATACTCTCACTGGTGACCAAAACTCTTTGCATGTTCTTCACTTTAGAAACTGTCATTCCAATACACAGTGAAATGGAAAGTGCTGCGATTAATGTACACAGGAAGCAACCCTGTAACAGGCTGTGCCTATGCAATGAGTTGGCTAGAAATGTGACATGCTACAAAGCAACTTGGGTAGTAGCAGAATAGGCTAAAATTATCTGATAGTCAAAGTATATGTTTACGTTTTTTGTCTCAATCCTTGTTATTACTGCTGATAAATGCTGTCAAGTATGTTCTGACTCATATAAACCCTGTAAAGGGTTTCCAAGGAGCAGTTGGTGGGTCTGAACCACCGACCTTGCGATTAGCAGCCCAGTGTTTATCCTATTGCGCCACACCAGAACTCCATAGAACATAACCATTACTGACGACTGTTCCTTAGATGTTTTCAAGCAATGTTAGACCTTTACTTCTACTGAGTGATACTTCTGAAACTACCAACATGAAAAATGTTACTGAAAACCTCTACAAGTTATTAAATAAACTGTGAAATATCCAATTAACAAGAGTAGTACACTTGGTTAAGCGTTCAACTAGTAGCCCCAGAATTGACAAATTCATTCATGTTATTGTTAGGTGCCATCAAGTCAGTTTCAACTTATAGTGACAGTGTTTAGGATTTCCAAGGATTTAAAGTCTCATCTTTCTCATTCAGAGCAGCTGGTGGATTTGAACTTACAGGCAGAGAATTTCACTTGCCTGCAAAGACTTCACAGCCTATAATTGATTTGTCTATAACTAATAAATGGCATATTGGCAAGAGAACCCACTATATATCACACTATATTTAATTAAGAAATTGTTTAAAATTAAGCTATTTTTCTGTTAAAACAGTGACCTACATTTTGCTATATTTACTATAAGATTTTTTAAATGTAGGGATCATGACTTACTATCCTTTGAATCCAACATAGCATATGACATTAACTACTTTCCTAATTATGTTTGAAAACTATACTATCTCTCACACCAAACTTTTAACACTAATGTTCCTCATGACAAAAACAATCCATTTTTCCTAAATAAATGCTAGGACACTTGTTTTATAACTTTAACTTTGATTTGATTTTAAATGTAGCACAGTGGAACAAGTGTGAGAGGACTAAGAGACAGGAAAACGTTTGCACGGCAAAAGCCTACCTGTAACTCCCAGAGACAAAGGTGTGATTATTTATTTATTTGATTATATTGATCTATTTATCCTTCTTTCTCTACTCATTTCCTTTCTGGTGACCAGAGGCAACACCTGTAGGTGCAGACAACCCAGAGAAGGTTCCGTGAGGACCCTGTGGCTGGGCACGTAAGTGAAGGGGGAGGAGAAACCAGAAACAGCCCACAACAGCAAGCTCTGCTGCAAATCAGTTCTGGCCAGCACTGGGCTAGCTCTTATTAGGAGACGCAGCTGGACAGACTTGAGGGATGAAAACAGGGGGAAAGAAATAGAAAAAAGCTAGTGATAGGTCAGAGAGGCACAGTGGGACTATTTTATAATTCCTGACATCTGTGACAGCAAGAGTCCATTAGGTGGCACCACAGAATTACTCTTAATTCCATGCTGTTGTTTCCTGGTTGTTGTTATTTATTTTTCTTGCCCCAGTTTTACTGTCCTTATATTGGTGTTTTTTGTTTTGTTTTTTTCTTTTTCTGGGATTTCCTGATTTTTCTTTTTAGTTTTGTTTCTTCGTCCTCCTTCTCTCTTGTGGGAGCATTTTCTCTTCTTGCCTCACCGGACAGGAGAAAGAAACTGCAGCCATATAGCCAAGCCACAACCTTACTCTCTATAACCCCACCAACTGGGTAAGAGCCAATACCAGCTGCTATACATTAGAGCAGTGACTACTATTAAATCCACTCTGAACTGAACCGTATGAGCAGTGAACAGAAAAGCGCATCTGTTCATCAGTGAAACAGAGAAGCTCACACTCACCAGGAGGCAACTGGTGAGTGCCCAAGAATGCACCAACATACAGTCATCAACTTAGTACCAACACAACAACACCACAAAGCCTAAAAGCAGTAGAAATTTGTATCCACATGAAGAAACAACACAGAGTAGCTCAAATAAATGGCCAAGAGGAGTGCTAGAAAATATTTTTGAGGAAGAAGAGGCACTGGAAATACCTGAAAAGAATTCATGAGAATGATACTGAGGTATATCCATATGTTTCACAGAAAAGTTGAAGAAAACAAGGAACAATTCATAAAAGTGCTACAGGAGAAATAATAATAATAATAATAATAATAATTAAAAAAACAGATGCAGCAATGGAGATAATAGTAGCATTAGAGACAAGATAAAACCTGCAAACAGAAATATAGAGAATCAATACTAAGATATAAGACATGGAAAATACACTTGAAGAACAAAATAATAGAATTAAATCAATGGAAACCAGAATTATCGAGCTTGAAGATAGTCTCTCAATACTAGTAAAATAGAAGATAAATCAGAAAAAAGAATGAAAAAATCTGAAGAAAGTCTATTATTCCTGTGGGACAACGTTAAGAGGAATAGCCTACAGGTGACTGGAATCCCAGAACTGGAAGAGGCAAAGAACACCACAGAAAAGATAGCTGAAAAGCTGCTGGAATAAAATTTCTCTAACATCATAAAAGACAAGACGATAAGCATTCAAGAAGCTGAACGAACCCCAGGCAGGGCAGACCTCAAAAGAAAATCACCAAGACATCATATTCAAACTGTCCAAAATCAAAGACAAGGAAATAATCCTGAAAGCAGCTCAGGAAAAATGAAACATTACCTACAAAGGAAATTCAATAAAATTAATTAAGCTCTGATTTCTCAGCAGAAACCATGCAGGCAAGAAGGCAATGGAGAGACATATACAAAACTCTGAAAGAAAAAAAACTGCCAACCAAGAATCATACCTAGCAAAGCTATCCAGCAAATATAAAAGTGAAGTTAGAACATTTCTGGATAAACTGAAATGAAAAGACTTTGTAAAAGCCATCTCAACTCTCCAAAATATACTAAAGGGAGTTCTCTGGACTGAGAACCAACAAGAGCAGACGACAACCAGGCATCGACATACATGGAAACACCACCCAGAATTCAGTCCAGATATGGAAGTATCCTTGAGTAGAACAAACTGTTGTTGTTAGGTGCCATCGATTCGGTACCGATTCATAGCGATCCTATGCATAACAGAAAGAAACACTGCCCGATTGTGGACCAACCTCACTACTATTGTCATGCTTGAGTCCATCGATGCTGCCAACTTGGCCAATACATCTCGTTGGGTTTTCCTCTCTCTGTCCCCTCCACCTTACCAAACATGATATCCTTCTCCAGCGACTGGTCCCTCCTGACAATATGTCCGAAGTATGAGAGACGAAGTTTGGCCATCCTGGCCTCCAAGGAGCACTACAAGTCTGAAATCTGGTATGTCAGTCTATTATTCGGACAACTACTACAAAGCAAAGGGAAGGAAAAGTATAGTTACAAAGTTCCAGGTGGTGAGAAGATCAGGTAGAGTTCAAGATAAAACAGACTGTTAAATAATGGGGAAGAAATTAATGAAGTACAAGGTACCCTCAAAGAAACTTAATACACCTTCACATCAAATCAAGAAAAGGGAAATTCATGAAGATTTTATAAACATTAAAACTAAAATTGGCAAGAAAAAACTAAAAAAAGAAAAAGAAATCAGCACAGGAAAGCATACGGAACAAAGAAAACAGCAGCACCACACACACACACACACACACAAAAAAAAAACCAACTGCAAAATGACTGCTATCAATCCACACCTATCGATAATTACATAGACTATCAATGGATTCAATGCACCAGTCAAGAGACACAGAGTGGTAGAATGGATAAGAAAACAGGATTCTCTAATATGCTGTCAACAAAGATGAAAGCAGATTAAAAATTAAAAGACAGAAAAACATATAAACTAATCATAAAAAATGTATAAACTAATAATAAAAAAAAAACAAAACAAAACACAAGCTGGAGTGGTAATACTAATCTCTGATAAAATAAACATTAAGGCAAAAACCAGCATAAGAGACAAAGGATGGTATCATCTCATGATTAAAGGGTCAACTGAACAAGAGGACATAACTATAATAAATATCTATGCTCCCAATGAAAGAGCCTCAAACTACATAATTAAATCCTAATAGAAATGAAAAAGAAAGAGACACATCTATAATAGTAATGGGAGATTTTAATACTTCACTTTAAATACACGTACCAAAACATTTGGTACAGAGCAAAAGCAGTGTTAAGAGGGTAGTAAAAACACATAACCAAAAGGAACTAACCAAAATCAACACATTTACTCAACATCTCCAACAATTAAGACCATCAAAGTAAGCCTACAGTCACCAGGAGAAAAGAAATAATACAAATTAGAGAAGAAATCAATGAAACAGCAGAAAAACAATAGAAAGAATCAACAAGAAGCTGGTCCTTTGAAAGGATTACTAAAATCCACAATTCATTGGTAAATCTAACAAATGAAAAGAGGGAGAAGATGCAAGTAACACACACAAGAAACCATATGGGTGATGTCACACAAGAACCAACAAAAGTAAACAGGATAGTAACAGGATACTATATGAAGAACTGTACTCCAACAAATTTGGAAATCTAAAGGAAATGCATACATTTTTAGAAAAACACAATCTACCTAAACTAACACAGAAAGGAGTAAAATCTTGAACAGATCTATAACAAAAGAAGAAATTGATCAGATCATCAAACTCCAACCAAAAAAATTCCAGGGCCAGATGGCTTTACTGGTGAGTTTTATCAAACATTCAGAGAAGACTTGACATCAATTTTACTCAAACTATTCCAGAATGTAGAAAAGGAAAGAAAACTTCTGAATACCTTTTAAGAAGTGAGCATAACATAATCCTCTGACCAAAACTAGGCAAAGATATCACCAAAAAAAGAAAATGATAGATCAATATCCCTCATGAACATGGATGCAAAAATTCTCAACAAAATGCTAGCCAAAAGAATTCAACAATATATATATATATATATAAAATTACACATCACGACCAAGTGGGATTCATTCCAGGATGTAAGGATGGTTCAATATTAGAAAAACAACCAACAAAATTCAGCATATAAATAAAAAAGGAGAAAGAACCACCATAATTATATCCATTGATGTAAAAAAAAGCATTTGACAAAATCCACAATCCATTCTTGATAAAAATACTTAACAAAGTTGGAACTGAAGGTAAATTCCTCAACATAATTAAAAGCATACATGTAAATCCAACAGCCAGAATTTCTCATTGGAAAGATACTGAAAAAATTCCCCTTGTGAATAGGAATTACAGAAGGATGCTTTTTAATCATCACTCTAATTCAATATTGTGTTGGAAGACTTGGCCAGAGCTATAAGGCAAGGTAGGGAAATTAAAGGCATGAAAATCAGCAAAGAAGAAATAAAACTTTATTTACAGATGATATAATCCTATACATAGAAAATCCCAAAGACTCAGCAAGAAAATTACTGGAATTCATTGAAGAATTCAGCAAAATGGTAGGGGATAAATCAACATACAAAAATCAGTTGGATTCCTCTATACTAATAAATATAGCTCTGTAAAGGAAATTAGGAAAACAATACGCTTTACAATTGTTGTTGTTGTTGTTATTAAGTATCATCGAGTCAGTTCCAACTCATAGCTATCCTGTATAGGAGCAGCTGGTGATTTTGAACAATTAACCTTGCAGTTCAAACTGACCTTGCATTCTAGCACATTATCCTGTAGTGCCTCACCATGGCTCCATCCAAAAGATGAAATACTTAGGAACAAATCTAACTAAAGAAACAAAAGACCTATACAAAGAAAACTGCATAATACTACTACTAGAAACCAAAACAGATTGACAAAAATGGAACAATATACCACGCTCACAGATAGGAAGACTTAACATTGTGAAAATATCAATACTACCCAAAGCATTCTATAGCTATAATGCAATCCCAATCCAGATCCCAGCATCATTCTTTAAAGAAATGGGAAAAAAATGATCACAAACTTTATATAGAGAGGAAAGAGACCTCAAATAAGTAAAGCATTGCTTAAGAAGAAGAATAAAGTTGGAGGCCTCTCATTCTCTAATTTCAAAAACTACTACACAGCCACAATGATCAAAATAGCTTGGTACTGCTACAACAAAAGATACATTGATCGGTGGAACAGAATTGTGAACCCAGAGGTAAATCCATCCACATATCTTTGACAAAGGATCAACATACACTAAATGGAAAAGTAACAGCCTCTTCAACAAATGGTGCTGGAAAAACTGGGAATCCATTTGCAAAAGAAGGACACAAGATACATATCTCACACCATATACAAAAACAAACTCAACATAGATTAAAGACCTAAATGCAAAACCTAGAACTATAAAGACCATTAATGAAACACTATGGACAAACCTGGTAGCGTAGTGGTTACGAATCGGGCTGCGAACCTTAAGGTCAGTGGTTCGAAACTACCAGCCACTCCGCGGGAGAAAGATGAGGCTTTCTACTCCCGTAAGGATTTACACCCTCGGAAACCCTGTACAGGGTCGCTATGGGTCGGCTCCGACTCGAAGGCACTTAACAACAACAACAACAATGGACAAACCTAAGGCTTCATTTGCATGCCATACGTATACTATCAAACATTACAAAAAATGAACAGCAGTAGAAGACAAAATAGATGACTGGGGCATCATAAAAATTAAAAATTTATGTGCATCAAAAAATCTTGCCAAAAAGGGAGTCCACAGCCTGGGGAAAACTTTTTTGGCAATGACATATCAGACAAGGCACCAATCTCTCACATTTATAGAGAACTTTATTACCTATAAAAGACAAAGTCCAACAGCCCAATTAAAAAATGAGCACAAGACATGAACAGACACTTCCACCAAGGAAGACATTCAGGCAGCCAACAAATATATTAAGAAATGTTCACAGTCATTCGCCACTGTTGTTGCTGTAAGGTGATATCGAGTCGGTACCGACTCATGGCAACCCTATCCTCAACCAAACAAAACAATGACCGGTCCTGGGCCAACCTCACAATTGTTGCCATGTTTGAGCCCATTGATACTGCCACTTTGCCAATCCATCTTGCTGGGGGTCTTCCTCTTTTTCTCTGAACCTCCACCTTACCCAACATGATATCCTTCTCCAGTGACTGGTCCCTCCTGACAATATGTCCCCAAGTTTGGCCATCCTGACCTCCAAGGAGCACTCTGGTTGCAGTTCTTCCAACATAGATCTGTTCATTATTTTGGAAGCCATTAGCAATTGTTGTTGAGTGCCGTCAAGTCTACTCCAACCTATACTGACCCTGTATAGGGTTTCTGAGGAGCAGATGGTGAGCTGTTTAAATGACTTTGAAGTCTGGCACATTAACCCACAGCACCACACCAGGACTCCGATAGCAATTGTTGTTGTTGTTGTGAAGTGCTGTCAAGTCGGTTCCGACCCATAGCGACCCTGTACAGGGTTTTTGAGGAGCAGTTGGTGAATCTGAACTGCAGACCTTACAGTTCAGACTGCTTTGCAGTCTGGCGCATTAACCCACAGCACCACACCAATAGCAATTAGAGAGATATAAATCAAAGCAATAAGGAGATAGCATCTCACATTGGCAAAACAGAAAACAACAAATGCTAGCAAGACTGGGACCCTCAAACATTGCTGGTGGGACTATAAAATGGTTAGGCCACTCTGGAAAATGGTATGGCGCTGCCTCAGAAAGATGGAAATAGGAATACCTTATGACCTTGCAATCCTACTTGGAATATATCTACAAGAAATAAGAACCAGGACACAAGTAGATATAGGCTTCCTGCGGAGCCTTTGTAGTCTATAATACCAACATTCATCACAGCACTATTCACAGCAGCAAAATGATGGAGACAGTCTAAGTGCCCATCAATGGAAGAATGGATAAACAAAGTTTGGCACATACACATATGGAATACCATGCAACCTTGAAGAATAACAATGAATCTGAAAAACACTTCATAACATGGATGAACCTGGAAGACATTATGTTGAGTGAAACTAGTCAATCGCGAAAGGGCAAATATTATATGAAACCATTATTGTAACATCTTAAGAAAAGGTTTCCATACTAAAAGAAACATTCTTTGATGGTTACCAGGGGTGAAACGGAGGGGAGAATAATTCACTGGCTAGAGGGTAGACACCTTAGCTTTGGAGACAGGGAAGGCAATATACAAGGAGGGGGAGGGCAATGTACAAGAAGAGGGAGTGTGCCAGATGAACACTGAAGACAGAGGAATTTAGGGAGGTATGCATGGACTAAATGGAATAGAGGTGAATAGTGATTTATACACAACCTTGGAATAACAATGTTCAGTGAGTAGACACATGGAGCCGAACATAGGCTGAATGGGTAAAGGAGGGGAAAAATGTTTATGTTTGACTGTCTTGTGGATATTGGATTTCCCTGCCTAATATTGTAAAATAGACATTTTATGTGTGATAGAAATGAATACCAGGAATTGTGATGACAAAAAGCTTGGAAGCCCGCCTTCAGCCTATAATTGACTGGATTTGCTAAAATGGAACTTAGAATTTACCCAGGTAAATAGGCTTCTTGTTAAGACTTTGTAGAGTATGGGGCCTTAGATGGAATCCTGAGCCCCACCCAGAACCTTCTGAATTGGGACACTCTCACTTAAAAAGACAGACAGACCAAGCCAGAAATGCTGGAGAATACAAGATTTTTATTGAAAGAAAGAGTTATTAAAGAAAAAAGAAAAAAAAAAAAAGGGATTGTTTGGCTATTTGACTTTCAAGCAAGCCATTTGTTTTGGAAACATCAAGGCACAAAAGTCAGGCCATTATGGAAAAACCCCTTCTAGAACGGAAACTTAGAGGGCACCTAGCAAGCAGTCTAATATGCTCACTGGTGACCATATGGGTCTATTTGTGAGTGGAAGTGAAGGAAATGAAGCAATGAAGACCTTGGCTGAGTCTGACTTTTTTCATTGGCACCTGCTGACCTTGAGATGAGAGAGAAAGAAGGGCTGGCTGGTCTGAAGTTTAGGAAGCTATGTGAACTCCTGAGCCCATGAGCACTGACCTAGCCCCTGGGTGCTAGGGCTGAGAGTAAAACAGCCACTGGTTTGAAGTGTAGGGAAGTGAGTACGAACTCCCAAATTTAGCTAGTACCCATTTAACCTAGCTTGGATGGCTACTTGACCTGAGGAAGTTAAGGATGTTTGATACTGTGAACATGTACAAACTGCTACAATTTAACAAACTAGACTTTTACTAATGAATACAGTGACTCAAAATTCCAACCAGAATGGAAGGATTCTTCAGATCAAGGAACAATTTTACTTCCTTAGTATACTGGGTTTGTGGTTTGCAATTCAGTATTGATCCTACATCACCCCACCAGGAGTCCAGTGGGTTGATGTTGTTGTTGTTATGTGCCGTGGAGTCGGTTCCAACTTACAGTGACCCTGCACAAGGTTTCCAAGGCTGTAAATCTGTAGGGAAGCAGAAAGCCACATCTTCATCCCGCAGAACAGTTGGTAGTTTCGAACTGCTGACACTGAGGTTAGCAGCCCAACTCATAACCACTACGCTACCAGAGCTCCTTAATGGGTTGATAGGGACATGAAATTTAGACATTGGTGATCAAAAATGGAGGGTGGGAGGGCTAAAAAGGAATGAAGTGGCTGGCTTACAAGCTTTCATGAGTGTACTTAGTACCAGAATGAGGGGGATAAGGTAGAATAGAATTCCCACTGAATAGTTTTTCTCTTTCCCAGATGGATCTGGTGAAAGGGGGTGAAGGATGATGATAATGGGTTTTATGACTCAATTGTGAGGAACTATTAGCAGGATTGATTGTCACAACTGTAATTGTAGAAGATGTCCAACTAAAAGAGGGCAGTGGTGAATCTTTCATCTCAAGAACAGATGATCCCAGGACCATCAAGAAGGAAGAGCATGAGTGGAGGTCCCTACCTAGAAGAGTGGTGACAGCAGAGATGGTGGCATGAAGAAACAGAGCAATTGTTGGCTCGAGGCCCATGGACTGAGAAAAAGGCTGTGTGCCTGCAGGTAGGAGGCTGGCTGGCAGAATGAGGATATATTTCCAGAATATTTATATAGAAAAAATGAATATGTATTTTTTTGGTTATTTAAGTGCACATCAAATATTTTTGCTTTGCTCATTTGTGAAATGCAAGATGTAAATGGGGAACCATAGGAAGGAAGCTGGATAATTGTTGTGGCAGGGTGGGGATGGTCATCAATGAGATGAAAGAAAGCATATGATTTGCTGCATGGAAAGATGATGATCTTGTCTATAAATCCTCACCCAATTCACAATAAAAGGTGGTGTGTTTTTTAATGTAGTATGGTGGCTTATTTTGAACAAATAAATATATCCTTTCAAGTAAACAGTCACTGTCAAAATAATAGTTTTCATGTGATGATTATTTAAAATTATGTATATACAATGAAGGATAATGTACAAAATTAGTTCTCAAGGGGCATAAAATAGTTAATTCAACTATTAGAAGCACTGGGAAAATCTAGCTAAAGGAATTTCGGTAAGCTAAATTCCACAAATAAAATGGATAAATGAATCACATCAGGGAGCATACTAAAAATTACCAAAAATGTTCACTGTCTTCTTGCAGATCAAACAATACTTTATGATGATATTTCAAGTTACTTCATTTTTAAACCATGACTAATTACAATGTCAATGCTTCCAAAACCAACAATGATCTCACTTTTAAAACATTCCTGTCAGGGTAATATTTTCTTTCTAAAACATTACACTCATTCCTTTAGCCAACCCTAATATTGAGTTCCCAAAAGTTTAATCAGCTACATTTTTTTCTATCAGATAGGCCAATTGTTAAAATATTTTTTGAGATCCAAAGTATGATGAAAAAATAAATGATAACTGCAAGCGGTGGCCTGAAAAAAAAAAAAAAAAAAAAAAAGCACCCCTACAAAGCGATTTAATTAGTCACAGGACATATTACTGGGGGGGAAGATGCATGTTGCCAACTTTGATCTTTTATGCTCATTTTGATTGAAGAAAACTATTAAAAACTGTATTAGAGATCTTCTGGTTCAACTAAACCACTATTAATGAAACAAAATCAATTCCCTTATTTTAACTCTTTATGAGTATTCTCAAACTCCTATCATGGTGCTGAAGCAGTCGGGTAAGGCATCAGATAAAAGAGTCTCGGGTTATGATTTTAACCTAGTACATTCTAGACTCACACCAAAAGGTCAACAGAATGCTGCAATTAGATCATGGAGGGGAAAATGTAAAATGTTTTACTATTATCTGTGTCCAAACTTTGACAGTGTAAAATTAACAAATGCCATGCATGCTTTATAAGAAATGTTCATTGAAAAAAAAAATATTCATAGAGAAAATTTATTTTTGGATTCAGGGATACAGCTAATAGAATGGCAAATCTAAATAGGAGAGAATGATTACTTCAAAACATGCTCATAACCCTATTAGAAAAAAACTCACTACTGCATACAATAACAATGTTATTCCTCCAAATCCCTTAGGCTTTGGAGAATATAGCTTAAAAATAAATTCTAACATCAATTAGATTATTTTCATGCACCTGTGGAGTTATAAGGAGTCCTGGTGTGGTGCTATAGGATAAACACTGGACAGTCAACTGCAAGGTCAGTGGTTCAAATCCACCAGTCACTCCTTGGAAGCCATATAAAGGGTAGCAATGGTCAGAACCAACTCCACAGCAATTAACAACAGGAATTATAAATAATGGTTTGAATGAAAAACAGAAATCTGTCTACATTTTAAATTCTATGTCAAGTTTCTAAACTGTAGTGCTTCAGCATGAATTTTACAAGAACTTCAGAAAGAGCATGGGCTTGATAATAAGAAAATTGTAAAAATTAATCGTAAAACTAAATGTATTTAACGCTTACTGTAGGTTCATTCATTGCTTTACTGAATCTCATAAAGATCTCATACAGCCAGGTTTACTGTATTATTATTCTTATATCTCCATTTTATAGCGAGAACTACACAAACCTAGATAGTAAATTACTCTGTACTAGGTCATATGAGTATGAATGAGTAGGGCAGTACTAGCTCTTATCTAACTCTCCAGCACAGGATCATCATGAATGAGGACTAACTCAGCAGCACTTAACAACAACTACCCTATACCCTGTACAAATTACATTACTCTTTTGGTCTCAATTTTCTTATATGAAAGGAAAGAGTCTTTATATACCTTTTTATTTTTTTCTGGATGTTCTATAGAGACAGTTCTGTTGTTGTTGTTGTCAGGTGCCATCGGGTTGGAACCGACTCATAGCGACCCCATGCACAGCAGAAGGAAACAATGTCCGATCCTGGGCCAACCTCAC
>NW_006408538.1:3856820-3935765 GCF_000296735.1 Chrysochloris asiatica
AACAACTGCTTCTTGGTCTAGGTACAGATTTCTCAGAAGTACAATTAAGTGTTCTGGAATACTCATACTTCTCAATGTTGTCCATAGCTAGTCATGATCGACACAATCGAAAGCTGTGTTCACATAGTCAATAAAGCACAGGTAAACATCCTTTCTAGAGTTTTATAAACAAAAAAAATTAAGTATTCACTGCTAAACAATGAAGTTTTAAACTGCTTAAGAAGTCCACTCACTATAAAGGTTTGTATAAGAGCCCATAAAGACTATATTCTCCATCCTACTTTGGTGAGTAGTGTCTGGGATATTAAAAGTTCATGAGCAGCCATCTAAGGTACAGCTATTGGTCTCTCCATGTATAAACGAATTAAGAGTATAAGAATTGAAGATGCTTGGGATCCATCAGTCCAATGGGCTAACTAATGGGACATGTAGACATCAGTCTCCATGACTCTTTGACCAGAAGAACTTAGATGGTACCCACCTACCACTACTGACTGTCTGAAAAGGGTCACATTAGAAAGTTCCAGATAGAGCAGTAGAATACATGGAACAAAACTAAAAATTATTTAAAAACAACAAAAACTAAAAATAATGGGATTACTGGTCAAAATGAGATTATGGCCATCAACCACCCTTCAGGTCCAGAAGAAAACTCACCCTTGAGGCCTCTCAGCCAAGCCCTATATACAGGGGGAACAACACAAGAAAGTATGCTCACTATGAATGCCGGAATCGTCAATCATTCCAAATTAAAAGTTCACCTTGTCCCTAAGGACAATAGCGAGAAGGGATGGGAAGGCAGATGGAGTGGAAACAGGAACCACAGGGAGGAAGTGGGAAAACTCTTGTTGCATGGAGGGAAATGCAATCACTGAGATGAAACAAAGTGTATGATTTGTTGATTGTAAAGCTGATGATCTTGTTTGTAAACCTTCAATTAATTCTCAATAAAAAAGTTGCCAAAAATAAAAAATAAAAAGGTTTCTATAACATTTTAAAATATGGAATTTTAAAAACTTTGAAATTTTAAAAATGTCTTAGTGTGGATGAATCTGGGGGACATTGTTGTTGTTGTTGATGTTGTTAAGTGCTGTCAAGTTCGTTGACTCATAGTGACCCTGTCTAGGGTTTCCAAGGAGCAGCTGGTGGATTTGAACTTTTGACCTTGTGGTTCAAACCAACTTTGCGGTCCAGTGCATTATCCTGCAGTGCCACACCAGGACTCTTATGTTGAATGAAATAAGTCAATCACAAAATGACAAATATTACATGAGACCACTCACTATTATAAAGTGGTTTACACACAGAAAGAAACATTATCTGATGGGTAGCAGAGATGAGAGATTGGGTGAATCAATAACTAGATAGTACACATATTGATTCTCATGAAGAAAAAGGCAATACACAATATGGGGGAGTCAATACAACATGACAAAGGCAAAAGGAGACCCTGAGAGGTCTAAGAATAAAGGGCACCTGGCATGGCACTGTAGGATAAACACTCAAGTGCAGGGCCAGTTTGAACTGCAACGTTGTTGTGAAGTGCTGTTGAGTCGATTCCAACCCATAGTGACCCTGTATAGGGTTCTTGAGGAGCAGCTGCAGGGTAGGAGGTTCAAAATCATCAGCTGCTCCTTGGAAACCCCATACAGTGTTGCTACGGATCGGAACCGACTCAATGACACTTAACAATAACAACAACATGGTTAATGCTATAACATATAAAATCATGTGGAGTTCTGGTGTGGTGCCATACGGTAAGCACTGTGCTGCTCACCATAAAGTCAGCAGTTCAAGCCCACCAGATGCTCTTAGGAAACCCTATGAGTCAGAACTGGTTCAATGGTACTTAACAATTCTGCAAGAACAGTAATAACAAATAACAATTTGTGAGCAGATACATAGGTTGTTGTTGGTGTTAGGTGCCATCAAGTCAGTACCGATTCCTAGTGACCCTATGTACAACAGAACGAAACATTGCCTGATCCTGGGCGATTTTATTGTTGTTGTTGCTAAGTGATATGTATGTTGTTAAGTGAGGGAGCTCATATGGGCTTGCACCTGCATACAAATATGGAGAGGCTTCAAAAAGACTTCAAAAGGCTTCAAAAAGTGGAAAAATAAAATTAAAAGATAATAGAATTTTTTCACAATCATTTTGAGGCCCCTTGTATGGGTATGGGTGTGAAAATTACTACATAAATATTTTTAAATGCTGCATATATATACTCAACTAGAATAACCAACTAGCGGAGACCACAGACAACTTTTGCCCCAAAACAAAAATGAGAAGACAGTGAAGGGCAGGGATACTGGACAGATGGGAAACGGGGTCCAGGTTAGAGAAGGGGAGAGTGCAATCAGAGTATCAAAAGGACGCAGGTGGCAACTTGAAAGTTTCCCATTGATCAAAGATAGGACCATTTAATAAACACAGATATGTATATAAAATACAAGAGTTCAAATAAAAGGAACATTTGACTGCCCATGCTTCCAGGGTTGTTGTTGTTAAGTATCACTGAGTCGGTTCCAAATTCATAAAGACCTTGCATAGGTTTCTGAGAAGTAGCTGATGGATTTGAACTGCAGATCTTGCAGTTCACAGTCCAGTGCTGATCCTACAACACCACACCAGGAGTCCATCTGCTTCCAGGAACCAACTTATTATTCTAAAAACTGATACATACAGGGGAAAATCAACTATCTTTCTTTTCTCCACAACTTGTATCACAGCTCGATCCGGACAGCTCATGAAGGAAGGTTATTCTTTACAGAAGCCAGGATTATAAATAAATAAATATATACAAAGAGAGAATCATCAAAACCACAAGGTAAGTGGTTCAAACTCACCACCCGCTCCTTGGAAACCTTCTACAGTGTTGCTGAGTCAGAATCAAATCAGTGGCACTTAACAACAACAACACAGCCCTAATGAAGTAAATGATTAACAGTGGCTACTAAAACCATTAGATAGGGAATATTCTGTTAATGAATCAGGCTGGTAACCCCTGAACCCACTGATCAATTTTAACATCACTGAAATCGGGACAAGGTCTCCTAATTTGTTGTTGTTATTGCTGCTAAGCACCATCATGTCAGCTCTGACTTAAACTTGTATAGCGTTTCCAATAAGCAGCTGGTGTGTTTAAAAAGCTGACCTTATGAACTTATACAGCCCCACACCAGGACTCCAGCACTCCTAATGATATAGTTTTAATAAAATAAAATAAAATAAATGGCAAAGAAGTCATTCTGAGGACTAAGATGCACTTGAACTAAGCCATGGTGCTATTGTGGTTTCAATTGCTTCATATGCTTACCAAACCTGAACAGTGGAAAAGAAAGATGAAATTAGGTCTTTGAGTTCTAGTGTAAGCAAATGTGTGGGACCATAGAACAAGTGCTTGATCTCAAGGCTGGTTTGAACCGCAAGGTTGGCGGTTCAAGCTCACCAGTCAATCTTCGGAAACCCTGAACAGGTTTGCTATGAATTGAAACTGACTCAACAGAACTTAACAACAAAGCCAGAACAAACAAATTCATCTTGGAAGAAGTACAGCCAGAATGCTCCTCAAAAGTGAGGTTGGCTAGACTTGATCTCATACTTTGGCCATTGTTCTCAAGACAGATCCGTCCCTGCAGCAGAACATTATATGTGGCTTGTGAAAAAGAAGAAGACCCTCAATGAGGTGGGCTGACACAGTGGCTATAACAGTGGGCTCAAGCAGAGCAATCTTCAAATGAAGGCCTTGAAGATGATCCCCCTGGGTCAATATCAGACTAATAAGTTTTGTTTCTGGATTTTTGTTTTGTATATTACAATTATAATGCAAACATACAATCCAAATACAACACTTTAAAAGGTCACAAGTATCTAATCCTATTGTTACATAAGTATTTTATTAGAAACTTACAAAGCAGCGGAACTGAAGAGCACGTTCCTTTCATTATCATCTTCTTGAAGCACTGAATTTATTTTCTTTCCTGTAGCTTTACTTAAAGATGTCTTCAGTTTCTTAGCTAGTTTTCTTGGAGTGTTGGTTATAGAAGATTCTTCTGAACAGCAGCTGTATACTTCCACCTTGATCTGAAAGTCTGGCCCGGCTTCATTACTAAAGACAAGAGCATTTACAATGTTAGAAATTTAACTCAGTGGAAAATAAAATCATAACATTCTTTGATGTTTTCATTACATTTAAAATCACTATTTGAAAAAAGTTTATGTTAATATACGTTAATGAGACAGGAGTTTCCTATGTTTATTTAATATCTAATGGCTTGTAGTCACTGCAACTTCCAGAGCCATTGGGTTTCTAAACTAGGGCACTCTTGACTCCATTTAAATAAAACTTACAGGCATATTAATTGATGAGAACGAATAAAATGCCCTGGTCAACATGCTACTAATGTTACTTCTCCTTGCAATGCTTTAATATTGCATTAAGGTATTTACATTTTTATATTAAGGTATTTACATTAAATATGTGCGTGATTTCCAGCAATGGTTATTCTTCAAAACAAAATTTGCTTAAATGTTTAGTTTTCATTTCTTCTTCATAAAGAGTAATTCATAAAGAATAATTTATAGCTGCCCCAATATACTTTGTACCAAATAACTATAAAGAAAGAACATTTCACTAGTTGGTTATATTAACATAATATTATGTTTTTCATATAGATAGTGATATGAACTCGTATTTCAATGCTAGGGTTTAAGAATACAGGGCTGTCTTGGTAATACTGGATTCTTAACCTAGAACTGTGTCTATGAAATCGAAGGTACTCAATACATATTTAATGAATCAATATGTAGAAATTCTGCTACTTTAGCAAGCAATATAGTTGCCTTTGATCTTTTCCAGACACAGAGAACCATCTTTACCAGAGAAGACTGTTGAGGTGTTACTAACAATGAAATATACTCCAAACCACAAAAGATACCCATCAGCAGCTGTTGTTGCCTACAGACAGAAGGTCCATCAGGCTCTGAGGTTCTGAAAATGCAGGATGCACTTTTTAAGATTTCAATGGCCAATCTTATACTTTGGATAAATCCAAAAAAGAGCTTTCAGATATTGTTATAGTTTACTATTTGGCAACTTTAAAACATACAGTATTCCTGGTAATGACTACCAAATGTCAATATTTAGAGGAAAACCAGAGATTCATAAATATTGAATACTCATTAAAAGAAACAATCATCATAACAAAAAGCACATTTTTAAACATTTAAAACATTTGTCAGCAGTTATTTTTAAAGCAATTTAAAATATTTACAGAATATTTAAAAAATTATAAATCATGTGTTTTTCTTACCAAGTAATCTGCATTGAATTCCCTGAAAAAAAAATTCTGATTTTCGTTTTTGTGATAAACAATAGCAAAATGAAAGAAAAAGTTTAGTAACAAGATGATTTGGGGGAAGAAAATCTACTAGTAATAGCTAATAATGGAAATAAATGTATTCAGATATTAAGAAAATACATTTTTTTAGCCTTAATTATCTAAGCATTTGAGGAACATTCTGGGAATTCTAACAAAGCCCTTTGGTACAATATAGTTGGTAAGAAGCTCTCCAATACTGCTAATAAGACAGAACAATTCATTTTATTTTCTTTGCTACACAATTACTATGGGACACTAGACAAAAGCCATAAAATATGGTTTGAAATAGTGAGTTTTTTTAATGTTATGTGAGTAGCAAATCTTACACTGTCAAATCACAACTATATAGTTCCATAGCTAAATATGAAAAAATATATATATGATTTTATCTTAACAGTTCAGTAATTAACATTTACACTTGAAGATAGTGAGTGAAACCCTGAAAGACAGACAAAAATTACAAACTGATTCTAGGCCAACTGAGCCAGTGAAAGAGGCCAGAAAGAACTTATGTTAGTTAAAAATTATTTCTATGGCTATCTTAGGAGTTCTTTCTGGTTCTGTATTATGACCACAATAAAATGAGCCTGTAAAAGAGCAGAGGCAATAAAAACAGCCCTGAGGAGCACCCACTTTTTTATTGTTTTGGAGTACATGAAAGAAGTGCACTATAAGAAATAAGAACACACTGACATTTCACTAAAGTGCCTCTCCTATGGTACATATTTCACTCCTGCCTTGTAAATGAAGGTATTATATGATCTTAGTATTTCTGTAACTAAATCTCCTATATGAGACGAAAGAGCCTATTTTGTGTTCAAATTCACTCTATGTTAAATAATGTTACAGTGAGGTTCCATTTCATTTGTAGTTTAGGTAAAACTAAACTACATATCTTTGCAAAACTTATGTTTATCATATTTACTACTAGTTCAACTATAAGATTACCATTGTATTTTATATAAAAAAATTCCAAATGTACAAAAGAGTTTCTTTTAAATTAAGTAATTTTCCAAAAAATCACTGTAAACGTTTAAGATTTTAATGCTTTCAAACGAACCCAAAATCCAATAGTTATTCCTTCCACTTCTAAAAATGTTCAATTTTTTATTACTTTCATTTTCTGAAGATTAAAAAAAAAAAAAATACTTACAATATAGTTACATTTTCAAAGCATAGATCTGTGATTGTCTTATCCACAATCACCATATCGGTGTCAAAAACTTCAGCTCCCATTTTGAATAAACAAAAAATGGCATAGCGCTGTGATTCTAAAAGAGAAAAACATTTTCAGCAAAGATCCATGTGGTAACTCACCTATGTTACATTAAAACCTACTTGAACATGAACAAAATAGTTTAAATATTTGTTAATAGATTCTTAACTTTCACATACTGTACCTTACAACTCAACTTTTTATAGTGACTGCTCTGTAAATAAACAGCACTACTCTACCCAACTTCTTGTTGTTAAGCACCGTCAAACTGTTTCCAACTCATAGCAACCCTGTATAGTGTCTCTGAGGAGTGGCTGGTGAGTTTGACTCACCGACCTTGCAGTTTAAATCAAGGTGGCAGTAGAGTGCTTATCTTATAGTGCTATGCTGCTCTGTCAATAAATAGAAGTATTTCACCCAACTGTTGTTGTTAAGTGTCAAGTTGGTTCTGATTCATGTTGTTGTTTTTAAGTGCCGTCAAGTCAATTCTGACCCATAGCGACCCTATTTTTTAGGGTTTCCAAGGAGCAGCTGGTGAGCTTGAACCACCGACCTTGCAGTTCAAATGACTTTGCAGTCTGATGCATTAGCCCACAGCACCACACCAGGACTCCATTAATATACAATGTTAACAGCCATTTAGTCCAACCTTAAAGAAGTGGTAATTCTACCATGTCAATACAGTCTTTATTACATTAATAACTAATGAAAACGTATATCTTTTAAAGACTTGTTGTTGGTGTTAAGCACTATGGCGTCAATTAGGAAACAAAAATGTCAGAAGGAGTCAAATCAGGACTGTTAGGTAAATGCCTACGGATTTCCCATCAAAACTCAAACAACTGCCCTTGTGTGCTGAGAGGAACCAGCAAGAGTCTTGTTGTGTTGGAGAAGAGCTCTCTGGTGAAGCTCTTCTGGGCATGTTTCTGCTACAGCTCTGGTTAACTTTCTCAGAGCACTCTCATAATAAGCTGATGTCATCATTCTTTGGCCTTACGGAAATTTAACGAGCAAACTGCCTTAAGTATCCCAAAAAACAGATACCAAAATTTTTGCTTTTGACTGGTCCCCTTTTGCTTTGACTAGGCCACTTCCATCTCATGGTAGTCACTGCTTTGTCTTCAGGAGCATACTGGTAAAGCCCCATTTCATCTCTTGTTACAATTCTCCAAAGAAATGCTTCATGTTCTTTACCCTACTTGTTGAAAAATTTCCACTGAAAGCTCTGCTCTTGTCTGCAACGGCACAGCAGTTCTGACACTCATCAAGTGGAAAGTTGGCTCAACTTTAATTTTTCAGTCAGAACTGTAAAAGCTGCCCCAATTCAGGTAGCCATGGTGCTGGCTATTGCTTCTGTAATTAACCATCATCAGTCCTCTTCAATTAGCACAGGATTAACATTGTTTCTTCACAAATTGATGTGGATGATCTCACACTGGGAGCTCCATTTTCAATATAATTTCATCGCTTCTTAAGACAAGTTATCCATTTGTAAACTGCTCTTCATCTTGGGGGCACTGTCTCGATAAAATTTACATAAAGCATCAATGATTTCATTATTCTCCCAGTCAAGCTTCACCATACATTTGATGTTTATTCTTGCTTAAGTTTTAGCAGAATTCATGTTGCTACGGGGCTCTTTTCAAACTGATGTCTTTTTATCTTTCTTAATGCTTCACGCTAGATCCTGTTCAGACATGTTGTAAGGAGTTAGTAAGAGTTTATTTTGGTGCAAAAAAATTTTGGAGCTCATGCAGTTTTTTCAAAATATGCATTTTCCAGAAACTTTCTGAAGACCCCTCATATATTACTTACAGAAAAAAATTTAAGTTTAACTAGTAGCAAATGTATTATTATACACATAGTATTACCTTTGTTGTTGTCTATTTAAGAAAAGTAGTTTTCTATTAGAAGAGTAGGCACACTAAAAACAGCAAAACAATTTCCAGGCCAAAAACACATCAGGAAGTCACACACACACACACACAAAAAAAAAAAAAAACAATAAAAAGTAAACATGGGGATATAAAAAAATCTTAGCTGCTGGGCCCTTTAATATGGTGATATTTTTAAAAATAGGCAATTAAAGGTCTAAATCCTCATTATTATGAAAATAGAGCACCAGAAAACTGTATTCTCTTTAGTTATCAGAAAGATTTACTTTAGTCCCACATTTATTCCTTTTAAAAGTAAATTCTATTTCTTAATTGAATAACAAATATACTAAATTGATTTTGTATTCTTCATATAAAACTAATTATGCTCAATATGATTCCATTTTTAAAGCAAGAAGAACAAAGCTATTACAATAGACAAGACAGGTAAAGGAGTTTCCAATCTTTCCTGCTTTGCCTCTAAAAGCTAGAAATAATTTGAGGTTAATTCCCATAACCTAAACAATATAAGAAGTTATAAAGACTATACAAAGCTAAAAAATGTTGGGAATAGGGGGAGGGGGGGTCTTTCCTTACATCCTTTTAAATATTCAGAAGTACCAAAACAGGGCAGAAAAAAGATCTCCCAGATTCTAGTCAAAAAAAAAAAAAAAAAAAAGAAAAAGAAAAAGAAAGGTTTCCTCTACTTTCACTCCTTGGAGTCCTGGTGTGGTGCTGTAGGATAAGCACTGGACTGCTAATTACAAGATCAGCAGTTGAATCCACCAGACTCTCTTTGGAAACCCTCTACAGGTCTTTATGGGTCAGACCAACTTGATGGCATTTAACAACTTGTACGCCTTAGACTTCTTTTGGCTCTGCCCTCCCTCCCACTACATGTTGTAGACAGTTCTGGATCAGCAGTGAGAGTACAAACCAAACATATCACTATCAAGTCACTTCTGACCCACAGCAACCATAAAGGGCAAGGGAGAACTGCCACATCTCTTCCCCATGGAGCGGCTGGAGGATTTGAACAGCTGACCGTTCTGTTAGCAGCCAAGCACTTAACCACTGTATCACCAGGGTCCTAAAAGTACAACAGATTTAAATGATCTTAATTAGCATCAAGCAGCTATAGCATATTTCTATTGAAAATCAAAAAAAGCCAGTTCCATATGGTTCTCCATATTCTCTTATTAAATGGCACCAATTTATTACAGTATGAAAACAACTGGGGATCAGCAGTTCAAAACTACCAGATGCTCCGTGGGAGAAAGATGAGGCTTTCTGCTCCCGAAAGGATTTACAGCCTCGGAAACCCTGTACAGGGTCGCTATGGGTCGGAACCGACTTGACGGCACTTAACAACAACAACAAATCACAAATTTACTATGCATTAAAGAAAACATTTCATTTGCAAATTAAAATCACACATACGTTCTTTATTGCTGAAGTGATCAGAGTCCTTCCACATTAGTGGTATTCGGATATCTATAGAAAAGGAAAAGAGAAATGATTAGCACAAATTTTTTCTAAGTTTTAGTTCTTAATCTGACATGAACCTATGGATTCCACAATGGACTTTTATTGGATTCTGATAATTCCATAATGGAAAAGGAATGACATTCATTTAAAATCTACTAAAAATAAAAATTACCAACTACTAGTAAAATAATTCAATTGTTAAGTGATCTGTAGTAAGCTTACACCATAACATTTTCATTTTGTGATCTATAATTTAAACACAGGTGGATTATGGGCACCCCAGTTTGTTGAGTTCCTATGTCTGGTAAGCAATAACAGCAACTGCAGTTAAACATATTCTAAAGTTGCAGACTAGATGTAGAAGTGAGTTTGGAGCTTTTATCTAATACGCAAACTTCAAAGAAAATAAGCAACTTGTCTAAGGGTCACTGATTTTTTGGCAGAAACCCAGGTCTTGACAAACAGATCCAAGATTTTTCCAGCAAGACTTATCTAAAAATGAAAGTGAAAATCTTTATATAGTCACTTGCACAGTGCAGTATTTTCCTTAAAAAATGAAACTAGAAACTTCCAGGGCCAAGATGGCTGAGTGGGTTGTTGCAACAATGGAAGACTGACTGAAACAGAAGCAGATGGAGATTTTGCAACCTTGAATTTCAGAGGATAGTACAGAGGTGGACTGAATGCTGACTGGAAGAGGAAGCAGAACTGGAACAGTGAGATTAAAAATCGGGTGGCCTGTAGGCTGACGTGGAGGGGTGTAGCTATCTTGAACTTTTTTGAGAGGCTGGTGATACTGTGGCCTATAGGCATAGGATGTGGCTGGAGGTTGGTGGCAAGGGGTACAGTTCTCCCAGTCCCTGCCCTTGCCAACCCAACAGCTCATAAGCAGCCTCTGATTTGCTGGATTTTGGGCACCAGGCATAGTGCCCCTGCTTCTGGAAGCACATTAGCCCACCCTGAACTAGGGCTACAGAAACGCTGAACAGAAAATGGCATTCACACTTCAAGTCTCTACCACATTCACCAGCAGACAGGAGACAAGTACCTGAGAACAAACCAATATACAATCATCAATTAAATACAAATACAACAATATGATTGTACAAAGTCATAGAAAAAACAGACAGTTTCAGCTTACACAAAAAAATCAGAGACAGTACCTCAAATAAGTGACCGAAATACAGAGTCAGTACATAAAATATCAGAAAAGGTAACGGAACTATAATAAGGAAGTCAAAAGAATGTTACTTAGGCAACTTCAGTGGATTGAGAGAACTGAAAATGAAATCAAGGAAAACAGACAAAATACAGCAGAATTCAAGAACCAAACAGACAAAATAAATAAAAGAAAAAAATGGGAACTATATAAAAACAGCAATTGGAAAACCAGAAGATTAATGCAAAAACTTTAGAAATATATAACACACTGAAAGGGCAAAGAACTAGAACTGAATCAATGGTAAGCTGAATTACTGAACTTGAAGAAAATTTTCAACATTAATCAGCTGAGGGGCTATAGGAAAAGCACTGGACCACAAGGTCAATTTGAGCTGCGAAGGCGATGGTTCGAACTCATCAGCCACTTCTTGGAAGCCCTATACCAGGTCAGATCCACCACTTGTCTGTCAGTATTTTTTTTGAAACTTAGAACAAGTTTAATTTGACATGTTAATTTATATATGCCATTATTATGCTGCATATTAATTTGGCATTTGTGCCTCCCTTACTGTTTCTCTTTGTGAAAAGAATGTAGACTGATTTCATAACTTTACCTACAACAGCTCTTTTGAAATTTCAGTTTCTCAGATAGCACCTCAAAGTAACATTGTGGGAAACTAAATGGTATATTGAGAAGCCCTCTTTGTTGTTGTTAGGTGCCATTGAGTCTGTCCAACTCATAGCGACCTTATGCACAGCAGAACGAAACACTGCCCGATCCTGGGCCAACCTCACTACTGTTGCCACGCTTGAGTCCATCGATGCTGCCACTTGGCCAATCCATCTTGTTGGAGGTCTTCGTTTTTCTCTGACCCTCCACCTTACCAAACATGATGTCCTTCTCCAGCGACTGGTCCCTCCTGAAGTATGAGAGACAAAGTTTAGCCATCTTGGCCTCTAAGGAGCACTCTGGCTTCACGGAGCTATTGGTTCTTTTGGCAGCCCATGGCACTGTCAATATTCTCCTCTATCAAAAGCATCAATTCTACAGTCTTCCTTATATTGAGAAGCCCTCTTAGGTAAAGGAAATTACAGCTAGCCACTCCTTCTCCCTTCAAAAGAAAGTTACCTAATTCTTTTTCAAAAAATAATGTAGTATGCTTTCATTGAGAAGTTACTTAATTCTTACATATCCTTTGATTTCTATACCCTGACTTATCAGTCTTTTCCAGTTAGTTTAGTGATCAAGAGAGAAGTTGGCTGCAGTGAACTCTCTCAGGAGAGAAAGTCTAATATATAAGGTTCCCACATAATCTGACCCCTATTTAACTTGCCAGCCTTATTTCTTGCTATTACTCAACTCTGGTTATACTGTATGCCCCATTTATACTGAATAACTTTTAGTTCAATGTGTCAGTTAGTTTTACTGTGGTGGCATGTGAGTTGCTGTGATTCTGGAAGCTATGCCACCGGTATTTTAAAATACTATCAGGGTCACCCATGGTGGACAGGTTTCAGACGAGTTTCCAGACAATGATAGACTAGGAAGAAGGAGTGACAAACTACTTCTGAATACTGAGTCACTAAAAACCTTATGAATAGCAGAGAAACACTGTCAGCTATAGTGCCGGAAAATGAGCTACTTAGGTTGAAAGGCACTCAAAATGCGAAAAAGCTGCCTCCTCAAAGTAGAGTTGACCGTGATGACACGAATGGAATAAAGCCTGTGGGAGAAAAGCCTGTGAAACCTTCATTTGCTGATGGGACACAACTCAAAATGAAAAGAAACAGCTGTAAACATCCACTGAAAATTGGAACATGGAATGTATGAAGTATGAATCTGGGAAAACTGAAGTTGTCAAAATGAAATGGAACGCATAAACATTGATGCTTTAGGCATCAGTGAGCTGAAATGGACTGGTATTAGCCATTTTGAACTTGATAACCACATGGTTTACTATGCTGGGAATGACAAATTGAAGAGAAATGGTGTTGCATTCATCGTCAAAAAGAACATATCCAGATCAGTCATGTAGTACAACGTTGTCTGTGATAGGATAATATCCATATGCCTAAATTGAAGCCCAGTTAATACCACTTTTATTCAAATTTATTCACCAACCACTAAAGCCAGTGAGGATGAAATAGAAGAATTCTACCAACTTCTTCAATCTGGAATTGATCAAACATGCAATCAAGATGTATTGACCAGTATTGGTGATTGGAATGCAAAGGTTGGGAACAAAGAGTTAGGATGAGTAGTTGGAAAATGTGGCCTTGGTGATAGAAATGATGCTGGAGATCACATGATAGAATTCTGCAAAATCAATGATTTGCTCATTTCAAATACCTTCTTTAGACAGACTAAGAGATGATTAAACACATGGACCTCACCAGATGGAATACAGAGATATCAAATTGACGACATCTGAGGAAAGAGACGATGGAAAAGCTCCATATCATCAGTCAAAACAAGGCCAGGGACAGACTGTGGAACACACCATCAATTGCTCGTATGCAAATTCAAACTAAAGTTGAAGAAAATGAAAACAAGTCCACGAGAGTCAAAATATGATCTTGAGTATAACCCACCTGAATTTAAAGATCATCTGAAAAACAAATTTGATACATTAAACACTAAAGACTGAAGACCAGAAGAGTTGTGGGATGACATCAAGAACATCATACATGAAAAAAGCAAAAAGTCATTAAGAAGACAAGAAAGAAAGAAAAGGTCAAAATGGATGTCAGAAGAAACACTGAAACTTGCTCTTTAGCGTAGATATGCTAAAGCAAATGGAAGAAATGAGGAGGTCCAAGAGCTGAACAGAATTTCAAAGGTCACCTCGAGAAGACAAAGTCAAGTATTACAACAAAATGTGTAAAGATCTGGAGTTAGATAACCAAAAGGGAAACACGCTCAGCATTTCTCAAGCTGGGGTAACTGAAGAAAAAATTCAAGCCTTGACTTTCATAATTGAAAGATTCTCTGGGCAAATTACTGAATGATGCAGAAAGCATCAGAAGAAGATAGAAGGAATACACAGAGTCACTGTACCAAAAGGAAATGGTTGATGTTCAACCATTTCAAGAGGTAGCATATGATCAATAGTCAATGATACTGAAGGAAGAAGTCCAAGGTACATTGAAGGAATTGGCAAAGAACAAGGCACCAGGAATTGATGGAATACAAATTGAAATCTTTCAAGAAAGTGAGGAAGCACTGAGGGCACTCACTAATTTGAAAGACAACTATCTGGCTGATTGATTGGAAGAGATCCATATTTGTGCCCATTCCAAAGAGAGGTGACCCAAGGGAATGAGCAAATCATTGGACAATCTCTGTGATATCTCAAGCGAGTAAAGTTTTACTAAAGGTAATACAGAAAGGCTGTAAGCATACATTGACAGAGAACTTCCAGAGGTTTAAGCTGGATTCAGAAGACGCTATGGAATGAGGGATATCATTGCTGATGTTCGATGGGTCTTGGTTGAAAGCAGAGAATATCAGAAAGATGTTTACCTATGCTTTATTGACTACTCAAATGCTTTCGATTGTGTGGATCATGACAAGCTATGGACAACATTGCAAAGTATGAGTATTCTTGAACACTTTGTGTTCATAAGGAATCTGTACATGGACCAAGAGGCAGTTGTTCACACAGAACATGAGAACACTGAAGAGTTTAAAATTAAGAAAGGTATGCAACAGGGTTGTACTCTTTCACCATACTTATTCAACCTGTAAGCTGAGTAAATAATCCAAGAATCTGGGTTATATGAAGAAAAACGTGGCATCAGGATTGGAGGAAAACCTTGCTTGCTGAAAGTGAAGAGGACTTAAAATACTTACTGAAGACAATCAAAGAGCACAGCCTTCGGTATGGACTGCATCTCAATGTAAAGAAAACAAAAATCCTCACCACTGGACAAATCAACAACATTCTTATCAACAAAGATTGAAGTTGGCAAGGAGTTCATTCTTCTTGGATCAACTATCAACACTCATGGAACCAGCAGTCAAGAAATCAAATGACATATTGCATTAGGCAAATCTGCTGCACAAGACCTTTTCAAAGTGTTGAAGAGCAAAGATGTCAGCTTGAGGACTAAGGTGTACCTAACCCAAACCTTAAGGAGTTCTGGTAGCATAGTGGTTACGAATCAGGCTGCGAACCGCTAGGTCAGCAGTTAGAAAGTACCAGCTGCTCCTTGGGAGAAAGATGAGGCTTTCTGCTCCCGTAAAGATTTACAGCCTTGGAAACCCTGTATGTTTATGAGTCAGAACCGACTCCACGACACATAACAACAACAACAACAACAATCTGAGCCTTGGTATTTTCAGTAATCTCATACACATACGAAAGTCGGACAGTGAATAAGGCAGACCATAGAAGAATTGATGCTTTTGAGTTATGATGTTGGAAGAGAATAGTGAAAGTGCCATGGGCTGCCCATAGAACCAACAGATCTGTGTTGGAAGAAGTGCAGCCAGAGTGCTCTTGGAGGCCAGGATGGCCAAACTTCGTCTCTCATACTTCAGACAGATTGTCAGGAGGGACCAGTTGTTGGAGAAAGATACCATGTTTGGTAACACGGAGGGTCAGAGAAAGAGGAAGACCCACAGTGAGATGGATTGGCAAAGTGGCATCATCAATGGGCTCAAGCGTGGCAACAATTGTGAGGTTGGCCCAGGACCAGGCAGTGTTTCGTTCTGTTGTGAACAGGGTCACTACTGACTCGATGGCACCTAACACCAACAACAGTGAATCAGAAGTAACTTTATGGCACTTAACAACCATAACAAGAGAGTAACAATTATAGAAAAGAACAAAACAATCTGAAGATTGTCTAAGTCACTATCATGAGGAATAACGTACATGTGATTGGAATTCCAAAACAGGAAAAGATAAAAATAAAAAACAAAAACAGAAACAGGAACTACTAGAAGACAACTTTTCTAATATCATGAAAAGTTAGAAACTTGAATATACATACTCCTAACAGGATAGACTCCAAAAGAAAAATACTAAGACATAGTCAAACTTTTCAAAACCAACGACAGGGAATGAATGCTGAAAGCAGCTCAGAGAAAACATAAAGTTATCTATAAAAGGAAACTAATAAGACTAAGCACTGATTGCTCAGCAGAAACTACGCAGACAAGACGACAATAGAAAGCCATATATAAAATTCTTTAAAAATTGCCAACCAAGAATCATATACCCAGCAAAATTGTCCATCAAATATGACAGTGAAATTAAGTCATTTTCAGATAAACAAAAAGAATTTGTAAAAACCAGACCAACCTCATAAAAAATTCTAAAGGGAATTCTTTGCACTGAAAACCAACAACAGCAGACAACAACCAGAGACTGACAGACATTATAATAAGACCTGTAACGCAACCCAGATAAAGAAGTATTCAAACTAAAACAGACCTTGTTGTTGTTAAGCACAGTTGAGTCCATTCCAACTCATAGTGACCCTGTATAGGGTTTCTGAGGAGCAACTGGTGAGTTTAGCTACAGACCTTGCAATTCAAACTGACCTTGTGGTCCAGTGCTTATCCTACAGCACCACATCAGTACTCCACAATAGACCTACAAAACTGAAAACAGAGAACCAGAGATGCAGCTCCAACAACAAACCCATAAAATAGAAAGAGAGAATAATGTAATTATGTTGTCTTGTTGTTAAGTGCTGTGGAGTTGGTTCCAACTCATAGTGACCCTGTATAGGCTTTCTGAGGAACAGCTGGTGAAATTGAACTGCCGACCTTGTGGTTAGCAGTACAGTGCTTATCCTACAGCACCACACCAGGATTCCAATGTAGTTATGGAACTTCCAAAAGAAAGGGAAATCAAGTAGATTTCAAGGAAAAGAAAAAAATATATATATATAAAAATAAACCTAACTGTAACCTTTACAGCTAAACCAAGTCTTATTCCTAGTCCTAGCGCAGTGCCTACCCCTGACACCAGCCCTAGTCCTAAACAAAACCCTAAAACTAAATGAAGTCCTGGAGTTACACTAGACCTAGCTGTGGTCCTAATTGTAAACCTCACTCCTTACTTCTATCCACACCCCAAAAACAAAACAAATACATATATATACACACACAAAGAAAGAAGAATACACTTTTCACAGGCCAAGAAAGGGACATATGCCCTAAAAATGTTCTAAACATATTTTCTTTTATGCACACATGCTTAAACACTAAAGCAATTGTGTGTTTACACTCCTAATTCCAGAAGTTACCCAGACCTTTGACATATGCCAAATTTTTGCTTCTTAGTTTCCTCCATTATACCTTTACTAGTTTTCTCAACATTTTTTTTATTGTGGTAAAACATATACAACAAAAACTTACAATTTTTAACTACTTTTAAATGTACAACTGAGTGACAATTACTGTCACCATACTGGTCAACCATCAAAATACCTATATTCAAGCTTTTCATTACCCCAAATTTAGTATGCATAAACATATTATCAGGAGGGACCAGTTGCTGGAGAAGGATATCATGTTTGGTATCATGGTGGAGGGTCAGAGAAAGAGGATGACCCCCAGCAAGATAGATTGACAAAATGGCAGCATCAATGGGCTCGAGCACAGCAACAAATGTGAGGTTGGCCCAGGACCAGGCAGTGTTTCCTTCTGTTGTATATAGGGTCGCTATGAGTCAGTACCAACTCGATGGCACCTAACAACAACAAGAAGCAGTAACTGGTCATCTCCTAGTAACCACTAATAAACTTTTGCTTCTCCATTCATCTACTGATGAAAACTTGGGTTGTTTCCACTTTTGGGCTATTGTGAGCAATGCTTCATCATAAAACTAGGTAAATTTTCCAATGTCATTCTTTGGTTTATGTATTACAGACTGAACTGTGCCCCACCAAAATAAGTGCTGTAAATCTTATCCCTTAAGCCTATGGTTACAATTCCATTTGGGAATGTGTTGCCTTTGTCATGCTAATTAGGCATGGGTGGTGGTAGTGTATTGTGACTTAATTTCTTCTGAAATACATAAGAGATTAAACATGCAAGCTAGGAAGCAAAGATGGGGGAAGAGAAATCCCACACCCCATGAAGATCACCAAGGAACTGAAGCTTAAAGACACAAGAACCTTTCTTCTTCACAGCTGACAGACAGAGAACATCTTCCCTGGAGCTGGCACCCACCCTGAATTCAGACTTCTAGATTCCTCAACTAAGCGAAAGTAAATGTGTTTGTTAAAGCCATCCTCCCTGTGGTACTTCTGTTCTAACTGCACTAGATAACCAAGACATTATGCATTTACAAAGTCAGAGGCTCAAGGCTCTACTCAATAGACTGTTGCTGTTAAGTGCCATTGAGTCACTTCTGACCCATGTATATGGTTTCCAAGGCTTTAAATATTCGTGGGTGCAGGTAGCCTCATCTCCTTGTCCTGGGGAGTGGCATGTGGGCTCGAACTGCAGCCCTTGTGGTTTGCAGTCCAGTGCTTACTGTAAGGAGCCACCCACTCCCATTCATTAGATTAGCATGTATAAATTAAAGCATATCAGCACACCAAAGCTATTTCAATGGACAAGTCATACTAGTTTTAATTACTCAGTGAATACATGCCAACAATGAGAACCCAATGGAGGACAACAGACCAACCTACAGCCTATGATGGCCATAGTGTATGGGTCAGACTCAACAGCACCTAACACCAACACACCTTATAAATACCACAGACTTTCTCCATTTATTGAGGATGAATAACTGTCCTTTTCACAACAATTCCCTATAACCACTTAAGAAATTTATATGGAAATTTTTCATGCTTATCAATTATATCAGGGCTCCTGGTGTGGCACTGTAGGATCAGCCCTGCACTGCGAATCACAAGGCAGTCCAAATAAACCAGCTGCTCCTTGGAAACCCTATATAAGGTTGCTATGGGTCGGAAGTGACTGGACAGCACTTAACATCAATACTTTCAATGAGTTACAAACCCTCATGAAATTACAGTGACTGTGCGACTAGATTTATGTACCTCACTTTCAGATGGGATGGTAGTCTGTCTACTCTACTATCCCCCCTGTCTATTTTTAAGGCTCTTAATGTCTATTTTCAATATTCTTTTTAGAAAAGCTTTATGTTAAATCCCCCTACTCACCACCACTTAATCCAATGGAGATGCATTTATCAGTCTTGATAAAATATTTATTGAGCGCTTCCTATGTCCAAAGGAAGCATTTTACATAACTTCAATGCTAGTTAAAATATAGTTGATTAGTATTGAATGAGGTTATGTAAACTACTTCTTGTTTTTAAATGCCATAGTTGGTTCTGACTCATAGCAACCCTGTATAGGGTTTCCAAGGGGCAGCTGACGGGTCTGAACTGCCAACTTTGTGGTGAGTACTCCACTGCTTGTCCTACAGCACCACACCAGAACTTAGTTTTAACATAATCTCATTCAATATTAATTTGCATAACCTCATTCAAAAACAATTAAATCCTATCATCTGAATATTAATTTATTAGCTAGTTTAGTGATTCTGTTCATATTTATGAACCATTTTTCTACTGAATGTTTTAAAATTGAATTACAGGAGCTCTTTATTTAGTAAAGATACTTTTGCTTTATCCTTCTGCTTATAATTCCCAGGTGTTGTTTCCTTTTGTATTTAAAATTTGTTTTAATGTTTATAAAATGAAATAAACCAATCTTGTCACTGATTTTTTTTTAACATCACTTTATGCTTCCAAGTCCTGTTGGTGACATAAATGAGTTCCTATTCATCATATTTTTTCCTAAACACTGACTATGGTTTGTACTTATAAAAATAAGCTATGTGAAACTTTTGGATATGTGAAGTTAGAGCACAAATCTTTTAATAAATATAATTGTTCCAGGCTCATGTATATATCCAATAGACCTTTTCTTACTGTTGATTTATGATACCATCTTTATTATATGACATTCTGAGTGTCTGCTTCTTGGCTGTGTTCTTTATGGATCTAATTAAATCATTTATCAATCATTGATTATCATAATATTAAAATATTTTTATTTTATTTTATTTTAAAAAATGATAGCATAATTATATCCTTATAACATACCTTGGTATCTGCTAGAAAAGATACTACCTTTCAAAAACATCTTATTCTCACTTACTAAGCTTTCTCATTATATAAATTTTTTAACTTTTTGTCGATTACTCACCCTCTCAAATGTTTCATTTAAAACAAACAGAAAAACTCAAACTGAAGCCATTAAATTGACCCAGACTTCACTATTCCATAAGGTTTTCTTGGCTCTCCTTATAGAAAAGATTACCAGATCTTTCTTCTGGTGTTGTTGTTGTTAAGTGCCATTGAGTCAATTCTGACCCACAGCGACCCTGTATAGGTTTCTTCTGCAGCCCGACTAAATTTCACCACCAACCTTTAATGTTGTTGCTGTTGTTAGGTGCTGAGTCAGTACTGACTCACAGCCACCCAATGTACAACAGAACGAAACATTGCCTCGTCCTGGGCCAACCGCACAACTGTTGCCATGCTTGAGTCCTTTGATGCTGCCACTTTGCCAATCCATCTCGTTGGGGGTCTTCCTCTTTTTCTCTGACCCTCCACCTTATTTACCAAACAAGATATCCCTCTCCAGTGACTGGTCCCCATAAGCAAATGTAAACTGCTTACACTACTCAGGGACTTAATGTTTCATTAGACTTGCATTATACAAATTAATTTAGGAATTGATATTTTTATAATAATCTATCATGACAGAGAGTAGCATAGTATGTTTATCCTTAAATTTTGTTAAGACTATTCTGAGGTTATTTTTTGCCATTATGCTTTCTACAGTTTTGAGAGAACATAACTGTTTTTTGTGTATTTATGGAGTCCTAGTGTGGTGCTGTGGATTATAAAACAAGACCACAAAGTCAGTTTGAACTGCAAGGTCGGTGGCTCAAGCGCACCAGCTGCTCTTTGGAAAGCCTGTACAAGGTCGCTGTGAGTTGGAACCAACTCGATGGCACGCAACAACAATCTTGAATCTAGCCACTCTCACTAAACTTTTTATTAATTAGAATAGTGTCTCAGTAAGTTTCCTTAGCTTTTCTAGGTCTTCTACCTATTATCTTCAAACGGTATTCAATGTCTGCTATCTTTTCAATGGTTTCACTTTTCATTCCTACTATTTTTGCTAGAATTCCTACAACAGTGTTTAATTATGCTGATGAAGACAGACATGAGTAGTTTTTTCTTGACTTTATGGGAATGACTTTGGTTTTCTTTTTTAATAATGATGCCTGGCCAATGTCTTGTTACATGAGTCCACTTCTTCCTGTTTTACCATACTTGGTGACTCATTTCACAACTCCTCTTGTTGACAGCTGTTCTTACTCAGTTGAGGTGGCACTATTTATATTATCATTAAAGGAACAGGGATTCTGACTGCTGTTGGTGTGCTCCCACAGGTGTTGGTTAGTTTTACCTGGTATGCCAGAACCCCAAGAAGAGAAGGTGTATAGTCTCATCTATTTCTCAGCATCCATACAAAAAAAGATGCAGAACTCACCAACTATGTTTCTCAACCTAGGTTTTTTTTAATTAAATGTTTTTATTTTGCATTGAGTGAAAGTTTACAGGGCACATCATCAGCTTCACATTCAACCATTCATATAGCTTGTTTCATTACATTGATTATTATCCCCTCCATATATCATCAGTTAACAGTATTTCTCTCTATCCTCTTTAGCTTTTTTTTGGATGGGGCAGGGGGACTTGCCTTTTTGGAATTTACAGTCTCGGCTTTTAGGGAAGGTTTTTACATTTGTCTGTGGATATCCAGGGCTCATGTATGAGATTACTAACAAGCATTACTGAATAATCAGATGAGGGACAGTTTGCTATGTTACTAGGTAGCTAAAGTCTGATCCTCAGAGTCTATGGTTTGGACGGTCAACAACGCTTGGGCCCACAGGGGCTTGGCCTCCTGACCGGGTCTGCACGGTCTGCATCCGAATCCTCCTTATTTATTGTTTGTTTAAGGGACGCTGCCTGTCTTAGGCGGTCAGTGTGAATTCCTCAGTCTTACAACCTAGTTTTAAATGACAGGGATTCTTTGCAGATTCTTGTAAATGGCTGACTCAATTTTAGTTTACAGGATTCTTGCCTTTTTCTCTCTTTTTTAAAATATCTTCACTGATATTCTATTGGTAAAATGAAAGAACCATTAAACAGAATGGCTAGCTTGTTGCTTTGGGGACCTAACAGTCCATCATTTTCAAAAGTGTCAACTGAGGTACTTGGTGAATTAACTCAGTTTTAGTCATAGAACTGGTAATTAGTGAATAAGCTGATACACTACTGTAACACTAGTGTTCAGCAGAAACCATCAGGCTTCATACCTTAACAATCACTTTCTACCTTTATTTGTAACTGGCACTGAGTGGCAAAGCTGGAAATGAAAACCTTGGGTATCTCTTGGCTATCAGTATAATCCCATAAAAATTATAAAATGGTTACAAATATTCATTTTGACCAAAACAAGCCACATTTCCATCTCAATACAAAAAAAAAAAAAAAAGTTGTTCATAAAGGTGAATTATACATGTGTTTTACCAATATATAGACAAGATGTAATTAAGGTTAGACAGAGAGGAAAAAAAATTATACATGTATCGCATTTTCTTAGACTTTTAGATCCTTAGCTTAATTTGAAGTTATCTTTCGGAATAAGGAGGACATGTAGAAAAAAGTTCAGTTTTTATAGGTTGAGCATGAAAATATTTTTTATTTTACTTCAAACGTGGTAAAATAAAATTTTACTTCCGAAAACCAGACCTAAGCACCTGTTTCAATACGTAGTTAATCCCAAAATTATGACTCGCTATTCAATAAGCTATTTATTATGACAACAGACACTAACTCTATTATGCCATTTCAGTCTTCGGTATCAAATGAACATCACATTTGTTTATTCTACAGTATACCAGAAGTGAGACATGAAGGAAGCATTTTTGGATATTCTTTTTAAAGACTTATAATATTTACTCATGTTAAAATCTACTGAACATAGTGAACACCTAACATATACTATGTTAGGCATCAAAAGGACATAAGGAAGTATAAAACATGCATATATATGTTTAAAAACATGCATATAAATTAACTATGAAACAAGTACCAGATTTTTATATACTTCAGTTATTTTTCTGCTTATCTGTGGACAATTCGTCTGATTCAGGACAAGTATATCCTATATAAGATTCAAATCTATTCTTCCTCAACGAGAATTTTTGTTTCTTCATAAAGTATTTCTATTAGTTCCTTGCATGAGAAGGCCTGAAATATAGCAGCCAGCTCCCAGAGAATAAGCCAATTGAATAGGACTCATGAAGGCAGATGCTAATGTTTCCAAATATACACTAATGAAATATACACTAAGTTTATAGAAGGTGAATTATCTAACAATCATACACACAAGCAAGCCATGTGTTCACTTCAATCTGTGACATATCTAAACCACTTTATCTTTAGCTTCCTTTAACACTTTAGAGACAGAGACTACACAGCATAAGTGCCATCTAGTGGTAAAGAGTGTAACTGCACAGGAAGTCAGAGAAAGGAAACATTCCTAGCTGGAATAACAGGAAAGGCTTTATGGATGAGCAAGTAGATCTTGAATAAGATATAGTTATTTCAAGAGCAAATTGGATATCAGAATCATGAAGTATGTTCACAGGACAAGGAGAGATATGTCTGGCCAAAGCAGGCAGCTTATGCATAGTGGAATATAAGCCTAAAAAAAAGATGAGTCAGAAGGGAGAACTCTGGAAGAAAACAAGCTTGGTCTTTATCCTGTCTTCAGTAAACAGCAGCCATCCAGCCAATAAATATTCACAGAGTAATTACTATGTGCCAAGCACTAATATGTTAGCTTCTGGGTATACAGTGATGAACAACAACAACAAAAAAACATGATTCCAACTCTCATGAACTTCTAGCCTAGACAAAAATATTTTTTTTAATTGAAGCTTCAGAGAAGAAAAGAATTGGAGAGTTAAAAGACTTAGGTTTGAGAGGAACCTAGGACCATCAACGGAGAAGAGCACTAGTGGAATGCAGGACCCTATTCAGAGAGGCAGAGACACCAGAGATGGAGGCAGAGATGAAGACATGGAGAGATGAGCAGCTGAGGATTCTGGACTCATGGAAAGAGAGGGACTGGGTGCTGGTGGCCAGGAGGCAGGCTTGCAGAAGGTGCTTTTTGGTTGTTTAAATTATTATATATTTTTTAATGTTTTTATGTACAGCCCCCCTCAAGAAACAAAACAAAAGAGGGACTGGAAGCAAATACTGTTGAGTGCTGATACACAGAGCAGACTGGAATCACTGCAACGAAACAATGATGTAAATCTAATGTTCTCTCACGTAAACTATCCCTCAGTTCACAAAAAAAACTTAAAAAAAAAAACAGACTTAGGTTTGCTGTCCAACTCAGGCAGTTACAGCAAGTAACTGCGTGTCTTCTGGGTACAGAAAATGAGAACTGCCCTACTCGTTTTACAAGGCGATACTAAGGCTAAAACTGTGTGATACGAAGAAAGAAAGCTTTCTGAACCTGCAGAATTCTACACAAATGTAGGGCATAAAGATTAAAACAAGGTTTTAGGGCAAATATTAAAACAGGGGCATGCAAAATAAAACTGAAAGGAAGCAAGTCACTAAAAAAATAACTTGAAGAATTTTATCGACTTCAGTAAGCAATATAAAAAGAATCCATCTAGAGCATACCTGATATGGCAATCTTTCCTTTACAGGCTATTCGTTCTCGACTGTCAAAATTCACATCACTGTCAAAAGAAAGAACCTTTATTTTAAAAAGATCTTTTTTAAAAAACAATTGTTTTAGTAGTCTTCCACAAATGAATAAATTTTAAAACACATACCTATACATAATAATGACTTTCAGTTAATATAAATGATTTAACTCAAACTCTAAAATGTTTCATTAATGCTACCTGGATTTAAAAGAAATACACAAAATCATTCTCTTTATTTTTCATGTAAACTTTATATTCCCTGATGACTGCATACTGGCTTACTCAATAATGGAAGTTCTTTGTGATTATGTACTTACATAAGTAAGAAGTACAGTATCTGTCTATGTTCCAAGAAATATATTACCTTCGGTCACTATTTCATGAATTACATTTTCAATTTACCAGATTATAGTGGCCTGAACCGTGAACCCTAAGGTCAGAGGCAGCTCCTCATAAACTCTATACAGGGTTGCTATAAGTCGGGACTACTCAACAGCACTTAACAAGTAAATACTAAATGATAAGTAACTAAGATGGAAAAGAAATGGAGTGGCTCTGTAAAGAAAACTGGCACAAGAGGAAAATATTACATGACAAAAGAAAAAAATTTTCCAAGGAAATTGATATAAGACACTTCCATATCTGATTTCAGAGTACATAATTACTATGAATAAATAAATTGGTATCTCCCATACAAAAGGAAGATGAAAAGCTACCGTGGTACATGGGGGTAGGGAGAGACTGTTAGTGATTCCTGGAGGGATATTTAGAGTGAGGACTCCATTTTGAAAACAGTGCGATGGTTGCCCATTGTGAGTATGGTTAATGCTACTTAATTACACACACTTACAAATGGTTATATATGTTTTATCACAATTAAGAAAACCTCTTAAAAACTGTATTTCCCAGTAGGCGAACATAATCTTATCCTTAAATAACTCCCTGATAAATAACTTCCTAATAACCTGCAATTACAGACTAGCATTCTATTTTCACTTTTTATTGTGAATTGAGCGAAGGTTCACAGAAAAGACCGTTAGTTTTATATTCACCAAATCACGCACTTTGTTTCAATGATTGCAATCCTTTCCATGTAACATCAGTAATCCCACCTCCTTTCCCTGTGAGTCCTTTCCATTCCACCCTCCTTCCCCACCCTTCTGAACTCTGTCTTAAGATCAAAGCTGTCTTTTTTTTTTTTTTTTATCTTGAATGGCTGATGATTCTATGGTGTGTGTGTCTCACTAGTGTTATTGTTCTCCTATGTAACTATCTACTGTTTGTGTGAACACTGAATGAGGATGAGAGTTCAATTCCAGACCTGTAGGGTGATCACGGGCCGCAGTCTCAAATTTCTTCAGTCTCTCTCAGACCAGTAAGTCTGTTCTTTTGGGTAATTTTGGGTTTTGTTCTACATTTTCTCCCACTTTATTTAAGACCTTCTAATGTGATCCCTTTCAGAACAGTTAGCAGTCGGGTATCATCTAGTTCTCCTGGACTCAGATGATGTTTATGTATTCTATCAGCTCACTGGACTAATTGATTCCAAGTGTCTTCAGTTTACATCACTCTTCTTTCCTCCACACAGGAAGGGACCAATAGATGCACCTTAGATGATCACTCACAAACTTTTAATATTCCAGATGCTACTAACTGTAGAAGGATATAGACCATTGTGTCTTTGTGGATTATGTTACCACCTTCTATTTCTGAAGCAATCTTTTTAAAAGGAATTTTTACACCTTTTTCTTTGGTAGGGGAAGGGTTTCTATAACTGTCAATTCATTTAATTGTTGTTTTTACATCATCAGTTTTATATTCAACCAGTTAAATTAGGTACGCCAGACGTCTACTAAAATGGAAACTTCATTTTAATACCATTTGATTTCTAAGAAGGCTTTTGGAAAAAGAGCACGTAGGAGGATGGGTGTGAGAAGTCATCTCGCTCATTTCAGGCTTCCATGCTGCATGTTGGCAGCCTTCTGAAAAAGACTGGTGGCTGTGTGCTGTGGAGTCAGTTCCGACTCATAGCGACCCTGCACAGGGTTTTCCGAGGCTGTAAATCTTTATGGGAGCAGAACGCCTCATCTTTCTCCTACAGAACCGTTGGTAGTTTTGAACTGCTGACCTTGTGGATCACAGCCCGATTCGTAACCACAATGCTACCAGAGATCCTTTCTGAAAATGACTAGCACCTGTTTAAATTCGAAGATAATGTTACCCCCCCTTTTTTTTTCACTCCTTTTCTGTATTAAGCAAGAATGTAAGTATTTTGTGTGAAGTGCATTTCAAGCAAGTTAAATGATTTATTGAAGTACTTAAGTTGGTAAATTTATCAGGGATGTTTATATAGTATTTGTAAAAACCACATATTGTTGTTGTTGTTGACAAGTGCTGTCAAGTTGATTCCGACCCATAACGACCCTGTATAGGGTTTCCAAGGAGCAGCTGGTGGACTTGAACCACCGACCTTGAAGTTCAAATGACTTTGCAGTCTGATGCATTAGCCCACAGAACCACACCAGGACTCCACATATTAGGTGTGACTAAGTACAATAGATTTAAAGCTATATTCGCACAATCCTATCTAATTACTTTATGATCACAACTGGTATGTAACTTAAAAAAGAAAAGACATTTATGTGAAAAATGAATTAACTGATTATTTCAGAATACTGTCCTAATAAATCATAAATTTAAAAAGAGTCAAGTTCAATATTTTCTATGTTCTACATGACCTTGTGTGGAACCCTGGGGGGGCTCCATAGGCTAAGCACTGGATTGTTAACCACCACCAGCTGCTCCTCAGAAACCCTACACAAAGTCTATAGGATTAGGAACTAACTTGGCAGCACACAACAACACTCGCTTGCTTAGCTTGTCAGAGTGAAAAATTTTAAACTGAATCATCTATCTTATATTTTGGTGAAAATAATATACTGAAAGGCCACTTGAAATCAAACACAAATCTTAATTTCTTCAAATTGGTACAAGAAATAAAACATAAAAATACATTTGTGTTTATATCGTTGGCATATCATTTCAAAACATGACTTTTGTATTAATAATGTACAATATCATAAAACATAAATTTTTATAATCCATATTTTAGTGAAAAAAGGCTAAGGCTAAGTCAGAACCGACTTGACGATACTTAACAACAACAGTAACAGTGAGTGGAGTCCTGGGGTGGCACTGTACAATCAACACTGGACTGCTAACCACAAAATTGGTAGTTCAAACTCATCAGCCTCTCCTTGGAAGCCCTATATAGCATCACTATAACTCAGAATGGATTCAATGGCACTTAAAAACGTCAACAGAGTGAGTAACTTGAATCTTACAGAACAGGTCACTGTTGTTGTTAGTTGCCATCGAGTAGATCCCTGTTGTATGAATGAAACACTGTCCTGTCTTGCGTCATCCTCACAATTGTTACGCTTGAGCCCATTGCTGCTGATACTGCGCTAATCCATCTCGTTGGGGGTCTTACTCTTTTACGCTGACCTTCCACTTTACCTAGTGTAATGTCCTTCTCCAGGGACTAGGCCCTCCTGATAATATATTCATATCCAAAGTATGAGAGACTAAGTCTTGCCATCCTGGCTTCCAAGGAGCACTCTGGTTGCACTTCTTCTAGAACAGATTGGTTTGATCTTCTGGCAGCACATGGTATTTTTAATATTCTTCTCTAACACCATTACTCAAATGCCTCAATTCTTCTACAGTCTTCCTTATTCACCATCCAGCTTTCAAAACTTTCATGAGATTACTAAAAATATCATGGCTTGGGTCAGGCACACCTTAGTCCTCAAGCTGACATCTTTGCTCTTCAACACTTTAAAGAGTTCTTGTGCAGCAGATTTGCCTAATGCAATACCTCATTTGATTTCTTGACGGCTGCTTCCCTGAGTGCTGATGGTGGATCCAAGCAAAATACAGTCTTTGACAACTTCAATCTTTTCTCCATTTATAGCATGTTAAACTTGCTGTTTTAAGAGCCGTTGAGTCACTTTTGACTCATAGATCCATTAAACCAAAAAAGCCAAATCCATGGCCAGCAAGTGGATCTCAACTCATAAAGACCCTATCTGACATCTCTTAGACTACAAATCTTTACAGGAGCTGACAGCTCAGAGTTTTTCTCACAGAATGGCTGATGATTTTGAACCACTGACCTTGTTGGTTAGCAGCCCAATGCCTAACCCACAATATCACCAGAGTACTATCAAACTGAATTATATGTGCAGACTTGGCATACAAGTGAAACTATGAACTACCACAAACTAACTTACTGAATATTTACCACCCCGCACCAATAACTGTTTTCCCTTCCAACTACTCAACCACATGACAGAATACAGCTTTCTTATCTGCAATGAAAACTTACATGAAAAAGGCATTTCTAGGGTCAGCCAGCAAATTTATTATTATATGCAAATATCATCAAAACAAAACATGAATCAAATTTACCATATCTTGTACAGAAGAATTAAGGCTGCCTTTAAAAAAGCTGAGTAAATGAACAGAATTTGGCTTCAATTTTCTGAGGCTTATTTTCAATTCAATTATCTCTCAAAACTGCTAATTTTAGTGATGTTTTTCTAATCAGTCCAAACTGACACTAAAATTGTTAAACATTATCTGTTTAATAATGTGCTACTGTAGCTAATAGTTTGCTACAGTTAAAGAATGCTTGTTGGAAAATCTGAGATGTTAATGCCAGTTCAGAATGCTATAATTAGAAAGTCAGTCTGTGGAAAAAGCAAATAACCACAAGATGACCCAAACAAAAGTAAGCTAAATCATACTGTATTTCATTCTATGAACCCTGTTTATACAGTTATCTGGGTAAAACCAGTAAAGCTAAATTTAGAAGACAGGGCTAAGCATATAATGACAAATGTTGAACTTTTGTTTCATTATTCTGCCTGTAGGTAAATAAAATGACCAAAAGAGGGTGCCAATTAGCCACTTTGTTGCTCAAGAGCTATTTAAAAATCAGTTGAGTAAATGTAACATTGCCAAGACACTTAACAACAATAACAAACTTTCTCTGTAAAGGAATTTAAAACAGCATTTCTTTCCCAAAATTTATAAGCTATAATGAGAAATATCACAACGATTAAAATATTTTGCAGTTTATAAGTACTAAAATATTTTAAAATATCCTATTACTTGGAGCAGGCTATAAAATTTTTCACCTTTTAGGCAAATAAATGAAAACTAAAACACTTAAAAAGCTTAACATGAAATTCTAAACCATCCATGTGGCACAAAATTAAGAGCATCATAAATACCTTAAATTGGGCAAATGAGCTTTCTACTTTAAATGCTGACCCTACTAAATTCTTTTGAACAAACACTACACTATCTAAAGCTTCATAATATAGAAATAGAAATGTCACTAAGTATTTAATGTTTTATTGAGGAACTATTAATTTTCACTCCCAGCCTATGCTTTCTTTTTGTTCTTCTTTAAAGTTATAGTACATAAGCAATAAACTAGGAAAATAGAGGACAAATAACGATTTAGTGTAGTAATCAGTAAAAGTTGTACAGTTATTTTGGCACTATTACTTCACATCATTATGTTGACTGATGTGTATAATCAGGTCCTATAAATGATCTTGATTAATATTAGTTTTACAAAGCCAGGTTAAGACAAGAGGAGATGAATGAGGAGTGGAATGGAATATTACTGCTGAAATATAAACTCAAAAAAATAATAAAATGTTAAGTCCCATGAGCACAGTGGGTTTTCCTAATTTTGTTCACTGCTGTATCACCAATGCCTGGTGCAAAAGCTAGTACATTCTAAAGCACTGAATGCTTAGTGAATTCTGAAACAAGTGAAATGAGAAGAATATGGTCATTTTGATGAGGACAATAGATTTAAACTCTGAAGTCTTGATTTGGAGCTTATATATTAATAACTAATTATTAGCTAGTGAGTTGCAGTTAACCTTTTGTCCTCTCACCCTAATCTGCAAAACAGGGCTATATCTATCTACCTCACAACTACTGAGTGTATTATTCTTGTAACATATATACACAGCATTGCAAAAATGTTACATAGTATTTAGCATGGGACTTATGCAGACCAGAGTCCTTAAAACAGCATATACCTTCACGCAATTCACAACAAAATATTTTTTTTAAACACAGCATACAAATAAACATCTTTCTGATATTATATGCTTTCAGCCAAGATCCATCTAACATTAGCAATATTACACTTCAGTTCACATTCTATCCAGATTTCAGCTTGAATTACTGACAGTTCCCTGGGGATGCACTTCTACAAGCATTTCTGAATAATCTTCAGCACAATTTTATTTGCATGTTATTGATATCAAGTCACATTGCACTGAACCATCTCTATTTGGAAGAGACATGTACATACATTGATTGCTTCCGGTTGGTTGGCCAGGTAAGCTGTTTTCTAAATTTCAAGAAGGCAGACTAGTGTTCTCATTAAAGTGCTACTTATTTAACCCACTTACTAATGTTGTTGTTCCATGCTGTCGAGTCAGTTCTAATTCACAGTGACCCTGTATAGGGTTACTGAGAGCAGCTGGTGGGTTTGAACTGATGGCTTTGAAGTTAGCAGTTAAGTACTGACCCTAAAGTGCCATAACAGCAGATTCAGATAAATCTAGTAGCAAAGTAAAAACAGCATTTTTCTACCTTGCTGTTGTTGTTGTTAAGTATTACTGAGTCAGTTCCAACTCTCAGCAACCCTGTCTAGGGTTTCCAAGGAGCAGCTGGTGAGTTTGAACTGCCCACCTTGTGGTTAGCAATCAAGTGCTGATCCTACAATGCCACACCAAAACTCCTTTTCTATCCTGCTGTTGTTAAGTGCCGTAGAGTCAGTTTAGACTCATGGCAATCCTGTCTGTGTAGGGTTTCAGAGAAGCAGCTGGTGATTTTGAATTACCTTGTTGTTGTTGTTGTTATGTGCCGTGGAGTGGGTTATGACTCATAGTGACCCTGTACAGGGTCTCTGAGGCTGTAAATCTTTATGGGAGCAGAAAGCCTCATCTTTCTCCCGCAGAACAGCTGGTAGTTTTGAACTGCTGACCCTGAGATTAGCAGCCCGATTCGTAACCACTACACTACCAGAGCTCCTCTGAACTACCTTAGAGATGATCAAAATTATGCTGAATCTCTAAAGGCAAAATATTTGACTAAATACACATATTAATTACTATGTACTTAATTGTTTCCCCCTGCAATAAAAATACACTGAAGTTCTAATCTCTGTAAATGACCTTGTTTGGAGAATTAAAAAAAATGTTTGTGTGTCTTGCAGATGTTATCAGTTACATTAATGAAGTCATATTAGAGTGAATGGAGTCTTAATCTTAATCCTATATAATGATGATTCATCAAAGAAGTGAAACAAAACATTCTTACACATAGGAGAAAACAGCATGTGAGGATTTGTCTATAAACCAAGGAACTTTAAGAAATATCTGGAAAAAACAAACAAGATGGAGGAGAGGGTGGAAATGCAGTGAAGAGCTCTGTCAGCAACAACACAAAATACCAGACCAAGCAGACTCAGGGGATGGTACCAGATGTCTGAACCACATATAAAGGAATATTTAGAAGTTTAGAAGGCTTATAGCTAGGGGAACTTGTATCAGAAACAAGAAATCCATTGTTTTCTAATTCAAGACTCTCAGCTGCTCCCAGAGCTGCCATCTTGGGCAAGACCAAGCAAGGGCACGATCAGAGCAGCCAGGGACACCTGACAGAACCGCAGAGATAAAGGAAGAAGAGTGAAAAGGGAAGCCCATCTCCTGATCACATCTACCTAGAGGAAAGCAGAAAGCATAAAAAATATCAAAATACATACCCATCTAAGTATTAAGGCCACAGATAACTCCTGAATATGCCCAAAAAACAGAAATAGATGACCATATCGGCACATGGCCAGAAACAAGATAAAGTGACTGAGGCAAATGAGCTGGAAGTAGACCTACACTCCATACTAGAAGATGTGCAGGCTTTAGAAATGCCTTAGAAGGAATTCATAAAAATGATTATAAAATGTTTCAAAACACTATACAATGGAGTTGAGAAAAATAAAGAAGTCAGGAAAGTACTAAAGGAACAATCAAATAAGATAGATACAGCATTGGAAACAATTCAAAACCTAAAGAAAGAGGTCCAAACGATTACTAAGAGAATATCAGAAATGGACAATACACTGAAATGGCAAAGGTGTAGAATTGAAGAGACAGAAGCCAAACTAGTGAGTTAGAAGATAAATCTCTTAACACTACTAAGATATAAGAGCAAACACAAAAAAGGATAAAAAAATCTGAAGAAGGTCTAAGATTTATATTGGGCAACATGAAGAGGAATAACTTAAGAATTAATGGCATTCTGGAACAAGAAGAATCACACAAGCCCACAGAGGAGATAGTTGAAGAGCTTCTTGAAGAAAACTTACCTAACATCCTGAAAAGTGAAAAGATAAGCATTCAAGAAGCTCAATGAACCCCGGGAAGGATAGACCCTAAAAGACAATCACCAAGACATATAATCACCATGCTCTCCAAAATCAAAGATAAGAATAGAATCCTGAAAACAGCTAGTGAAAAAAGAAGTGTAACATACAAAAAAGCAGGCAAATCAGATTAAGTGCAGATCTCTAAACAAAAACCATGCAGGCAAGAAGGCAATGGGGAGACATATATAAATCTCTGAAAGAAAAAAAACTGCCACACAAGAATCCTCTACCCAGCTAAGCTGTCAGTCAAATATGATGCTGTAATCAAAACATTCCAGGATAAACAGAATCTAAGGGATTTTTTCCAACCCTGGGATGGAAAACATCCTCAAGGAAGTTGTGGACTGAGAACCAACAAGAAGAGACAACAACCAGAGAATGACATACATGGCAGCATCACCCTGAACTCAATCGACAAATGGAAGAGTCAAAAACAGAATAAAATGTTAAGAACAGAGGATCTGGGAGGTCAGTCTATGACCAAAACAATTACAAAGTGAAAAATGGTAAACACAGAGGAACAGAGATCAAAGTGGTGGGAAGGTCAAGTAGATTACTGGATAAAATAGACTGTCTTAATTGGAGGGAAGAGTTAATGGAATATAAGGTAAACACAACAGTGGGGTAGTGGTGTGGGGTTTAGTTCGGGTGTTGGAGAGGGCGATACAAGATGGGGGAGGAGACAAAAGAACAAGATACATAGGGGAACACTGAGACAGGTTTGCATGTCCTAAGTGGGACAGAGGTACATAGTGACGCATGCTCAGTGCTGGAACAATAAGGCTCTAGGATACAGGGATCTAGGCATAGCTTAAAGAGGGGAACTAATACTAAAATGCTAGACTGTCATATGAATATTGGTTCCCCTGCCTACTATTGTAAAATAGACACTTGAGTGGGATAGAAAGGAATGCTGGGAAACATGATTGCAGAAAATTTGTAAGTCCATCTTCAGCCTATAACTGATTGGAATACCTAAAAGGGGTTCTAGAGCTTGCCCAGTGAAACAGTCCTCTTGCGGAGCCTTTGCAGAGTATTGGACATTGCATGGAATCCTGAGTCCCATCCAGAACCTTATGAGGTGGGACATTCCCACTAGAAAAGACAAGCAGGTCAGCCTGGAACAGCTACAATGACAGAAGATACATCTTCAAAGAAAGATCATCAGGAAAAACTCCAAACAAAAATGTCAGTATGACTGGCTACTACAAGAATAAGCAAGCTGTTCGCCAGGAAGACATCAAGGCTAGCAATCAAGTTCCTTCAGGACAAACTCCCCTCTAAGACTGAAACTCAAAGGGAACACACAAACAAGCATGTAAGCTTGCTGGCGACCACATTGGTCTACTGTTGAGTGGAAGAGGGGGAAAGGTAGCAATGAAGAAATGCGCTGAGTTCAACCACAGTCCATTGACTCCCGGTGACCTGGAGATGAGAAAGAGACGAGGAAGGGCTGGTTGATCCAAAGTGTGGTGAGACCTGAGGACGCTTGAGCCCATGGACGTGGATATAACCACAGAGGTCAAGAACTGATAGTGAAGCATCCAGTTGATATGAAGTGAGGGGAGATGCAAAAGAACACCCAAACTTGCAGATAGTGCCCATTTGATCTACCCTCAATGGCTTGATAATCAGAACTCGACTAGAGGAAGATTAAAAAAAAAAATTTTTTTTTGATAAAAGAAACAAGGGTAAATTGCTACAGTATGATGAACCTGACCTATACTCAGAGAAGTAGTAACGCTAAATACCAACAGAGAAGGAAGGAGTCTTCACATCAAGTATCAATGCTATCCCCTCTGTACACAGGGTAGATAGAGATGGGCAACTTAGACATTGGCTACCTAAAACGAGGAGCGATGAAGTGACTGGCTTATAAGGTTTCAAGAGGGAGTTTAGTTTAAGAGTATGGGGGGAAAGAAAGAGTCCCCACTGAATAGATTTCATCTTGCCTAGACAGGTCTGGTGAAAAGAGATGGCGATAAGATTCGTATGAGTCCATAGTGAATAATCATTATCATGACTAATTGCAACTGTCACAACTGTAAAGGTAGCAGTTTTGTTAACAAAAACAGGGGAGTGGTTAATCTTACAGTCCAGAAACAGAGGACCCTAGGACCATCAAAGGAGAAGCGCACAAGCAGAATGCGGCACCTTATCCAGAGAAGCAGGGATGCCAGAGATGGAGGCAGAGATGGGGGCATGGAGAGGGGGAGCAGCTGAGGACTCTAGATTCATGGGAAGAGAGGGACTAAGAGCTGGTGGCCAGGAGGCAGACTTGCAGAATGTACCCTTTGGAGATGTAAATTATTATATATGCCTGAGTGGGTTTTTTTTGTTAAAAGCTAAAGTGGCTAGAGAGAAATACTGTTAACTGATGGTACATGGAGGGGATTATAATCATTATAATGAAACAAGGTGTATGATTTGTTGAATATAAAACTGATGACCTGCCCTGTAAACTTTCACTCAACCCACAATAAAAACCTAAAAAAAAAAGAAAGAAATATCTGTGGCTACCAAAACAAAGAAGGTTCTTGCCCTATAGCTGACAGAGAGAGAGGACTGTCCTGTGGATGCAATGAATTCAGGCTTCAACGCTCCAGAATTGTAAGAAAACACATTTCTGTTCTGTAGTGACACCAATATTTAAGGTACTTTGTTACTGTAGTCCTAGGAAACTAAGACACATACATTCTCATCATTGACAAATCTGGGTCTTTAAATTTGGATATTTACAAACTGTTGATACTTACAAAGCATCCTACAAATAGGAGGAGATATCTGATAACATTTGAATGCCTAATAAAATGGCTCTAAAGATTCAGAAAACTATCATAATCTTCAAATCATTATTCTGTAATACAGAGGCCAGGTGCTATAATCCCCAGTTATACCTGATCAGTTTATATCTGTACATACACCACGGGGCTATAAAGGAAAGAGAACACAGAATACCCAAGATTTTTAAATATAAGAAATAATTCAATGATTAAAGGAAAAAATAAGTTAGATGAACGATGAGTGTGTGAGACTGGGTGGGTGAGGGTGCTATTTTCATCTATCAAAGACAATCAACAAACTGAAAATCAGACATCTTTTCAGTTAAGAATTCTAGCATTTCCCACATCTTTCAAATCCAAAATAAATCAACTGCGATAACAACTTCAGAAACAGTCATATTAGAGAATTAAGAAAATACCTGATGAATAATAATTCACTAGTGCCAGAGCTATCTCTAAACAACCTATTTTTAGAAATCCACATTTCTTTATATTCAGTGATCACTCTTGGTTCTTTCTTCTTCAAATGTTTTCTCATTCTTTGCTTCTTAATCACCTTCGTTTTACAATCTGGAATACTGACCACAACAAAATTCCCCAGTGAAAAAGATTTACTTTGAGCTCTATTGTCTAAAGAATGGGTATGGCCTCTGATGCCACTTCAGTGACTGGACATTTGTGCTCAAGGGGCAATTATACTGTGGTTCTAACTGAACCATTTCTGTCCATTAAAATCCACAGGTAAACTAAGCTACTAACCATTTTCCAGTTGGATTTGCCATCTGCTCTTCTAATTTCCGTAGCTGTGATGTGTAAGCCATTATTCGAGCATTGCAAACCATGAGATTCTTAACTGCATTCAAAATCTGGTCTTTTTGAGTGCTCAAAGAAAGGAGTTTCCATATTCCTTCTCGCATTCGAATTTCTAAGTCAATTTTTTCTTGAATGCTGCAGTCCTAGACAAAGAGACAAACAAATTAATATTTAAAATATAGTTAAATCCAAATTTATAACATTTTCTCTCCCCCCGCTTTTGCCCCCCTTCACCAAATCTATTATCATCGAACCAATTCTGACTTGTAACGATCCTATACAGGATTTTCAAGATTATAAATCTTTATGGGCACAGATAGCCTCATCTTTTTCCCACCGAGTCACAGGTGGGTTTGAACTGTGGGCTTTATAGTTAACAATCCAGTGCTTATCCTATAGCTTCACCACTAGATACCACTATAATTTTATATCATATTGAAAAGCAATGACATTTTCATACGTGATAGTATTAAAAATGTACCTATTGAAAAAGGTTTTTCACAAAACCTTTTATTTCTTACTTTACTAGGAAAACTTTATAATCTACTAGATAAACAAAGCAGAAACCAAGGTGAGAAATGCTACATATTTTTACCAGAACTACTGTCATTATTGGTGTGGTACTCTAGGACCAGCTCAAGGTGCACTGGTTTGGTGGCTCCTCAGAAACCCTATACTGGGTTTGTTATGAGTCAGAATCAACCTGATGGGACTTAAAAACAATTGTTATTAGGGAGCATGGTGGTCTGGAGGATAAGCACAAGACTGCGGACCACAAGGTTGGCAGTTCGCACTCATCAGCGGCTCCACAAGACAAAGATGAAGGTTTCTGCTCCCTCAAATACAGGGTCACTATGAATTGGAACATTTCTGCTCCCACAATCCAGGGTTACTATGAGTTGTAACCCACTCGACAGCACTTAACAATAGTAACAACAGCATTGTTGCTATTGGGTGCCATTGGGTTGCCATGTGACAGAGTAGAGCTGCCCCACATGGCCTTCTAAGCTGTAATTGTTACTGGAGCAGATCTCCAGGTCTTTCTTCTGCACAGATGCTGGATGGCCTCTATCCGCCAAACTTCTGGTCAGCAGCTGAGCACTTTCCCACTGCACCAGCAGCGATCCTTTACCCATAACTAAAGGTTGCAGTCTTGGTGGTCAGTGGCTAGAACTCATCAGCTGCATCATGGAAGAAACATGTGATACTCTGTTGCTATAGAGGCTTACAATCTTGGAAACTGTATGGAGCAATTCTACTCTGTCTCTGTGAGTCAAAACTGACTAGACATCAATGGAAATATATTACGGTTGCTGGTGTTAAGTGCTGTTGTATTGGCTCCAACTCATATATATATATAGATATAGTAGTTACATGCTGTGGAGTCGGTTCTGACTCATAGCGACCCTGTCCAGGGTTTCTGAGGCTGTAAATCTTTACAGGAGCAGAAAGCCACATCTTTCTCCCGCGGAACAGCTGGTAGTTTCGAACTGCTTATCTTAGGTCCACAGCCTGATTCGTAACCACTACGCTACCAGAGCTCCTATATATATACATTTATATATATACACACACGCACATATATATATATGGTGGCTGGTTGGTGGTGGTTAAGTGCCGTGGAGTCAGTTCCGACTCATAGCGACTCTGCATAGGGTTATTGAGGCTGTAAATCTTTACGGGAGCAGAAAGCCGCATCTTTCTCCCACAGAACTGCTGACCTTGAGGTCAGCAGCCTGACTCATAACCATCATGCTACCCAAGCTCTTTAGGAGGTGGTGTGATGCTACTTGTCATGGTAAACAGTGTAAATAAAATCTCCAAACAGTAGAGGAAAAGACCTGAGCTCAGAAAACATCAGAAGCCATGGCAACCTGGAACAGAGGTGTAGAATATCATTCTGGAGACATTTCTTTCAGTTTTAGGAGTCACTGTGAAATTACTAAAACATTTTAGTTTTCAAAGGCTTTTATTCTGTATAATTCTGTATAACTCTACATACATGTTTTATATGGTACATTAACATTTTATAAATGGAATAGACTATCCTGAATTCACAGTAGCATTTCAAAATTGATAAATCACAGTATATTTTCCACTATACTATAAGCATGTAATATTGCTTCCAGTAAGTCTATTTCTAACTGTAAAGTAGCTATCCTAAGCTTCTGTGATTAAAGACTAACAGTATCAGTTGCCTTTTAATTAAATCAAAATAGGAATTAAAAATGTAAATGGGATAATGAAAGTTTCCAATATTTAAAAGACAATGTCAAAAAAGAAAAAAGCTGCAAGAGAGCTAATATTCCATAAAGACTAAAAACAGAGAAACTGCAATAAATGATTTAACTTGACTATCCAAATTAATTAACTGTACTATTCAATGCAGAAAACAGATATGTTTAATTATCTTCTGTAATTACATCATGTAATTACCACATAAAAACCTTCTCATGTAGTGTTGTAACTCAAAACTGGTGTATTACATAAATGTAGTCATTTGTTGATCTTCCTTTGTTACACATCATTGAATTTCAACAACTCCATTTCATCTTTTTATGTCTTGTCAGCCCTAAAGTAAATTCTCCTTTAATGTAATTAGCAATTAATTGTAAGAATTATCTATGTGACCCATATGTCTATAGAAATAAACTCTGGCAGACTGGTTAGTATTGGAAAATACACATGGGGAGCAACTTGAAGCTGGAATGAATAGCTTTTACCCCACAACTCAAATATAAACAAATACCATCTGGTGCTACTAAATTCAAATTTGCTTGTGCAGTACTGCAGCGGAGCAGCACAGTGGTTTTCAAAGCTGGTTGCACATTAAATTACCTGGAGCAGAGAGGAAGGGCCTCATTACCTGAGATTATGCCCTACCCCAAACCAATTAGGACCTCTGGCAGTGGGAACTGAGCTTTAATTTATTTACTGATTTTAATATTTCTAGGATGATTCGATATACAACCAAGGTAAAAAACCACTGCTGGGCTGTTTCAAATTCCACAGCAATGTGAAAAGTTGCAACCACCTTAAAGAACCAGCAGGTGGTCACCGCCACACCTAGGAATCAGTTTCAACTTCTTGAGCTTCTAATTCAGCAAGGGAAACCATTAGTTCTCTCCATCACTTACTGAGAAGGCTGCATACAATTGAGGCTTGGGAAACAGTGGGACAAGGAAATGTAGGGAGAGGGGTTTGTTTTTGTTTATTTGTTTTTTAATCTTATTTATAAGACTAAGTTAATATTACAAAGAAATGAGTTGTGTGGCACTGTAAAATAAGCACTCCACCTCAAGGTTGGTTTGAACTGCAAGGTCAGCGGTTCAAACTCGCAAGCCACTCCTCGGAAACTTTATATACAGGGTTCACAATGAGTCAGAACCGACTTGATGGCGCTTAACAACAATAAAATATTAGTGAAAGAATTCTATCATTTAGGGTGGGGTCATAGGAGTCCTAGCCCTAGTGGCACAGTGATTCAAGTGTTCGATTACTGACTAAAAGTTCACTGGTTCAAACCCACGAGCTGCTCCGTGAGAGACACGTGGCGATTTGCTTCCATAAAGATTTACAGTCTTGGTAATCCTATGTTGTTGCTATATGCCGTGGAGTCGGTTCCAACTCATAGCTACTCTGTACAGGGTTTCCAAGGCTGTACATCTTTATGGGAGCAGAAAGCCTCATCTTTCTTCCGCGGACCAGCTGGTAGTTCAAACTGCTGACCTTGCGGTTCACAGCCCGATTCATAACCTCTACGCTATACAAGGCAGTTCTACTCTGTCTTACATGATCTCTATGAGTAGGAATCAGCACAATGACAGCGGATTTGGTTTTAGTTTGAAGCAAAGGCCAGTAAACTATGGCTTGTCCTCTGCCTGTTATTTGTAAATCAACTTGCCTTGGGACACAGATAAACCCATTAAAATTGCCTATGGCTGGTGCTATAGGATAGGCACTGGACTGCTAACTGCAAGGTCAGCAGTTCAAACCCACCAGCTACTCCTTGGAAACCCGATGAATCGGAACAGACTCAAAGGCACTTAATAACACAACAGTGGCTATTTTCAAGCTACAGTAGCAGAACTGAGTAATTTCAACACAGAAACTGGAAGATCCACAAAGCAGAAAATATACTACCTTATTACAGAAATTGTTTGCTGATCCCATAGCCCAGCCAAATTAACATACATAGTAAACTACAAGCCTATGTCCCCTGCAGATGCAGGTCTCAGGCCAATGTGAATACAGTGAATCTGGGAGAGCTGCCACAAGTGAATGAATGGATTTAGTATGCGGCTGTTAAGGGCTGTAGAGTCGGTTCCAACTCAGAGCAACCTATGTAGGCCAATAAACTTTTGAACCCCCCTCATGTGTACAGCTCTGAAGGAAATCAATGAAATCTAAAGGGTTGTTGTTTTCCATGAAGTTTCTTTAAATACCCTTTCAGGTCAATTCGGACTAGCTCTAGTACAGAAAAGCTTTAGGAAGCAAAGGGAGGTGTCTTCCATCAAGAATGGTGTCTGGTGCTGCTCACAGTGACACCCAGATGTAGTGAGCCCAGTGATGACGCCCACAGACCTCTAAGAGGGGCAGTAGGGAGCCCAGCCATCATGCAGCTGCCTCAGCCTGAATGGACTCACAGTAAAAGTCAAGAAGATCTGTTGTTGTTGTGTTGTTGTGTTGTTGTGAAGTGCCGTCGAGTCAGTTCTGACTCACAACGACCTTGTATAGGGTTTCCGAGGAGCAGCTGATAAACTTGAACTGCCAACCTTGCAGTTCAAACGGCTTTGCAGTTTGGCACATTAACCCACAGCGCCACAAGAAGAATTGTTGTTGTTGTCAGGTGCCATCTAGTTGGAACTGACTCATAGTGACCCCAAGCACAGCAGAACGAAACAATGTCCGACCCTGGGCCAACCTCACTACTGCTGCCACACTCGAAGAATTAGGGTCCATGAAATAGCAGGTTTATATCCTCTGAGAAGTATTTGATTTTAAGACTCTAGAAAAAGCCATTTACATGGAGGATGATATTTTGATTAAGGGCTTGCTTGTAACCAAGTCAAATCTAATCATATGCCATTGTCCTGATCTTGCAGGTATTCACCCCAGATTGACAAACACAGACAATCCCAAGGATAAGAAGTAACTATTTTAGACAACCCTGTGTCCACAAATTTCATAACTTAGATAAAATGGACAAATTTTTTGAAAGAATCTACCAAAAGTCACACAAGAAAAAAACAGATCAACTAATCAGGCCTGTATCTTTTAAAGGAATTGAATCAACAATTCGTAACCTTACAACACAGAAAGCATGAGGTACGGATAATTTCACTGGTGAACTCTGCCAAACATTTAAGGAAGAAATTATACCAATTCTCTATAATCTTTTTCAGAAAATTACATGAGGGGATGCTTCCTAACTCATTTTATGAGCTCATTACCCTAATACTAGAATCAAAGGCATAGTAAGAAAGGAAAATTATAGACAAATACCTCTAATTAACATAGATGCAAAAATTCTCAACAAAATATTAACAAACCAAATCCTAGCATATAGAAAAATAGCATAGTGAAGATAGCTGACCTTCCCTAATTTACTAAGGGAAGAGAAAATCACCATCAACATCAGCCCAAGGCTGTAACATATAGGTGGAGGTCACCCTTCAACCCTTTTACCCACTGTGACACCAGCTGTCCGTCCCACAACACTGTATTTCTCTGCTGACTTCAATTATTCAGTGGACTCAGGTCAAACTCCTACTTATAAGGTTTATTAGTAAATTACCAGGCTACAATGCAGGACCAGGAACCACTGAGAATATAGTTCTTCTTCCCCTTTGTGCCCACAGGCAGGCCACTCTCTGGTCATCAGACTTGCTCCGACACTGCTCGGACAATTGTTACATAGCTCTTAAGCTACGCCAATAAATGTAAGTAAGGGGTATCGCACTTTGTCAGTTAAGCCTTGGTTCAGACACTCAGCTCTCTCGCTCTGTGGGTTGGCAAGCCTATCTCTGCTGTCAAATGCCCAGAGGCACCCCACTCTACCAGGAAGTTTCCTGTCCAAAGGTGGCCAGCGCTCTAGTTCAATGGGTCAACATAACTCCTGTGCTATCTCTCAGGGGTGTCCTTGTTTAGTTGCAGCTACTTCTCACCATTTTATGCTGTCTCTGGTGTTACTATACTCTCTCTCTGTCTCTAGGAGGTTCTCAACACAGGGATCCTGGGACTAAAGGGTTAATGCTGTGTGCCCAGCTCTTCCTTCTTGGTGGTAGTCATGTCCCACCTGTCCACCTCTGGGATGGCGCATTTTAAGCCTAGCAAAATGGCAAAAAACAGGGTTCCAAAACTGGAGGATAAGCACTGGACTACTAACCACAAGGCCAGCAGTTCAAACCCACCAGCTGCTCCTAGGAAACCCTACACAAGGTTGCTATGAGTCAAAACCTACTCCACAATACTTAACAACACACCCCTCACAAGAATGCCATGTACTTAATCAGTTTTATTAACAAATTATTCAATTCCTTTCTTGAGCCATAAATATCTCACTGCATAGTCCCACCCAATCATTTTGTCACAAAGACTCAATGTAAAGAAAACAATTCTTATAGCTGGACCAACCCTATACAGGGTCACTATGCTCGGACTGATTCAATGGCACTTAACAACAACAACAACAACAAAATGAAGAAAAGATTGAAGCTGTAAAAAACTTCATTTTACTTGGATCCACAATCAATACTTACGGAAGCAGCCAACAACAACAAAAAAAATCAAAAGATCTCTTTAAAGTGACCCCCGCTACAAGAGCTGTATCAATAATTCACTGCACTGCGACAATCTAATGGGATTTATTCCAGGTATATAAGACCTACTCTGCATTATTAACGTAATCCACATTGCACTGATAAGCTAAAGAAGAAAAATCATATGATCATATTAATAAATGCAGAAAAAGCATGCAACCAAGAAAAAAAATAACAGCAAACTAAGGATAGAGAAGATTCTTCAATTTGATAAAAAACAAAGAAACATACATTTACAAAAAGTCTACAGCTAACATGCTATCTAAGGCGCTCTGGTAGCGTAGTGGTTACGAATCGGGCTGCGAACTGCCAAGGTCAGCCGTTTGAAACTACCAGCTGTTCTGTGGGAGAAAGATGAGGCTCTCTGCTCCCGCAAAAATTTACAGCCTCGGAAACCCTGTACAGGGTCGCTATGAGTTGGAACCGGCTCCAGGGCACACAACAACATCATATCTAAAATAGTTAGAAATTAGACTAGGAACAAGAATATTTCTTCTCACCACTCCCAGTCAACATTTTACTAGAAGTGCTAACTAATTCAATGAGACTACAAAGGAAATTAAAAGCATATAGATTGTGAATGAAGGAAGAAGAATGAGTCGTAGTTTGCACATATGATTGGCTATGTAGAAAATCTTCCACATAATCCCCACTGAAATTCCTGGAACTATTAAGTGATTGTGGCGCTGTGGGTTAATGTGCTGGACTGCAATGTTAGTTAGAACCTCGAGGTCAGTGGTTCAAGCTCCTTGGAAACCCTATACAGAGTTGGGTCAGAACCAACTCAGTAACATTTAACAATTTAAAAATAACATTAAGTGATTACGACAAAGTTACAGGATATAAAGTTAATATACAAAAGTCAATTAATTTTCTAAATACAGGTAATACACAATAAAAATGTGAAACAGAAAATGTAACATCATTCGCATTCTTATTGTTAAGTACCGCCCAGTTAGTTCCACTCATAAGGACTCCATATGGGATCAGCAGATGGAGCAGCTAGTGGGTGTGAACCACCGATCTTGTGGTTAGCAGTCCAATGCACATCCTACAGAGTCACACCAGGGCACCATCATTTACATTAGTACCAAAACCATGAAAATCTTAAATATATATATCTAGCAAAATATGTACAAGGTTAATATGAGAAAAACTATAAAACCCAAATGAAAGAAATTAAAGAAGAGATGAATAAATGGAGAGAAAAATCCATGTTCATGGAGAGGAAGACACATAAAGATGTCAATTTTTACCAACTTGTTGCACAGATTCAACATAATCCCAATAGAAATCCCAGTAAGTTATTCTGCGGATAAAACTGATTCTAAACATTACAGAGAAAGGCAAAAAAAAAAAAAAAAAACCAAACAAAAAACAACCCAGAATAGTCAATACAAGACTGAAGTACAATGTCAGAGGCTAAACCTACCTGACTTTGAGACTTACTATAATGCTCCCTTTATCAAGACAGCATGGCATTGATGAAAGAATACACAAATAGTTCAATGGAACAGAATAGAAAGTCCAGAAGCAGGCCCACAAAACTTAGTTAACTGATCTTTAATGAAGAAGCAAAAACAATTCAACAGGGAAAGGCGACTGTTTTTCCAACAGTGTTGGAACAACTGTACACACACACATGCTTAAAAAAGGAATCTAAATACAGACCTTACACCTTTCACAAAAATTAACTCAAAACTGATCATTGGCCTAAGCGCAAGACAATATTATAAAATTTCTAGAAGATAATAACAACCAAAAATCTGGGAGACTTTGTATTTGGTAATGAGTTTTTAGATACAAGACCAAAAATATTCGATTAAAAGAAAAAAAAAAATTAAGTTGAAACTTCCGTGACAGACACTAATCAGATAATGAATACATGATAGAAATATGAGAAAATATCTGAAAAATGTTTACTTGACAGAGGATTTAAATTCAAATATACAAAGTACTCTTCTTGTCGTTGTTGCTAAGTGCAGTCCAGTGGATTATGACTCAGAGTGACCTTGTATAGGGTGTCTGAGAAGCAGGTGGTGGGTTTGAACTGCCAACCTATGGTTTGCAGTCCAGTGCTTGTCCTACAGCACCATACCAGGAGTCTAAAGCTCTCTTCTTCTTGTTGTTAACTGCAGTCCAGTTGATTCTGACTCACAGTGATCTTGTATAGGGTTTCCAAGGAGTGACTGGTGGGTTTGAACCACTGACCTCGTGGTTAGCAGTCCACTGCTTATCCTACAGTGCCACACCAGGGCTTCAAAGTACTCTAAAAACTCAAGAAATAGGAAAACCCACCAAATTACCACATGGGCCAAAGATGTGAACAGATGCCTCACCAAAAAAGACAACCAGATGGATGGCACACAAGCTTATGAAAGGATGCTTGCTCATCATCATACAGCACTACGAGGCTATGCATTAAAGCATGAGGGATACTGCACATCTATACTAGTCATTTCAGAATGGCCAAAAATCAAAAGCACTGACAACACCAAAGGCTGCTGAGGATGTGCAGTAACAAGAACTCTCATTCATTGCTGGTGACAATGCGAAATGATACGGCCACTTCAGAAGACGGTTTGACAATGTCGTATTACCATAAGATCCGGAATGAGTTGAAAAGTTATGTCCTATAGCAACTTTAATCATAACTGCCAACATTATAAGCTGCTGTGTGATAGAAAGATGTCCTTCAATAGATGAATGGATGAACTATGGTGCATCGAAAAATTATTTATTCAGTAATAAAAAGAAATGAGCTATCAAGTCACAAAGACAGGAAGGGCCCTTAAAACCAGTCTACACAGGCTATGTATTGCATGATTTCAAGTATATGATATTCTAGAGCAGAGAAATACTGTGGAGACAGTAAAAAGATAAGGACTTCAGGAGGAGGGAAGGATAAATAGGTGGAACACATGGAATTTTACTAAAGGCAGTGAAGCTATTCTATATTATACTGTAATGATGGATATATGTTCTTATACTCAAAGAACTGTACAACAGAGTGAACCCTGATGTAAACAACAGACTTTAATTAAGCAAAAATGTATCAGGATTACTTTATCAATTATCGGGCTGCAAACCGCAAGGTCAGCAGTTCAAAACTACCAGCTCTTCCGCGGGAGAAAGGTGAGGCTTTCTGCTCCCATAACGATTTACAGCCTCAAAAACCGTGTACAGGGTCACTATGAGTCATAACCGACCCCAAGGCACATAACTACCACCACCACCACAATAATGCCAGACGTTAATACTCAGGAAATCTCTGGAGGAAAGGAACTCTATTTTCTGCACAATTTTTCTGTAAACCTAGAAGCACTCTTAAAAAATAGCCTATTAAAAAAAATCATAGGTGTTACAATATCAGGTCCGCCATTTTAGGTTGTACCTTCCGGGTTCTTCCCTCTCCCCTCCCTTCAACTCCATTTTGTCTGTTTCCCCACCCTAAGCTACAAGGTGTGTAGTTTAAAGGGCAACCGGGCTTTTGATAGGCCACAGCTAAATCACCTGAGCAATGACCACGCCCTTCTTCTTGAACCTATATAAGACCACTCCTTTCTATCTCCTTCCCCCTTCTTCTCCCCTTTTCTGCCTTCTACTTTCTCTCTCGGGCAGAGGTCACCTTCCTCTTCCTAACCCTGAATAAAAGTCTCTAGACGGACCCGTCTGGTGTGCAATGTGGTTGATGAGCGAGCCGGGTTGTTTTTTCCCTTTCATTGGTGTCAGAAGTGGCGCCCTAACCCGCTCATTTCAACATGTCCTCCCAGAGCCCGCAATCATCTTCCCTGATGCCTTCTTAGCACCCATCACCGGCAAGAGTTGATTCTTCAGCCCTCTGGCTCGGCTAAGTCCCCTTTTGTGGATGCCCTGGGTGTGGAGATTTGGACTCTGGTAACCAGGACACAAGACTCCGTCCGGGACACAGACCGGACGTCAGGTTCTGTGTCTCTCATAGTTCGTAACTCACCGGAACAAGTCTGGGACTTGTCCGTTCTGCCCCACACCCGCTGGAGGGACACCTCAGAGGGTGGTGCAGCCTCCTTTTACAGACCCCCTCCTTGTGGCAGGGACGCCTCCACTAGGAGCCTGGGTCTCCATACCTCAGACCAGGTCTGAGGTGCGAGCACTGTCTAAACCTCAAGAGAGGTCTTAGGTTCCAGGCACTGTTCAATGTCTTATTCCTGGTTGCTATGGGTTCCGGGTCCTCCATACCGGAAGAGTCCCCCTTAGGGTGTTTGCTCTGAAACCTTGAGGGCTTAGACCTTGAATCTAAGCATCTTATACGTCTATCTACTCAAATTTGGCCTCAATACAAATTAGATAACCAAAATACCTGGCCGCCTAACGGCTCGTTCGAATTAGGTTTAATCCAAGACCTATTTAATCTTTGTGAGCGCCAGGGAAAATGGTCAGAGATCCCGTATATCCAGGGCTTTTCTTACCTTCGACTTTCTCTTTGTTCCATTGCTTGTACTCCAACAGCCAATTTGACCCAGCTGGAACCTTCTCCCTATCAATTTGACCCAGTTGATGAACCCCCTCCCTATCAAAGAGCCCCAAGTGCACCTCCACCCCCCCTCTTTGGTCCCTCTCTCACCTTCTCCAGGTCCCCAGGAACTTCCCTTACCATCTTCTTCACCCACCTCTTCCCCTCCGTATGCGCCACTCTGTACTCCTTCCAAATCTCGAATGTTAATGGACCCTGAGTTTCCTCAGCCCAGTCATGTAACAGCACCCTTGTGGTTAGTGGCTGGGGCAGAAGGAATTGTCCGAGTCCATACCCCTTTTCAAATGGCAGAGTTAGCTTTAATTCAATCTAGACTTGGGTCTTTTACTTCAAATTCTGCAACTTTTATTAAGCAGTTTCAATTTCTAGTGCAGTCTTACCAACTAACTTATCATGATATTTTTGTTGTTTTAACTAACTCTTTAACCCCTGAGGAGGGTAGGCGAGTGCTGGAACAGGCCCGTGCTCATGCAGACCAGGAACACCTCACCAATAACAGTCATCCAGCAGGAGCAGAAGCTGTCCCTGACAGGGACCCCTGGTGGAACTATAACACCCAGGCAGGTATTGTCAACCGAGATAGGTATATTAATTGTATACTTCATGGGCTGCGCAAGGCAGCCATGAAAGCAGTTAATTATGACAAACTTAGTGAAATTATTCAAGATAAGAACTAAAATCCTGCCGCATTTCTCCAGAGGCTCACTGACGGCCTGCAGCAATATACTAATCTCATCCAAACTCTGCCTATGGCCAAAGGTTGATTGTGGTGCATTTTTTCTGTCAGAGTTACCCCGACATCAAAATAAAACTTAAGAGGCTAGAAAGGGGTCCCCTAACCCCTCAAGCAGAGGCTCTCGCTGTTGCATTTAAAGCCTACAATGGCCGAGATGACGCAAAGGCTATAAAAAAGTACCAGTTATTAGCTCAGGCCATCAACCCCACCTTGCCACCACGTGTATGTGGAAAACAGGCAAAGCCTCCGGGTCGCTGCTTCCGGTGCAACCAGGGTGGACATTGGGCCAAAGAATGCCCAAATCCCAAACCTCCCACCAGGCCCTGCCCCAAATGCAAGCAAAAGGGACATTGGGGTTTCGACTGCCCCTTGGCGTCTACCTGCCATCTGGTTGGGGGGGGGGGCGTCCCCTCAAGCGACCTTATTGGTCTAGCAGCAGAAGACCTATGAGGAGGCCCTGCCTGTCTGGGCCAACACAGATCACCGCCCAGGAGCACAGGGTAACTTTCACCGTGGCAGGTAGGATGATTGTCTTTTCACTGGATACTGGTGCTAGTTTTTCTGCATTGCAGGAATTCTGGGGACCCACCTCCCTGTGCGGGATCTCTATTGTTGGGGTAGAAGATCAAAGACGACGCCCAAGGCAAACTCCCCTCCTTTTGTGCAAAATTGGCTATTTTGAATTTTTACATTCCTTTTTAGTCCTTCCCTCTTGCCCCATACCTTTATTAGGGTGGGACATCTTATCTAAGCTTGGCACCTCCCTCAAGTTTGACTTTCATGGTCTCTCTGGCATTCCAACATCTTCCCTTTGCCTCTTACCATCGCAGGCTATTGAACCTCAAGCCCCTCCTTCCCAGTGGCCCATCAGTCCCGACCTTGTGAATCCTAAAGTCTGGGACATACATTCCCCTTCAATAGCCAAATGCCCTCCAGTCAAAATCCTTCTCAAAAATCCCACCCATTTCCCAGCCCAAGCACAAAACCCTCTCCCACAGTCTAATCTTTTGGGATTACAGCCAATTGTTAAAGAATTACTTAAAAAAGGATTTCTAAAACCAACTAATTCCCCCTACAATACCCCCATTCTGACAGTCAAAAAACCCAATGGGGCCTATTGCCTAGTTCAAGACCTTCGGCTTATTAATGCAGCTGTATTTCCAGTTCATCCAGTAGTCCCCAATCCTTACACTCTTCTGTCTTCCATTCCCTTTAGCACCACACATTTCTCAGTCACTGATTTAAAAGATGCCTTTTTTTCTATCCCCTTGCACCCAGAGTCCCAAAATATTTTTGCTTTCACTTGAACCGATCCTACATCAAAGGTGTCCACTCAGCTAAACCGGACAGTCTTGCCACACGGTTTCCGGGATAGTTCTCATTTCTTCGGACAAATCCTAGCCCAAGACCTGTCCCTTCTTCACTTATGGACCTCCCACTGTATTCAGTATGTAGATGATCTCCTACTTTGCGCCTCATCACTAGCAGCGATCCAGCAAGATATGTATGCACTTCTTAATTATATTGCAGAAAGAGGCTATCGAGTTTCACCCACAAAAGTCCAACTTTTTAAACAGCAGGTTACATATTTGGGGTGTCTTTGTCTTCCGGTTTCAAATCCATCACCGTTGACAGAAAACAAATGCTTCAAGATATCCCAATGCCTGTTAATAAACAAGAACTTCTCTCCTTTTTAGGCCTAGCAGGATATCTCCGGGCCTGGATCCCAAATTATTCCCTTTTAGCAGCACCCCTTTATGACGCCTCAAAAGGCAATCCCCATGAACCCTTAGACCCTTCTATTGCTACCCCATTTTTACAGCTCAAGTCCCAATTGCTAGAAGCCCCAGCCCTGCATTTACCTGATCTCACCCGTCCCTTTTATCTTTAACTTTTGGAGCCCCAATTACTGTCTTATCTCATCATGATATTGCTGATTTGTTAAACTATAAAAACCTATAGGATTTACCCCCTTGTAGGATTCTTTCGCTTCAAACCTCATTTCTTCATGATCCCTCATTAACCTTCCAGGTGTGCCCAGTCCTTAATCCTTCCACCCTACTCCCTGTGCCAGACCAGGAACCGATTCACAATTGCTTAGAAGCATTAGAAGTCTTCTTGCCACATGATTCGCACATCCAGGAAGGACCCTCTTTCCTCCCCCAACCGAGAGTGGTATACTGATGGTAGTTCTTTCTCCCAAGATAAAATCAAGCGGGCAAGCTATGCCATTGTATCTGAAAGCGAAGGTATTGATTTGTTTTGTTCAGTTACAGGTTGGCAGCATATCCAAATTTCCCAGTAAGCTGTTACCCAGTTGTTGTTACAAGCTGAAGACTTAAGACTGCGGGACCAACCTCAGTCCAGCTGCTGACCTGGTTACAACATCGCCAACAATGACAAAGTCATCGCTGACTGTGGTCCAAGCCCAAAGACCAAAGACAGCCTCGCAGTCCCAATGCCAGCAGGAAGTAGCTACGGAAAAATGACCGTTGTCCCTTCTCCCGTGGGCATGGATCATAGAGACGGCCATTCATTTTCTTGTTTAACTAAAGAGGGGGAAATGTTACAATATCAGGTCCGCCATTTTAGGTTGTACCTTCCGGGTTCTTCCCTCTCCCCTCCCTTCAACTACATTTTGTCTGTTTCCCCGCCCTAAGCTACAAGGTGTGTAGTTTAAAAGGCAACATGGCTTTTGATAGGCCACAGCTGAATCACCTTAGCAATGACCACTCCCTTCTTGTGAACCTATATAAGACCACTCCTTTCTACCTCCTTCCCCCTTCCCCCTTCTTTCTGCCTTCTGCTTTCTCTCTCTGGCAGAGATCACCTTCCTCTTCCTAACCCTGAATAAAAGTCTCTAGACGGACCATCTGATGTACGGTGTGCGGTGCCGGGTTGTTGCTTCCCTTTCAATAGGTCTAGGCTAGAATGAAATAGGCCAATAACTAGAAAGTAAAAATCTAGAACATGTACAAAACACAAACCTACTAGATTTTAAGAGTATGAGTCACACAAAAGTGCCATGAAAATGGTCTGTCTCACTGTTGATATTAAGAACTGACAAAAAGAAAATTAAGTTAGGTGACCAATCAAACAAACTGTAGTAATCTGTATATTATTACTTAACAGATGTAGTGAAACCAGATTGGTTAAGAGACCAAGATAAAGACTGTGGAAGAGAATTTACAGTACGCTCTCATTTTTCTACAAACCTGTATTTTAACAAGTGTTCATGACAAAAGGTGCCCTGGTGGTACAGTGGTTATGGTATTGGCTGCTTACTACAAGTTCGGTGGTCCAAACCCACCAGCTGCTCTGTGATAGAGAGCTAAGGCAGTCTGCTTCTGCAGAGATTTTATAGCCTTTAGAATCTGCAGGATCCTATGAGGCAGAACCAGCTAGACAGCACAGGGATTTGGAGTTTTGGTTGTGATAGAAAAATGGAAATCATTAAATGATCATTCTGAGGAAGGAAATTGGAGAGGATTCATACGCTTCTGAATACATGGACTTTTCTGTAGTGTCACTTCTGAAATTTTCTCTGACATTTCAAAAGCTTAAATGTTTGTTTAAAAAAAAAAATACACAGGCAAGAGAGGCTCTAACTTATCAGATGAATGGGACAAATGATAATTAGAATAATCACCTTTCAAATGTGTCCTGAGTGCTAGGTGCAATGCTAAATATGTTTGATGTTCTCAAATCCCAGCAACTTTCTGGGACAGGCATATAGCTCCTTTTTACAACCGTGGCAACAGACTGAGAAAACACAGGTAGCTTAATCAAGGTCACATGAGTTGGATTTCACCTTCATCTGACTCCAAAGCCAATCTTCAAACAGATCAAGGTTTGAGTTGTAGTTGTTTGTGCCTCTGAGGTGATCCAGCAGAGAACAGCTCCCTAGAATGTTGTTTACCAGCGGTAGTAATCTTTACAGAAGCCGATGGACAGGTCTTAGTGTAGACTCAAGCTGCCAATCTTCTGGTTAGTATCCAGCACTAAACAACTGTACCACTAGGGCTCCTGAACTCTTTCATGACCTACAGGAAATAGATTGCCCAACTACATTTTCCTCCTCTGGGGTTTTACCGGGCAACAGATTTCCCACCAACAGAGCATGCAAAAAACTCCATCAGGAGGAGACCTGTGTGAACATTTCTGTGCGAACCGGAAGAAATGAGCATGCGTCACATGCGACTGTTTTGGCAGGTATTCTAAGGAGAGCCATCCTAGCGGTGTGATTTTTGCACAACTCTGTCTCTTTCACTGGGAAATACAAGCATATTTCCTGGTTCCTGTGAGTTATTTGGACATTGTCTTTCTCAGGGGATCAAGAATACTGCATTGTCAAGACTAAATTATCTGTGCCTTTCAAGGAAAGGTGTGCTCCAGGGTTGTATCCTGTCACTGTATTTATTCAAGCTGTATGTTGAGCAAATAATCCGAGAAGATGGATTATATACAGAAGAAAGCGGCAATGGGACTGGAGGAACACTCATTAACAATCTGTAATATGCAGGTGACACAACCTATCTTGCTGAAAGTAAAGAGGACTTGAAATACTGATGAAGATCAAAGATCATAGCCTTCAGTATGGATTGCACATCAATGTAAAGAAAATAAAAATCCTCACAACTGGACCAATAAATACATCATGATAAAACGAGAAAAGACTGAAGTTGTCAAAGACTTCATTTCGCTTGGATCCACAATCAACACTTATGGAAGGAGCAGTCTAGAAATCAAATGATGAATTGCATTAAGCAAATCTGCTACACAAGACCTCTTTAAAATGATACTAGCAAAGGTGTCAGCCTGAGGATTAAGCTGCACCTGACAGATGCTATGGCATTTCAATAGCCTCACATGCATGTGAGAGTTGGACAAGGAATAAGGAAAAGAGTAGGAGAATTGAAGCATTTGAATGAAGGTACTGGAGAAGAGTACTGAAACTACCATGGGTTGTCAGAAGAACAGATCTGTCTTAAAAGTAGAGCCAGAACATTCCTCAAAAGGGAGGATGGCAAGACTTCGTCTCATACTTTGGACATGCTGTCAAGAAGGATAGGTCCCTGGAGAAGGACATCATGCTTGTAAAAGTGAAGAGTTAGTGGAGAAGAGGAAGACCCCCAATGAGATGGAATGACACAGTGGCAGCAACATGGGTTTAGTCGTGACAATTGTGAGAATGGTGCAGGACTGACGCAGAGTGTTTCATTCTGTTGTACACAGGATTGCTATGGGGCTGAAGATAACAACCACATGTCAAGAGATCAACGTACCCTTGATAGCACTGTAGGGTACACACTAGGCTAACCACAGATCAGCAGTTCAAACCCACCAGCCGCTCTGTTCCTGTAAAGACTCAGTCTCAGAAACCCTATGGGGGTCACTATGAGTCAGAATGGACTCAATGACAGTGAGCTTAGTGTTTTGTTTTGTCCAAGGGACCTAGTCGATGGTGCAGAATCCAGACGTATGTGTACTACAAACTATGTATCAAAATTTCCATTTTAAAACAAGATTTCACAAATGTTCCTTGGTTCAGCAGGCCTTCCATTAATGAAAACACATGGTATCAACAAAAAATTCAAAGCAGAAAATGACTAGGACATGAAAGGTCATAAAGTTTGAGATGTTGTTATTTGTTATTGAGTGCCACGGAGTCAACTTCGACTCATAGCGACCCTGAATAGAGTTTCTGAGGCTTTTAAAATCTTTCATGGGAGCAGAACGCCTCATCTTTCTCCCGCAGAGCAGCTGGTGAGCTCGAAGTGGCTGACCTTATGATTCTTGCAGTCCAGTGCTTATTCTATAGAGCTACTGCACTCCTAAAGTTCGAACTCTTGTTGTTAAATGTCAGTGATTCCAACTCAAAGCAACCCTTGTACAGAGTTTCTGAGGGGCCGTTCAAACTCTCTGGTCCTAGCCCCATTAGATAGCAAGCCTGTTAATATCAAGGGAAACACAAATGAAACTTCAGTATTAATCAAGTATAAAATTCTTTTACTGACCTGGGAGTTTACTCCAAGATCCAAACATTTTTATTATTTAAATTCTATCCTGTCCAAAAGAATCACTAAGTATTGTATTTTCCCACATGTAAATTACCCAGTCTTTATGAGCACTTCACATTTAAACATGAATTTATTCCACTGTCTCTTTTGTATCATCCCTCAATATTACTGCTATACATAGTTCAATAAATACACCTGAACAATTAAGCCAGCACGCATATGATACACATAAAATTCTCAATAGATCACCAATTTATGAAAAATTAAGATCTTGTTAACAATCAGGGCAACCAGAGTTCATTAACAGGGCAGGAGAGCAAAGTACTTCACATCAAAATCTCTGACATGGTAAAAAATATTGGTATAAAATACTGATTAAAAAAAGAATATTTTTTCCATAATGATTTTTAATATTTTGCTTGTCGTTTGCAGTATTTCTGAAGGCTTCCTAGGGACCCTGATGATGCAGTAATTAAAGTGTTTGACCGTTAATCAAAAAGCCTGTGATTAGAACACAGTAGCAACACTTTGGGATAAAAATGTGGTAAACTGCAGCCTTGGAAACCCTACGGCGCATGCTTAATTCTACTCTGTCCTCTAGGATTGCTATGAGTTGCAAGCCACTGGACAGCAATGGGTTTGGGATTTGGTTAAACAAATAGGTTGAATTAAGTCATATGAAATTTGCTAGATTTGTCGTCACAAGTGGCAAAATAGTTGCAACTTCTGAAATAAGTAAAAAGGGTGACTAAAATGGAAGAGTCAATTTAAAGAAATCTAACCTACAGTTAGGATTAGGAGTGGAAAGCACAATAAAGCATTTTAATAAACAATTTTGCCAAGAAATAACGCCAGTCAGGTATGGCTCTGCAAGATAATACGCTGGACCGCAAGGTCGGTTTGAGTTGGAACCAACTCGACAGCACTTAACAACATATTAAGCAAAACGGGGAGCTATAGGATAAACACTGGGCAGGAAGCTCGGTTTGAACCTCAAGATCAGCAGTTCAAATCCACCAGCCGCTTCTCGGAACTGACTTGAAGACACGTAACAACAACCTGCAGTTTACATGTGGCTAAAAAGCCAACGTGAACCTTTTAAGGCAAAACGTCTCCCTTCTTTGCCATTATTTCCGAAAGCCTCTTAGTTAACTTCCAACTTTTTTAGTTGAGTTTGTGTTTTGCTTCTCTTTCTTAAATTCCAAGGCTCGGTTTTGCAGCCCGCCGGGCAATTTGCATTGCCAACACTTATCGCTCCCACAACTGAGCTTTCCAGGAACTCCGTCCTGGGAATCTGGGGCTCCCACTGCCCGCGCGGCCCCGCACCTGGGGACAGACGGGCGGCGTCCAAACCCCCGGAGCACGGCTGCAGGTGCGCCCAGCGGCGGGCGACACTCGGCCACCGCTTCCTCCTTCCCGGCCTCAGATTCCTCGCTGAGAAATCACGGGTGTGTGTGTGCGTGCGTTTGCACAGGTCCAAGCTCCTTTCGCCCCCTGGGCAGTCTCGGACGCTCTCTTTGTTCCTGGCCACAAAGGGAGGGCGAAGGACGACGAGACAAAGAGACGACGTGCGGACGGCAAGCCGCGACCCCTCCTGACTCACCTGCTGGGTGGGAAGCTCCGCCAGGCCGAGCTCGGGATTCCTCCGGGTCTGGCCCTCCATTACCCACACGAACAGCGCGTCCCAGGCAAGATTTAAAAAGCCCGCCCCTGGCTGTAGGCAGCGGCCGCGGACGCCAACCGCCCGGCCGTACCAAGTCCCAGACTGCAGGGGGAGAAGGGGGCCCGAGATGCGGGGCCGGCGCGCGCACGCGCAGTGACCACACCCCGCGCCCGCGTCTGTGAGAGCTCGAACTTGAAACGACTCAGAGTTAAGGGATCCAGGAACGCGGCGAAGCGGGAGACAGCGAGCCAATTTAAGGCACTGATTGGGCTGTGGGCGGTCCTGGGCCCGGAGGGGGCGGGGCTGTCGGCAAAGCGTCGGAGACCTAGGACAGGGTTTGTTGTTATTGTTTGTTAAGTGCCGTCTAGTCGGTTCGACCCGCAGCGTGAGCTTGAACCGCCGACCTTGTGGTTTAAACCGACATTGCAGTTGAGTGCATTAACCTACAGGGCAGGATTTAGGATGGTGATTTGCGTGGCTGGCCCTTTTGCTAGATCTCTCACTTTGCATTCCACCAAGTGCTGTCTAAATTGTTCATGGGTCTGCAGACACTGAGTCAGTGGACGGACGCCTACAAACAATTCAAAGATCAATGGTATTACTTCGTTGTTAAGTACCATCAAGTGGGTTCTGACTCAGAGACCCTGTATAGGGTTTCTGAGGAGCAGCTAGTGGGTTTGAACCACCGACCTTGTGGTTCACAGTCCAGTGCTTGTCCCGTAGCACCACATCAGGAGCCTATGGTGTCACTTGTTAAGTGCCGTCGAGTTGGTTCTGACCCGTAGCGACTTTGTATCGGTTTCCAAGGAGCGACTGCTGAATTTGAACCTCTGACCTTCTGGTTTAAACCGATATTGCGGTGAAGTGCTTATCCTACATGGCCACAGCAGAAGTCCTTAGAACACCACAGAACCAGATGCCATCGCTGCCAAACGGAGTCTGCTTGTCACCCAGGGTCACTCAGAGATCACAGGGTTGTCAATTAGGCTCGGAGAACAAAGAACATTTTCAATATAGTGGTTGTGCTGTTAAACCCAATAGGGAAACTGTGAAGTGGTTAAACATCAAACTTAAGAAGTAAAGATTTCAGACCCTTGTAAATTCTTATAATTCATGGTCCCTGGACAGTTCTGACTTCCCCCAGAAAACCTCTTTTGATTTTCTTTCATTTATTTCTTCAAAATCAACACTCCACCCTCACCTTAAAGAAGGTCCTTGAGCACTTCTTTCATAAATACAGTGACTATGTTTTTGACTTGTCTTGGACATCCCCATTTGAGTGGGTTGCCTCAATGTTTCACCCATTTTCCACTTGCCCCCAGGAAATTGATCACTTTGCTATTGCTGTACAGTGCCGTGGAGTTGATGCCGATTCATAGCGACCCTGTACAGGATTTCCGAGGAATGGCTGGTGAGCTTGAACTGCCGACCTTGTGGATCAATCCGACCTTGGAGTCCAGTGCACTAACCTGTCGCTCCACATCAGTGTAGATATTATTAAATTATATGGTCATCTTATCTAAGTACTGTATTTTGAAGATGCACTTCTGAAAATATAATGACTGCCCTTTGTCTCAGCTAGGTAATTTCAACTTTGAAGGCATTTGGACTAGGTGATATTAGAAGCTGTCCAGTTAGGAATGACAAGCCCTGTCCGGTATCCTGCATAAAATGATAAAATATGTGGAGCTTAAAATCACAAACAGAGTTTACCTCATTCTCTCCAAACACAGATGTAAATTCCAGAGTCATTAGGTGCCTTGTGCATGCCTCTCTCCTTAGAGTTAGCGCTTTGTGGTGTAATTATCCCATATTCAATGAGAGCTAAATGAGCTTAGTGGACCATCTGACTCATAAAAGAAATAGTCACACAGAACTTATCATCAGATATGTAGTACTTATCATATAACACACACAGTTCCAAGACTCAGATAAAAATATATGCTGTTGCTGTTAGGTATTTGGAGTGAGTTCTGACTCATAGTTACCCTATATGTACAACAGAAGGAAATGCTGCTCAGTCCTGTGCTTCCTCACAAATGTTCCTCCGTTTGAGCCCATTGTTGTTGCTACTGTGCCAATCCATCTCTTCCTCTGTGTCGCTGACCCTGCACTTTACCAAGTGTGACGTCCTTCTCCAGGGACTGGATGATGCCAAGTCCAATGTACATGACATGAGGTCTCACCAGTCTCACTTCTAAGTAGCATTCTGGCTATACTGCTTCCAAGACAGATTTGTTAATTCTCTTAGCAGTCAGTGGTATATTTAATGTTCTTTGACAACAATGGCATCAGTTTTTCTTAGGTCTTCCTTTTGTATGCTTTTGTATGCATATGAGATGACTGAAAATACCATGGCTTGGTTCAGGCACACCTCAAAGTAACATCTGCTTTTAGCACTATAAAAAGTTCTTTTGCAGCAGATTTGTCCAATGCAATATATCATTTGATTTCCTGACTGGTAACTTCCATGGGTATTGATTGTGGATCAAAGTAAAATGAAATCCTTAACAATGTCAACCTGTTCTCCATTTATTGTTGTGATACTGCTTATTAGCAGATGTAAGGATTTTTGTTTTTGGAGGCTTGTAGTCTTTAATCTTCATCAGTAAGTGTTTCAAGTCCTGTTCACTTTTAGCAATCAAAATTGTGTCATCTGTATATTGCAAGCTGTTAATGAGTTTCCCTGCAATATTGATGTCACGTTCTTCTTTATATAGTCTATCTTAAAAATTATTTATTCAGCATACAGATTGAACAAGTGGGGTGGAAGGATACAACCTTGACACACACCTTTCCTGATTTTAAACCACATAGTGTCCATTTGTTTTACTAGAACCACTGTCTATTGGTCTAAGTACGGATTCTGCATGAGCACAAATAAGTGGTCCGAAATTCCCATTCTTCCTCACAATTTTATCCATAATTTGTTATGATCCACATAGTAGAATGCCTTTGCATAGTCAATGCAAAAATCTATCTGAACAGCAATGTAGCTGCAAGCTAAGTCCAACCACATTCAATACACTCCTGTGAACCAAGGCGGAGACCTGGTTCGCCAGCAGTTTGGTAAGACCTGGGGACTCCTGGGCCCAGAGTCAGTGACATAGCCACAGAAGACTAGAGTGGAGAATGAAGCATCCAGCTGATAAGAAGAGAGGACATATGCACAAGGACACCCACACTTGCAGATGATATCCACTTGACCTGGCTTCAATGACTGGATAATCAGAGCTCAACCAGAAGAGGAAAGAAGAGGAAAAGAAGAGTAATCTGATACAATTTGATGAACTTGACCTACACCCATGGATGCAGTGGCTCAAAGGAGAGAACAAATCTTTATAGCGAGGATCATCCGCACCCCCTCCATACACAGGGTAGACAGGGATATAGACAGGGATGGGCAACTTGGACATTGGCTACCCAAAATGGGGGGGGGGGGAGCTGCAAAGGCAAGAAGTGACTGGCTTGCAAGCTTGCAAGAGGGAGCCTAGATCCAGAGGGCACTGAGGAAGGTAGAATCTCCACTGTGTCTGGGCCGGACAGATGGTGACAGCACTCATGTGGTACAATAGTGAATAATTATCAGTACTGACTGTGAGGGTTGGAAATGTAAAGGTAGATGTTTGTAGCAAAAGGAGGGGAGTAGTTGACTTTGCAGGCCAGGAGCAGAGGCCCCTGGGACCATCAAGGGAGAAGAGTGGAATGCAGGTCCCTAACCAGAGAAACAGTGACTCCAGAGATGGAGGCAGAGACAATGACATGGAAAGATGGAGTGGCTGAATTTCTGGCTTTTCCCTGTTGATGTCCTGCTATATCAGTTTTTAATGATCTTCAGCAAAATCGTACTTGTGTGTGATACTAATGATATTGTTCAATAGCTTCCACATTCTGTTGGGTCACCTTTCTTTGGAGTAGACATGAAGATGAGCCCTTCCATTTGGCTGGCCAGGTAACTGTCTTCCAAATCTATTACACAGACCAGTGATCATCTCCAGTGCTGCATCCATTTGTTGAAACAATGCCATTTGTATTCCGTCAATTCCTGGAGCCTTGCTTTTTGCAAATGCCTTCAGTGTAGTTTGAAAGAGCCCATCATTTGATAGAAAGTCTGTCAATGGCAAACAAACTGATTTGAAATTGGACACTGATGTAGGAATATTTGATTAATGAGTACTGAGTATATCATTGAAAATGTGTTCACTTATTACACTCAACTCAGTGAAAGGGATCTAGGAAAGGTCAGATTTAGTAATTATTACCTGTGGAATAGATCATTGCTATTAAAGACCTTTCTCTTTGAAAAAGAAGATAGGATGTGGTTTTATCTTTTTATTTTTCATCAAAGGGTGTTCCCAGGAAATGCTTATGGTACAACTATATAGAGTAATTAAAATACCTCAGAGTAGCACTGTTTTTCCTTATTTTTCCCTAGCTTCTTTAATGTTCCTACTGCTAGTTTATCTGACATTATTTTCTCTGGCATATGTTATGTACATATAAATTAGAACATATGTGGAATTTACCAGGAGGTTAAAGAGTACACATGCCGTAGTTTGATTATCTTGAGAATTTATGTTTTTTATTCATCCAATTATTTGAATGTATTTTTCACAACTTCCACAGAATAGGAGACACTGTCTTTCACTATCTCAAATATTTGAGAGACAGCCTTTCAGCATCTCTTCGTCCATCACCCTTGACCTTCCACAAAAGGTGGATACCTAACCAAATGTCCAGGTATAGCAACTTCAACTATAGGATAAGTGTTATAAGTATTAGTTCTATCTACTACAAAATAACAATGTTTGATGATTTATAATAAAATAGGTAATATTTGTTATATATAGAGTAGAAAACTTAGATAATGCTTACAAATTTTTTAAAGTATATATTTTCTCTCTTTCTTCCCATTACTCCTCTTTTTAACTCTTTAAGAAGCAAACAGAAAGAAAATATTGGACTATAGCTTCCATAAATTGCAACTCAGACATACTTTCAAAATAAGATTTCCCCAGACAGCTAAATAATGCAATATCTAACATCCTTTTACTCTCTCTTTAAAATAAAAAAAAATTCTATTATAAAAATTTCCCTCAGTTCTTCCTTTTCTCATTTGTTTATCTTGTACATAACAGGTTTAGAATAGACTTCACAGCAAGAACTGTATTTTGAAATATGTGCACACACACAATATAAATATACTTGTATTTGTATTTGTATCTGTATATATCCACTCTGGTAGCGCTGTGGGTTAATGTGCCAGACTGCAAAGTCATTTGAACTGCAAGGTCGGTGGTTCAAGCTCATCAATCTCAGAAACTCTACACAGGGTCTTTATGGGTCGGAACCAACTTGATAGCACTTAACAACAACAACAACAACTCTGGGAGCATAGTGATTACGAATTGGGCGGCGAGCCGCAAGGTCAGCAGTTCGAAACTACCAGCTGTTACGCGGGAGAAAGATGAGGCTTTCTGCTCCCATAAAGATTTACAGCCTTAGAAACCCTGTACAGGGTCGCTATGAGTCGGAACTGACTCCACGGCGCATAACAACAACAACAACAACAACAATATGTGTGTAGAGATAGAATAAGAGAGAGAAGGAACCAAGTTAAAGATGCTAACCTCTGTTCAGTATTTACTTAAACGAAAGGTCACAATCTGTAAACAGTTAGAGCATCATATAATCATGAGGAGGATATGAAATGCAGAGTCTTAGACAAACGACTCAGTTTCCTTATCTATAAAGTGAGAATAATAATACCCATCTTGTCTTTTAAAAATTGTTGGAAGATTGGATTGAGATAAGATTTGTAAGCGATTTCAACCTTGGGAAAACAAAGAAAATGAAAAGCTTACAGCCTTAGAAACCCTAGAGGTAGTTCTACTCTATCCTCTAAGGTGTCGGAGTTAGAATTGGCTCAGCTACAATGTACTTGATTCTTAGTAATCTTTAGGAAAGCAATCTACCATATCTTTCTCCTGTAGAGCAGCTAGCTGGTGGGCTTGAACCAGAATCTTTTTAATGTAGTGGTTGAGCACTTTAAGGGCTGCACCACCAGGGCTCCTGTTGTTGTGAAGTGTCATCAGTCAAGCCATGAATTTACTTGCTACAGCTTTTACATTATTGAAAATCTACTTAACTGCCACCACCACGGCTAGGACCATGCAAATAGGGTGTATAGGTCTCTAGTGTCAGGATGGATGAGCAGGATTAGGCAGTCAATCCAAGGACCATCAAAACGGAAGAGCCTGGGGTAGAGATCCTTATCTGGAAAAGTGGTGGAGGCAGAGGCATGGAGTGACAGAGCGGCTGTGGACTTCCTAACCATGGACTGTAAACCTGGGGGCCTATGCGTGGGAGGCTGGCTTGCTGAAGTGCCCTTTGGGCATTTCAGACTGGCTAAAGGAACTTTGTAACCTTTGCTGGAGCAGGTCAGAGGCTGAGGGGCCATATAGCTGTGAAGTCAAAGATAAGGTCTAGGCATGTCTGCAGTAAAGCCAGGAAGAGGTGTTCCTCAGTGCAGAACTGCTGCATCCTGAGCTGATTCTGGTCCTGGATTGTAACCTGTTCACGTCCTTGATAAACCTTATAGATGTGATTATTGTCTATGGAGCTCTGGTAGCGTAGTGGTTACGAATCGGGCTGCGAATCTCAGGGACAGCAGTTCGAAACTACCAGCTTTTCCGAGGGAGAAAGATGAGGCTTTCTGCTCCTGTAAAGATTTACAGCCTCGGAAACCCTGTACAGGCTCGCTATGAGTCGGAACTGACTCCACAACACATAACAACAACATTGTCTATGAGTTCTGTGTGACCATTGCAATGTATTATCAAACCCTGTAGGGAATTAGAGAGTACTGTGGAAGGGATGGTTGGAAAACCAGGTCTGACTCCATAAGAGGGAAAGAGAATCAAAAATCAGGTGAGGAAAGTTGTACTGAGGAATTGTATTCTACCACAACAATGCATGCGCTCACTCATCAAGGATAATAAAGGCTGTCCTCCAAGAATTTCTTTGTGAAACCTTGCCCTACTCACCACATAGTCCTGGTCTGGTCCTTTCAGGCTTCTTTTTCTTCCCTAAATTCAAATCACATTTAATAGGAATACAATCTGAGACCCTCGAGGATGCCAAAACTGCTGTAAATTGAAGAGTGTAGAATTATTTGGATAACGGTTGCTTCCAAGGAGCCACTGACAGGTTGAATTGCCTACCTTACAGTTAGCAGTTCAGTGCTTATGATGGAAACACCACCTTCAGAAGTGTATAGAGCCAGATGGAGGTAATGTTAAGAAACAATAGCTTCACATTTTGATATTTTTGCTTAATAAAGTTGTCTATGATTTTTTTAAAAAACCTTTTATTGTGAATTGAGTGAAGGTTTACAGGGATGATCATCCCTTTCATATTAAACAAATCGTATACTTTGCTTCATTACAATGAATGCACTCTCCTCCATGTACCAATGGTTAACAATATTTATGTCTGTGCATTTTAACTATTACACTCCTCCCTCTGTCTTCTGCTACCTTTATCTTTCTTCTGCTAACTTTCCTCTTGTATATTACCTGTCTTGTAATCCATGGTAACATGTGTCTACCCTGTAGCCTATGAATAATTTTCCCTCTCCACTCCCCCCGTAACCATCATAGATTGTTTCTTTTATCAAGAAAATCTTTTCTTAACTTATGACAACATTGGTCACATACAATATTTGTCCTTTTATGATTGACTAATGTCACTCAGCATCATGTCCTCCAGGTTCATCCACATTGTGAGGTTTTTCCACAGATCCATCACTACTCTTCAACACTGCATAGTATTCTATCGTGTGTATGTACCGAAATGTGTTTCAGTAATCTTCTGCAGATGGGTATTTAGGCTGTCTGCATCTTTTTGATGTGTCTCTTGTAGACAGTATATTGAATTATCCTGTTTTCTTCTCCATTCTGCCCTGTCTCTTCACTGGGGCATTTAATCCATTTATATTCAATGTAATATAGGTTTGAACTGATTGTTGTCATTTTGCTGTGTGTTTGTTTTGTGGTGTGGTTAGTTAATTTTCTTTGTAGATTTTCTTTTCATTTTCACTTCTGTTGTGTTTATGTTTACTAAATCATTTTTTCTCTTTATTTTAGTGTGCAGGTGTATTAATTTTCTTGAGGTTTCCTTTGTAATTTATTAAGATTTTTCCCTGTTTAAAACCGTCCATTCTATCTTGAACTGCCATTTGAAAGTTCTGTACCTACTATTCCCTCTTTTTGCTTTGTCATTGACCTACTTATAAACTGCTAGCGCTGGTTCCCTATTTTCATCTTGTATGTTTGCTTTACTTTAAATACTTCTATATCTGGATTGAGTTCTGGGTGGTGTTGTCATATATGATCATTTCAGATTGCTGTCTGTTGGTACTGGTTCTCACACCCTTTGGCAATTTTTAATAAAGTTGGTCTGATCATTACAAATGCCTTTCATTTCTGTTTATCAGTAAATATCCTAATTTTGTTGCCGTATTTGAGGGATGGCTTTGCTTGGTTGAACATTTTTCTCTGTCACAGTTTTGTATATGTCATCCCATTGCTTTCTTGCCTGCATGTCTTCTGATGAGAAATCCGAGCTTAATCTTATTGATGTTCCTTTGCAGGTAGTTTTTGGTTTTTCTTGAGCTGCTCTCAGGATTCTTTCCTTGTCTTTGGATTTGGAAAGTTTGATTTAGATCTGTCTATGAGATTTTCTTTGGGGATCTATGCTGTTTGGAGTTCGTTCCGCTTCTGGTATGTTTACATTCTCATCTCTCATGGTGTTAGGGACGTTTTCTTCCAACACTCTTCTGCATTTTTCTCTGTGCTTTTTATTATCTCTTCCTGTTCTGGAATTCCAGTTACCCCTAAGTTGTTGTTCTTCATGGTGTCCCACATCCCTCTTAGGCAAAACAGATGAAGACCCTCAACAAGATGGATTGACACAGTGGCATTAACAATGGACTCGAACATAACAACAATTGTGAGGATGGTGCAGGACCGTGCAGTGTTTCATTCTGTTGCTATGAATGGGAGCTGACTGGACAAAATGTAAGAGCAACAACATTGGCAGACAACTTTCCAGACCACAGTTGATCCAGTATCGTTGGTTTCAGCGTGAGAGATTTAGCAAGAGCCTCAGGGCACCTATTGATGGACATGCATTAAGAACAAGAAATACAACTTTGTTATTTTGAGCCTCTGAGATCTGAGGTTTGTTGTAGTGGCAGCACCTAGCCCATCCATATTGATACAAATAACAAACATGAAGATGACCCTTTGCCCTCAAGAGGATTACCACCATACTATCTCTACAAGAGTGACTAGAGCTGCCCCATATAGGTTCCAAAGCTATAAATCTTTATAGAATCAGATTGTCACATCTTTCTTGAATGGCTGTTGGGTTCCAACTTCAACTGGGAGATCTAAAATTAGTCTTAGCCTTCCTACCTAATATCCACATGGCAAGTCATTGAACCTAACTTTCTGAGTATACGTTTCTTCATTTGTGCAACAGGACTAATACTTTTTCCTCTGTTCCACTGCCTTGTTTTGGATATCCTATTTATGTGGAAGAATTTGAAAACTGGGAAGCATGTATGAGTATATAATTGTAGTATCATTAAGAACCTTAAAGAGGTTTATTCCACTTATATAATGTCATTCAAAACAAGCAAATATTAGGGAAGTTATGCAAACTCAAGATTTAGGTCAGATAACAGTGGAATGAAAGAGTTGATCATTTCAGCATACAGTAGTGATATTTCCCTCTAAAATATCGAAATGATTACATACAATTTCTTTATAATCAACTTTTTCTGAGGAGTTCACAATCCTTGAAATTGTACTACAAGTTAAGAATTATGACCAATAAAACAAAAAGAGTGGTAATTTTAGAAGAAGAAAAGTTTATTTTGATTGTAATAAGTAGTCTATCTTTGTGTGATATCCAGGTGAGCATTGAATTGGCCTAATTACCATAAGTTCGAGTCAAGTTTATTAATCTGCTTGTTTTCAAACTCCACCTGCCTCTCCTTCATGTCAAAATCCGGACACCCTAGGGTTGACCCTAGCCTCCCATTGAAATTTCCACATTAAAATAAGCCATTCATAGTCTTATAAAGTGCCCTTCTTCATATGTACTGAAAACTGAATAGGGGCTGTGGACCATCTGGGAGCATTGCCTTAGGCCTGGCATTTGCTGTGGTATGAAGGGCCAGACAGGTAGGACTGGGTTCTTTCTTAACTCTAGTAAGTGCTATGTTGACTGGTGCTATCACAGCAATGAAGCTGATGTGTCATGGATAATTGTACATGAAACTCTGTGCTCCTTCTCTTTTAAGGCTGACTGATTATCTCTGTCCTTTCTAGTTTTGCATTGGGAAAGCTAAACGACTCGGGTTTAATTTCAACCTGTATAAGATGAACTCTGGACTCAGGGAGGGAGAGGGACTGTGTGCTGAGGGCCGGGAGGCAGGTTTTCAGGGTTTGCCTTTTGGTTGTTTGAATGGTTATATACTGCTGAATGCTTCAATGTAACATCAAAAACAAAAACAAAAACCAGAGGGAATGGAAGCAAATTCTATTGAATGTTGATGCATGGAGGGGATTGTAATCATTGCAATGAAACGAAATACGATAGGATGAATATAAATCTGATGTTCTCCCATGTAAACTATTACTCAATCACAATAAAAATTAAAAAAAAAAAAAGATACTGGATTTTTTTCCTACAAACTTTCTGAAGACTCCTTGTATAAGCTTTATGGATATTCAGGCCTCTCTTTCGTGGTGCTGTTGTGTGGGTTCAAAGTGTGAATCTTTAGGACAGTAGACAGACACAGACTGTCTGTACTACCCGGGGACTTTATGCTCAAATTGGATGTTAAATAATGGCTAACACTAAGTGAGAGCTTACTTTATGTTGGCCACTGTTCTAATTCCTTTACATCTGTTAACTCTGCCATTAACAAAATTTCATTTCTTCAAGCCATTTCTCTTATTCACGAAAGTAATCAATCCTTTAATTTTCATCTGTGCCTATTTCGTTTGGTCCCTCATATCTTTCTTGTAGAGAGTCCTAGTCTGTCATCTTGCTGGAAGTCCTGGACTGTGGTTTCTTATAGTAGTGTTTTGGAGTTTTCTCTCTTTTTTTGTATTTGCAAATCATATGTATATCTGAATAGACATTTATCCAAAGAAGATAACAAATGGACAATAAGCATATGTCAAGATGCTCAACATCATTAGTTATTGTTGTTGTATGACATCAAGTTGATTTTGACTCAGTGACCCCATATAGGGTTTCCAAGACTATAAGTCTTTACAGGAGCAGAAGGCCTTATCTTTCTCCTGCAGAGCAGCTGTTGGACTTGAACTACTGACCGTTCAGTTAGCAGCCCAATATGTAACCCAGGGCTCACTAGTTTTTAAATGCTTTTAAGTCAGTTCTGACTCATAGTGACTCCATGTATGGTCTCCTAGGAGTGGCTGGTGTGTTTGAACCGATGATCTTACAGTTATCATTCCAGTGCTTATCCTACAGCACTACACCAGGACCTTTTGTTGTTAAGTGCTGTCAAAATGGTTCTGACTCATGGGGACCTATGTACAACAGAAGGAGACATTGCGCCATCATCATAGTTGTTAAACTTGAGGCCATTGGGCTGCTACTGTGCCAGTTCATCCCATTGGGGGTCTTCCTCTCCTTCACTGACCCTCTGTTTTATTGTTTTCTTTGTACAGATCATTTGTTTCTTTAGTTAGATTAATTCCTAAGTATTAAGATAAGCACTCAACATCAAGGTTGGTTTGAAATGCAAGGTTGGTAGTTCAAACTCAGCAATCACTCCTCAGAAGCCCTATACAGGGTCACTATGAGTCAGAACCAACTTGATGGCACACAACAACAACAACAACAATAATTTAATCTTTTGGGTGGTTATTATAAATAGTATTGCTTTCCTGCTTTTCTTTTCAGAGCTCTCTTCATTAGTGGAAAAGAATTTGACAGATTTTGTGTGTGTATGTGTGTTGATCTTGTACTCTGCCACTTTGCTGAATTTTTCAATGTGTTACAATAATGGTCTTGAGTCTTTGGAATTTTCTGTGTATAACAGGGGCGAGGACTATCTGGCCCATGGACTGTAGGTTGCTGTCGAGTTGGTTCTGACTCATAGCAATCCTGTATAAGTTTTCTGAGGAGCAGCTGGTGAGCATGAACTCCCACCTCATGGTTCAAACTGACCTTGCAGTCCAGTGCATTAACCCACAGTGCCACACCAGGACTCCATGCAAAACCATGTGGCCTGGCCCTGCCAAGACAAACACAGGCAGGACGCAAAATCAATAACTCTAGGAACTTTTTAAAATAACAACACAAATTTATATTAAGTGATGTTATAGCCAAATATCCAAATGGCCCTTGGCTGGAAAAAGGTTCCCCACTCCTAAGGTATGAGGTCATATCCTCTGCAAATAGAGGTTTACTTTTTCATTGCCAATTTGGATATCTTTAATTTCCCTTTCTTGCCTTATAACTGGCTAAGACTACCAGCACTATATTAACTAGGAGTGCTGGTAAAGGCCATCCTTGTTCGATATTCATTTGCTAAGGGACTGCTTTCAACTTTTCTCTGTTTACAGTTATGTTGTTGCACCATGGAGATGGTTTGACTTATAGTGACCCAATACAGGGCTTCCAAGGCTGTAAATCTTTATGGGAGGAGAAAGCCGCATCTTTCTCCGGCAGAATCGGTGGTAGTTTTGAACTGCTGACTATGAGATTAGCAGTGCAAATCATAACCACTCTGCTATCACGGCTCCTTGTTAACAGTAATAATAATTCTTAATAGCCTTTAGTGGATCTCATTGATTTTTTTCTGTTTATTAAATGTTCTTATGAATCATTGAGTTGATTTTTCAACACATAGTGACTGCATATGACAGAATAGAATTGCCTTATAGTATTTCTATGGAGTTCTGGTGAGATAGTATAGGATAAGCACTAGACTGCTAATTGCAAGGTCGGTGGTTCACACCCACCAGTCACTCCTTGGAAACCCTATACAGGGTCATTATGAGTTGGAACTGACTCAATAGCACTTACCAACAACAAAAACAACAACATGGAGATTGTTACAACAAGGCTGTAATCTTTAGGAAGCAGATCTCTAGGTCTTTTTTCTGCCAAATTACTGTAAGAGTTTGAACCAACAACCTTTCAGTTAGTAGCCAAGCAATTACCTGTTGCCCACCAGAGATCCTTAGCTTATTAATAGGAGAAACAAAAGAGAGAAGAATACATATTTATGATCTTTTATTTTTCAAATAAAAGATTTCCTCTTACACATTTTTAGGGGAAAATGTAAGTTCAGCTTGTCCTAGAAAATTCACTTCAATATAACTGACTAGATTTGTTGAATGATGAAAAGTTTGCTATATGTATTTTGAATATAAGAATGATTTAATAATTATTATCAAATGTGTAAGTGGATGCTATGCTACAATTTTCCAAGCTATAATATAAAAGCTGCTTTGTAACAATGTTATGAAAAGAAATTTAATTTCAATTCTTTATGGCTTAATCAAGTTAGTGTTTTTATGACTTGGCCAAAGGTATTAAGGGATTTTTAGAGCAAAGGAACTCTGGTAGCATAGTGGTTATGAATCTGGTTACTCACCCCAAGGTCAGCAGTTTGAAACCACAGGAGAAAGATGAGGTTTTCTGCTCCGGTAAAGATTTACAGCCTCAGAAACCCTATGCAGGGTCGCTGAGTCAGAACTGACTCCACGACACACCACTTCACCACAGTAAAGTAGACTCAATCATGTCGCTGTTGTTGTTGTGAAGTGCCATCAAGTCAGTTCCGACTCAAAGGGCCCCTATATAGGGATTGAACTGCCAACTCTGTGGTTAACAGTACAGTGCTGGTCCTATAGTGTCACATCAGGAGTCCAGATTAATCATAGGTTTTAGAAATTAGAGCAGGCCTTGGAAAGTACTGAACAGTTCTATCCTACAATTTTATACGACAGGGTAGATGCAATGTAATCATTATAAAATGTAATAAAAATAACAAAAGAAGTTATTACTTATTAAGTAGGTAGTAGTAGTAAGGAGTCCCGGTGTGGTGCTGTGGGTTAATGCACCAGACTGCAAAGCCGTTTGAACTGCAAGGTCGGCGGTTCAAGCTCACCAGCTGCTCCTCGGAAACCCTATACAGGGTCACTATGCATCAGAACCGACTCGACAGCACTTAACAACAACAACAAGTAAGGAGTAGTGACTTACTTTAATATACTTCTGGGGCTCATTGGCAATTTCTCCCTAAATACCTTTCCTAATATGACAAATTCCTATTGTACATTTACTATGTATTTGTATTAACATAGGTATGCATTATGGTATCTTAGGAGTCCTGGAAGCACAGTGGCTACAGCACTGGGTGGCTAACCAAAAGGACGGTTGAATCCACTGGCTGCTAAGTGGGAGAAAGATGAGGTAGTCTGCTTCTGTAAAGATTTACAGCCTTGGGAACCTATGGGGCACTTATACTTTATCCTATAGGGTTGCTATGCATCGGAATATGGTACCTGGAGGTGCAACTCCTATATCTAATAAAAGAGCGTTTCACAAAGTAGTCTTCTGATGTAGCCTTTTCAATGATAGCATCTACTAAAGGACATCAATTGGTTGTAAATGGTGGACGACCACAGTATTTTTCAATCATTTAAAAATGACTGCTTGAAATATTAGCAAAGGCTTCCTCCAGGTATCATTGCATCATTTCTCCAAGGGGTATCTCATTATGTAGATCTCTCAGAGACACCAATATATAAAGGTTTGTCTTTCCAGCTGTGAGCCTAAAGGTTTTAAGTGTACTTGAAGGTGTGGACAGTTAAATGGGAAGAAGAGAGTCAGAAAGGAAAGATGCCCACTGCTTAAGACCCTGCTGTGTTGCTTGTTATTCTGCCATCCCTACTGAATTGTCACCATTTGTATGAGATTCATTGATCAACCCGGAGCTCAGTGATGGTGACAGATACAACATCTTCTGAATAAAATGCTTTTTTTAATGAAGTCACGACAGCATTATGTTCCATGAGCACCTGCCACAAAGTAAACACATTCATCCACTGAGAAAGTCATCTTTAGTCTTCCTTGCAGGAGCCAAAATTTTTCTCTTCAAAAATAAAGCAAAATCTGGCTTTTAAGATAGACACCTTTTGAACAATAGCCACATCTCTCTCTCTCTCTAAAGTCAAGATTCAGCCTCTACGGTGCTAAATTCATTTCCAGCTTTTACTGGAGAGATTACCTTTAGAAGAAAACTAAACATTGGATTTCATTTGAATTTCAAGTCTTTCATTTTTCAGATGAAAAGTCACAATTTAAGCCCTTGCCACCTACATCCTGGCTTTAGTACTCCTATAAGCTTAGTAAATGCTATTTGATAAATTAAATTCTATATGCTAAATTCAATAGCTATTCAGGATCACAACTATTTATTCCTGCAACTGCATTTCAAACCTCAAATTAACAAACTCACATAAACAAGTTACACAACAACAGGTAGAATGCCAGACATATGCCACAGTAGGAGCCCTAGTGTGGTGCTGCAGGATAAGCACTGGACTGCTAATCACAAGGTCGGCGGTTCACACCCATCAACTGCTCCTTGGAAGCTCTATACAGGATCACTGTAAGTTGGAAGTGGCATAAAGGCACTTACCAACAGCATGCTGTAGTTATCAATTTTTTAAAATGAGATTATAAATAGGACTCTTATTATGACCATCCTATTTATGCTTGTATGAACAAAGTTATTCATTCCACAATGTTAACAATATCCCTTTCATGCATCATTAAAATAATTCATGTCAAACACTTGGCTAAATTATTGAAGATTTTCAGTATTAATAATTTCATACAGATGTCTAGCAAGAATAACCAGTCAAAATTAATTAATGATCAATTAGGATAGATTATTTCTCTTGGTTCTCATTTGCTTTTCTAATAATTAACTTGCTTTCCTCTAAAATAGGTCAATATAAAATGAGTCTTAGTCATTTCACGCTTTTATTTTTTAATATATCAAAACTATTTAAAGAAATTAGTTGTTCTCTTGTAAGTATTAATCCCTTTGGACGGTATAAATCATGTTTTTATCTCTTAAATTTGTTAAACTAATTTCTCTTTAATTATTGTATATCATTATACATCAGTGATTCTATTAGTTCTACTTCTAATATAGCCTATAAAATGTCCTGATTCCTAGATTTATCACAGTTGGCTTCACAGTTCCCTCATTTTTAGGGGATAACATCATTATGAGAGGATACAAGCAACTTATCATTACTACACTATTGATTATGGGGAACTTATTTTCAAGATATAAAATAAAGACATTAATGTCCAAGTTTTTATTATCGTTGGTTCTGTTTTTAATTTTTATGACCCAATTTTTGGTACATGAATCTGCCATTAATTTAAGCCAGCATCTAAGAGATTAAAAATCAAACTATTTAATTTTTCTTTATGCATTAAGCAGAAGACATAATATTGGCAGGAGTATTAATTATCTGTCAAGGAGCAGTAGAAAATACATATTTGAAATATTAAATAAGAAACCTTTGCAATCTAGGCATATTGAAGAGACGCTGTGTTCTTGACAAATGGTTAAGCTTTGTCCACGGCTATTATATTTAAGAAAGGTCATTCCCTTTCTGTGTTTGTAGAATTTGGCACTTCCTTTGACAATTGCTAAGATAGATGAATGTTAAAATGGAAAAAAAAGTTAAAGTAACTTCAGAACAAAGATAAGCAGAAGCACATTTGAAAAAAAAATCCCATCACCCAATTATTCTTAATGTTAAGTTTATCATTTAATCTTAATTGGGGTCAACTCCTTTTTCACCTATATTACTGATGAGTACAATAGCTTTTCCTAATGGCTTTGATTTTCATAGCTTATGTATCTTCTCTTAAATGATTCCTCTGGACTTTACTAGAAATAAACTAAAGGCACTCTATTTTGCCTTAATGCTTTCTACACCTTTGGAATGTCCTCCCTATTTAACAACGGAATACCGATTAACTCTGGGATCTTCTGACTGACTGGCTACTTGTTGTTATATATGGGAGGGTAAACACTAAGCTACTAGAAGGTCTGAGTTTCACTCATGACCTTTCAGCCCAGTACCTTACTTTGCATCAAGTCTACACCAGGCAACTCCCCTGAGGACAAGATTGCTCCTCCCTGAGTAAGCAATTTCTTACAAACACACCCTGCCTGAGGGCACAACTTCTGCCACACAGCTAGGAAATGGTCAGAACGAAGGCAAATGGCAGCTGAATTTATGATAGGACAAAAAACGGAGTTAAAGAATTTACAGTAAACCACCACCTTCGGCAAAACAAGATTTTAGAACATACACAATAATACAGATGCACTGAAGAAAAGTTCAATACTGCCTCCCACTCTTACCCAGTCCCCCCAACCCCCCCAACCCCATACCTCAGTAAGGAGAAATCTTTTGCCAGAAAGTTCCTTGGTGGATTTCTGTTGTAGATGTTAGGTGCCATTGAGTCGATATTGACTCATAGCGACCCTCTCTATGTACAACAGAGCAAAGCACTGCCGGGTCCTATGCCATTCTCACAATTGTTGTTAAATTTGAGTCCATTGCAGCTGCTACTATTTCAGTTCCTCTCATTAGGGGTCTTCCTCGTTTTTGCTGACCCTCCACTTTACCCAGCAAGATATTTTTCTCCAGGGCCTGGACCTGGAGTATGAGAGATGAAGTCTCACCATCCTGGCTTCTAAGAATTCTTCCAACACAGATTTGTTTGTTCTTCTGACAGTCCATGTTACTTTCAATATTCTTCTCCAACACCATAACTCAAATGCATAATTTTTTCCTACGGTTTTCCTTATTCATTGTTCAATTTTCACATGCATATGTTGTTGCTATTGTTAAGTGATGTTGAGTGGGTTCTAACTCATAGTGACCGTGTGTAGGGTTTCTGAGGAATGGCTGGTGAACTTGAACCACTGACCTTGCAGTTCAAATCAACCTTAGGGTCAAGTGCTTATCCTCTGCCACACCAAGACTCTACATGCCTATGAGGCTATTGAAAATACCAAGGTTAGGGGCAGTAACAACTTAGTCCTGAAACTGATATCTTTACTCTTGAACAATTTAAAGAGGTCTTGTACAGCATATTTGCCTAGTACAATACATCATTTCTTTTCTTGGCAGCTGCTTTCATGATACTGATGATGGATCTAAGCAAAATGAAGTCTTTGCCTCTGACAACTTCAATCTTTTCTTCATTTATCATGATGATATTTCTTGGCCCAGTTGGAGGATTTTTTGTTTTCTTTACATTGAGGCACAATCCTTACTGAAGGTTGGAGTCTTTGATCTTCATCAGTAAGTAGTTCAAGTCTTTTTCACTTCCAGCAAGCAAGCTTGTATCATCTGCATATTGCAGGTTGTTAATGTCTTCTTCCAATCCTGATGCCACATTCTTCTTCATATAATCCAGCTTCATATAATCCATCTTGATGGATTATTTGCTCAACATACTGATTGAATGAGTATAGTAAAATAATATAACCCTGGAACACACCTATTCTGATTTTAAACCTTTCAGTATCCCCTTGTTCTGCTTGAATGATTGTCTCTTGCTATATTTACAGGTTCCTCATGAGCACAATTCAGTGTTTTAGAATACCCATTCTTTACAAGTTATCCACAGATTGTCATGATCCATACAGTCGAAAGATTTTCAATAGTCAGTAAAGCACAAGTAAACATATTTCTGGTATATTCTGCTTTCAGCCAAGTTTCATCTGACAACTGCAATGATATACCTCATTCCACATCCTCTTCTAACTCTGTCTTGAATTTCTGACAGTTCCCTGTTGATATATTATTGCAGCAGTTTTTAAATTATCTTCAGTAAAATTTTACTTGAATATGATATTAATGATATTGTTTGATGATTCCACATTCTACTGGGTCACCTCTGCTTGGCATGGGCACAAATATGGATCTATTCTCATAGATTAGCCATAGATTAGACAACATTGTGAAGTATGAGTATTCCGGAACACTTAATTGTGCTCATGAGGAATCTGTACCTGGACCAAGAGGCAGTTGTTCGAACAGAACATGGGAACACTGAATGGTTTAACATTAAGAAAGATGTGTGACAGGGTTGTATTCTTTCACCATACTTATTCAACCTGTATGCTAAACAAATAACCTGAGAAGCTGGGGTATATAAAGAAAAATGTGGCATCAGAATTGCAGGAAGACTCATTAACAACCTGCTATATGCAGATGATACTTGCTGAAAGTGAAGAGGACTTAAAATATTTACTGATGAAAATCAAAGAGCAGAGCATTTGGTATAGATTACATCTCAATGTAAAGAAAACAAAAATCCTCACCACTGGACCAATAAACAACATCCTTATCAATGGAGAAAAGATTGAAGTTGTCAAGGACTTCATCCTTCTTGGATCAACTATCAACACTCATGGAAGCAACAGTCAAGAAATCAAATGACGTATCGCATGAGGCAAATCTACTGCACAAGACCTTTTTAAAGTGTTGAAGAGCAAGGTCAGCTTGAGGACTAAGGTGCGCCTGGCCCAAGCCATGGTATTTTCAATAACCTCATGTGCATGCGAAAGCTGGACAGAGAATAAGGAAGACTGTACAAGAATTAATGCTTTTGTGTTATGGTGTTGGAAGAGAATATTGAAAGTGCCATGGACTGCCAAAAGAACCAACAGATCTGTGTTAGAAGAAGTGCCACCAGAGTGCTCCTTGGAGACCAAGATGGCCAAACTTCATCTCTCATACTTTGGACATATTGTCAGGAGGGACCAGTCACTGGAGAAGGATATCATGTTTGGTAAGGTGGAGGGTCAGAGGAAAAAAAGGAAGAACCCAGTAAGATGGATTGGCAGAGTGGCAGCATCAATGGGCTGAAGTGTAGCAACAATTGTGAGGTTGGCTCAGGATCGGGCACTGTTTCATTCCGTTGTGCATAGGGTCGCTATGAGTCGGTACCAACTTGATAGCATCTAACAACAACAATGCTGGACATACTCACTCATTTTCGCTAAGAAATTTGGAAGACATCCACCTGGCCAACCGATGGGAAGAGATCCATATTTGTGCTCATTACAAAGAAAGGTGACCCAACAGAATGAGGAAAACACTGAACAATATAATTAATATCACATGCAAGTAAAATTTTGTTGAATATAATTAAAAAATATTTGCATCATTATATTGCCAGATCAAGTTTTTTTGAAAACAGAGAATACCAGAAAGATGTTTACTTGTACTTTATAGTCTATGCAAAGGCATTCGACTGTGTGGATCACAGTAAACTCTGAATAACAATGTAAAAAATGGGTATTCCAGAACGGTTTATTGTGTTAAGAAGGAACCTGTACATAGACTAAGAAGGAATCATTGGAACAGTATAACCGAATACTGAATGGTTTATAATCAGGATAGGTGTTTGCCAAGGTTGTATTATTGCACTATACTTGTTCAATCTGTATATTAAGCCAGTAATTTGAAAAACATAGCATCAGGACTGGAGGAAGACTCATTCAACAACCAACAATATGCAGATGACATGTTCTTGTTTGCTAAAAGGGAAGACTTGACATACTTACTGATGAAGATCAAAGAATATCGCCTTCAGTATGGATTGCACCTGGATGTAAAAAACAACAACAACAAAAAACCCTTCACAACTGGACCAGTAAATAACATCATGATAAGTGGAGAAAAGACTGAAGTTTTCAAAGACTTCATTTTACTGATACAAAATCACCCCTCAAGGAAATAGCAGTCAAGAGATCAAATAACATATTACATTAGGCAAATCTTTTGCAAAGACCTCTTTAAAATGTTAAAGAGCAAAGATGTCAGTTTGAGGACTAAGGTGTACCTGAAACAAGCCTGCTATTTTCAATCGTATCATATGTACATGAAAGTTAGACAATGAATAAGGAATAATGTAGATGGGTTGATACTTCTGAATTATGGTGTTATCAAAGAATTTTGAAAGTGCCATGAACTGCTGAAAGAGTAAACAAACCTGTCTTGGAAGAAGTACAGGCAACATACTCCTTAGAAGCAAGGAAGGTGAAACATTGCCTCTAGTTCTTCAGACATATTGTCAGGAAGGTTCAGTCCCTGGAAAAGGACATAATGCTTGGTAAAGTGGAGGATAAAGAGGAAGAACACCTATGAGATGGATTAAACAGTGCAAAAACAATGGGCTCACGCATAACAACAAATGTGAGGATGTCACAGAACTGAGAAGAGTTTTGTTCTACTGTGCATATGGTTACTTTGAGTAAGAACTGACTTAGCAACACCTAACAACAATGCAACAATGGTGATTTAGGTGGGAACGAAAGCTCCCCCAAACCACTCCATGGTAATGTTCTAGGCATACAGTTGTGGATAAACCATATCTGATTCATGACCAGTAGGTCTTCCAATTAGAATACAATTTCAAACATAAAAAGACTTGTTTTTCAAAATGTGGTCTTGCCTCTAAACCACCTTATATATTTATAGTAGACCTTGGAACCTATTCATTCAGGGTTGACTTCCTGAAGATAATTTGTATTTCCATGCAGATACACTGCATCATACTCTACATTTTTAACAAGACCCCTAGGTGATTCTCCTGTATTCTTAAGAATCACTTGGAGATCTCATTAAAATGTATATTGTTATTCAGTATATCCAGAGTGGAGACACAAATTTTCAGCAGGGGGTGGAACAGGAAGGAGCTGTTTTGAAGTCCTGGTTTAAAGCCTAAATCTCATCTGGAATCCTGGTCTGGTGCTGAGGATAGGCACTAGATTGCTAACTGCAAGATTGGTGGATCAAATCCACTAGATTTCATGTGCCTGTAGATCAGAAACCCAATACAGGGTCGCCATGAACACTGGCAATTTCTTGTAGCACAATCATTTTGTTCAATGTATAAAAAATAGCATTTGCTTTTTTAAAAAAATTATTTTTTATTATGTATTGAATGAAGGTTT
>NW_006408538.1:3936765-3938099 GCF_000296735.1 Chrysochloris asiatica
AGTATTTCTATTTCCAACTTTTTGAGAAAGTGCCATACTGCTTTCCACAGTAGTTGCACCATTTTACAGATCTACCAGCAGTGTAAGGAGCTTTGGTAGCATAGTGGTTACGAATCGAGCTGCTAACCTCAGAGTCATCAGTTTGAAACTACCAGCTGTTCCGTGGAAGAAAGATGAGGCTTTCTGCTCCCGTAAAGATTTACAGCCTCAGAAACCCTGTATAGGGTCGCTATGAGTCGGAACCGACTCCACGGCACATAATAACAACAACAACTACCAGCAGTGTAGGAGGGTCCCAGGCTCTCCACACCCTTGGCAGCATTTGTTGTTTTCTGTTCTTTGGAACTTTACTATTAACGCTGGAGTAAGATGATAGCTCATTGTTGTTTTGATTTGTATCTCTCTCATGGCTAATGATCATGAGCATTTCTTAATGTGTTTGTTGGCTGCCTGGATGTCTTCTCTGGTGAAGCGTTTGTTCATGCCTGCTGCTCATTTTTTAATTGCATTTTTTGTCTTCTTGTTGAGGCGTTGAAGTGTTCTATAAATTTTGGAGAGTAATCCTTTGATATGCCATTGGCAAACATTGTTTTGCAGTCTGTGAGTTCTCTTTGTACTCTTTTGGTGAAATCCCTTGATACACATAAATGTCTAATTTCTAGGAGGTCCCAGTAATCTATTTTATCTTCTGTTTGTGTATTTCCCATTATATTTGACAGTGTATTTATGTCATGTAAATAAGTTTGATCCTATTTTTCATTGATGAGTTGTATAGCTCTAGATTTTACATTTAGGTCTTTAATGCACACTGAGCTCATTTTTTTATATGGTGTGAGATATGGATCTTGTTTCATTTTTCTGCAAATGGATTTCCAATTTTGCCAGCACCATTTGTTGAAGAGACTCTCTTCCCTGTTTAATGCATTTTGCCCTTTAACTCACTGTAGGTGGATGGATTTACTTCTGGGTTCTCAGTTCTGTTCCATTCATCTATGTGTCTCTGTACCAGTACTAGGCTGTTTTGATGACTATGAATGTGTAGCTGGTTTTGAGACTGGGAAGTGAGAGCCCACCTACCTACTTTGTTCTTTTATTTATTTATTTTTAAGGAAAGATTTGCTCATCTGGGGTCTCTTTCTTTTCCATATAAAGTTAGTGATAAGTTTTCCATCTCTTTAAAGAATTATGTTGAAATCTGGGTTGGGATAGCATTATATCTTTAGATTGCATTGGGTAGTATTGATATTTTCACAATGTTTAGTCTTCCTATCAAGGATCAAGGTGTATTCCTCTGCTTTTCCAGGTCTGTTTTGCTTTCTTGTAGTAGTGTTTTG
>NW_006408538.1:3939402-3960022 GCF_000296735.1 Chrysochloris asiatica
CCCTTTGTTTTATTTATATGGTGGATTACACTGATTTTCTAATATTGAGACCAGGAAATGAGAGGCCACATGCATACCTGTTATGAATCCCTCTTGGTCATAATGCTTTTTTTTTAAATTTGTTGTTGGATTTTATTTCATAGGATTTTGTTGATAATGTTTGCATCTATTTCATAAGGCATATTAGTCTAAATTTTTCTTTCTTTATATATGTGCTTGGTTTTGGTATCATAGTTATGCTTGCTTCATAAAATGAAGATGAGAGTTTTTTGGCCTTTTCTGTTTTATGGAATAATTTGAGTAGAATTGGTATCAGCTCTTCTCTGAATGTTTGTTAGAATTTACCAGAAAAGTAATCTGAGCCTGGATTTTTTTTTAACTGGGAGATGTTTTCGATGACTTGATTAATTTCTTGTCTTGTTATAGGCTTTTTTAAAGTTTTCTAATTCAGACTGTGTTAGTTTAGGTAGGTTGTGTATTTCTAGAAATTTGTCCATTTCTTCTAGGTTTTCAAATTCATTGGAGTGCAGTTCTTCACAGTATTCTATTATCCTTTTCATTTCCATTGGTTCTTTTGCGATATCACCCATATCATTTTTTATTCATATTCTTTGTATCTTCTCCTTTTCTTTGATTAGATTTCCAGTGATTTGTTGATTTTGTTAATCCTTTTAAAGAACATACTTCTTGTTTTGTTGATTCTTTCTACTGTTCTATTTTCTATTTCATTTACTATTGCTCTAAACTTTATTATTTCTTTTATTTTGGGCAGTAGGCTTACTTGGCTTATCTATTTCTAATTGTTGGAGATATTCAGTAAGGTGTTGATTTTGGTTCTTTCTTCTTTTTGGATATGTGCATTTATTGCTGTAAACTGCCCTCTAACCACTGCTTTCATATGTGCCTTCTGCATGGATTGCATCTCAATGTAAAGAAAACAAAAATCCTCACCACTGGACAAATAAACAACAGTCTTATCAACGGAGAAAAGATTGACGTTGTCAAGGACTTCATTCTGTTTGGATCAGCCATCAACACTCATGGAAACAACAGCCAAGAGAAATCAATGTATTGCATTAGGCAACTCTACTGCACAAGACCTTTTTAAAGTGTTGAAGAGCAAAGATGTCAGCTTGAGGACTAAGGTGTGTCTGACCCAAGCCATGGTATTTTCAATAACCTCATATGCATGCAAATCTGGACAGTGAATAAAGAAGACCTTAGAAGAATTGATGCTTCTGAGTTATGATGTCGGAGGAAAATATTGAAAGTGCCATGGGCTGCCAAAAGAACAAACAGATCTGTGTTGGAAGAAGCGCAGCCAGAATGTTCCTTAGAGGCCAGGATGGCCAGACTTTGTCTCTCATACTTCGGACAGATTGTCAGGAGGGAGCAGTTGCTGGAGCAGGATATCATGTCTGGTAAGGTGGAGGGTCAGAGAAAAAGAGGAAGACCCCAGAGAGATGGATTGGTAAAATGGCAGTGTCGATGAGCTTGAGCGTGGCAACAATTGTGAGGTTGACTCAGGATCAGGCAGTGTTTCGTTCTGTTGTGCGTAAGGTCCCTATGAATCGGTACCGACTTGATAGCACCTAACAACAAACAACAACCACTGCTTTTGCTATGTTCCAAAGGGTTTGGTAAGTTGTATTTTGGTTCTCTTTTGACTCAAGGAAATTTTCATTTCATTTTTACCCAGTAGCTTTTAAGCAAGGTGTTGATGAATTTCTATGTATTTGATTTACCTCCCCCCTTGATCTTCCTATTACTGATTTCTAATTTTATAGCATTGTGATCTAAAAAGATTCTTTACAGTATTTTTATATTTTTTAATTTATTGAGTTTTCTTTGCAGCCTAACGTATGGTCTATTCTGAAGAGTGTTCTATGTTCACTGGAAAAGAATGTATATTGCGTAGTTATTGGATTGAGTGTTCTGTATATGTCGAGCAGGTCAAGTTGCTTTATTGTGTTGCTTAGTTTTTCTGTCTTCATTGAGTTTCTTTCTAGTTGCCTTCTTTCTACTTTCCTTCAACAAAAGTGGTGCATTAAAGTCTTCTACTATTATTTTAGACTCCTGGTGTGGTGCTACAGAACAAACAATGGACTGCTAACCAAAAGGTTGGTGGTTCAAACCCACCAGCTGCTCCTCAGAAACTCTACACAGGGTGATTAGAGTTGGAACCAACTCGATGACACTTAACAACAACCAAAACTATTATTGTAGAGTTGTCTATTTCTTCCTTCAGTTCTATTAGAGTTCAATTTTTGTATTTTGAGGCTCTTTCATTGATGACCTAGACATTTAGTATAGTTATGTCCTATTGTTCAGTTGACCATTAATCATGTTGTAATGTCCTTTGTTGTCTCTTATGCTGAGTTTTGCCTTAAAGTCTATTTTATTAGAGATTAAAATTGCCATTCCTGCTTATATTTGATTGTCATTAGTGTGAAACCTTTTTCCCATCCTTTGAGTTTTAGCCTCTTTCTTTGTGTGTAAGGCGTGTCTCTTGTAAACAACATATTGCAGAATCCTATATTCTTATCCATTCTGCTACTCTTTGTATCTTGACTGTTGCATTTAATCCATTTATATTCAATGTAATTATCGTTATGTATAAATAGATTGCAATCGGTTTTGCAATGCTGGTATTTTCTTTGTTCCATGTATCTTTCTGCACTGAGTTCATTTGGATTGTGGGTTTTCTTTTTCTTTCTTTCTGATTTTCCTCATTTTTGCTTTGATGTGAAGGTATATTCATTTTCTTTGCAGTTTTCCTGTAATTTATTAAAATTCCCCCCCATTTAAAACAATCTGCTTTATCTTGAAATCTACTTGACTTCTTCACGATTTGGAAGCTCTATATTTACACTATTCCCTCTTTTTGCTTTATAGTTGACTTCATTATAAATTGATATCTCTGGTTCCCTAGATTTGGTCTTATGTATTTGTTTTACTTTTAATATTTGTATAACTGTACTGAGTTCTGGGTGGTGCTGTCATATATGTTAATATCTGGTTGTTGTCTGCTGTTGTTGATTCTCAATCCAAACAGCATTCTGTAGCATTTTTAATAAATTTGCCCTTATCATTACAAATTTCTTTATTTTCTATTTATCTGGAAATTTCTTAATTTCACCATTATATTTGAGAGACAGCTTTGCTGGGTATATGATTCTTGGTTGGTACTTTTTTCTTTTAGAGTTTTATATATGCCATTCTATTGCTCTCTCTGTGTGGTTTCTCCTGAGAAATCAGAGCTTAGTCTTACTGGTTCTCCTTTGTAGGTAACTTCACTTTTCTTCAGCTGCTCTCAGGATTCTTTCATTGTCTTTGATTTTGTAAAGTTTGATTATGATATGTCTTGGAGATTTTCTTTTGGGATCTATCCTCTTCAGCTTCTTGTATGCTTTTCTTCTCATTTTTCATAATGTTAGGGACGTTTTCTTCCAACAACTCTTTCATAATTTTCTCTGTGCTTTATTGTCTCTTTTGGTTTGGGAATTCAAATTACCTCTAAGTTATTCCTCTTCATGGTTCTTAACATAACTCTTAGGCTTTCTTTGTATATTTTTTTTCTCTCTCTGATTATTCTACCATACTTGTATTGAGAGATTTATCTTCAAGCTCACTAATTTGAGCTTTCATTCCTTCAAATCTACTCCTTTGCCCTTTCAATATATTGCCCATTTCTGAAATCTTATTGATCTCTGGATTTCTAATTGCAGATTTTGTATTATTTCAGAATTTGCATTTATTTTGTTTGTTCTTGTAGTATTTTCCTGAATTTTTCTAGAAGTTTTTCTTTGTTCTCCTTGCTTTTACCAATCTTTCTGTCAATCCTTTGTAGATACCTAAAAATTCTTTTAAATTCTTTTTCAGTTAGTTCCTTTACCTTTTCTTCCTCAGAAATGATATTTCGATTTGCATCTTGGTCATTTGTTTGTGCCATTCTCTTTTGTTTCTCTGTGTGAACTAAAGTTGTCTATTGTCTCTGGGACATTGTGGTATTTTTGTATTTCTACTTAAGTGATGGTTATATTCTGATGTGTTCTTAGGCTCTCACCAGTTGTGTCTTGTGGGTGTAGTTAGAGACTGGAAGTGTGTGCACCATTATCTGTTCACCATTCAAACATCTTAGTTAGGGTGGGTTTGGGTGGTATTGACTCTTGTCTATTGTTGATCAGGTGGTATAGGTCCTGGTATTGATTATCATTCATTGAGTGGAGCTGCAGACGGTACGGTTGTGGTTGGGTTGTATGGATATAGTTGCTATCTCCTGTTGGGTGGGAAATGGGGGAAACCCCCCTCCTCCCTCTTGTCACCCACACACCAGAAAGCAAAACAGTGTAAACAAGTTATAAACTAATGATAGAAAAGAGAAAGTAATAAAAAAAAAACAAAAAGAAAAGAAAAAAAGGCAGGGTCTATAAATAAATAAATAAATAGACTATAAGTAAAAAGAGACATGAAGGACAGGAAAATGGAGCTATGAAAGATAAAGTAAAAACAATTCTTACAAAAACCAGGAAGAGGGAAGATGAAAAAAGAAAGAAAGTAGAGAATAGTAAAGAAAGATCAAAAGGGGGGGGAGGAGAAGAGGGGAAATAAGAGAAAGAATAAAAGAAAGAAAAACAAAAGATGAGATTAAAAAGATAAAATTCAAGTACTAGAAAGAGAAGAAGGAGGGAAAAGAACAAAAAAACAAAAATAATAAAACAGAAAAAAAAAAAAATTAAAACCATAAAAACAGTGTAGCTGTTTGACCTGGAGAAAAGAAAACTCTGGGGGTACCTGTAATAAGCCAAGATGCTCATGAGGTGGTTGTGGGAGGGATGTGACAACAGAGATCCAGGTCCTAGATGGAGTTCTTATCAGCCTGGTGTTATCTGTGTTCAGGGCACTCAATCCCGAAGTAATTCATTGAGGCTCTTGAAAGGAGCTGGATTCAGTGTCTGTTAGGACCACAGGGCAGCTGGGTGTAGGGTGACTGGTTAAATGTTGGTCTGGTGGCTCTGTGGGTTCTACAGATCCTAAGTTGAACCCACCTTATAGCAGCCTCCAAAACAGTGCACCAAATTGGTGCCAGGGGTCCGCATCTCATGCTGGTATGGTTCCCAACCACATGGCTCCAACTACTGGAGAGCATGGGCTATGCTGGGGGTAGATGAGAGTGGGAGCTGGTTACACCTCTGGTCACCAGGGGAGCATGGGGAAAAAGAAGGAATCAGACCTTATCAGCTGGTGTGTGACTCTGCTCTGCGAGGCCACCTTCTGCTGCCAAAGCTGTTCACAAAAGTTCAAGATGGTCCTTTTTCTGGCTGGTTATTCATCAGTCTCCTCTCAGCAGGCACTCAATCCACTTCTCTAACCTTCTTCTGAAATTCAGAGTTCCAGGATTTTCATCTGTGCCTGTTTCATTTGGTCTCTTTTATCTTTGTTGTGAGAGTCTAGTGGTCACGAATCAGGCTGCTAACCTCAGGATCAGCAGTTCGAATCTACCAGCTGTTCTGTGGGAGAAAGACGAGGCTTTCTGCTCCCACAAAGATTTACAGCCTCGGAAATCCTGTACAGGGTCGTTATGGGTCAGAACCAACTCCATGGCACATCACAACAACAACAAGCTTTGTTATAGAGGGTCTGTGTTGCATGTCTACCTGGTCTGCCATCTTATCGGAAATTCCAGCATGTGCTTTTTATAAGTAATGATAAGATAACATTTGATTAGCATAAAATTATTTTAGCACAACTAAAAATTTTTCATAAAGGAGCTCTGGTAGTGTAGTGATTATGAATCGGGCTGCTAACCTCAAGGTCAGCAGTTCGAAACTACCAGTGGTTCTGCGGGAGAAAGATGAGGCGGTCTACTCCCGTAAAGGTTTACAGCCTCGGAAACCCTATGTAGGGTCACTATGAGTCCAACGACTCTATGGTACTTAACAACATCAACAAAAAATTTCCATACATTAAGTTGTCAAAGAAAACAAATAATATTATAATTGAAAATGGGACTCCTAAAGCACTATATTGTGTGTTGCAATTCATGGAAAATTCATGCATTTTAAGGACTGGAAAACTCTGATTTACACAAATGAGTAATGGAAATTCTTATTATTCTTTCAACCTCTCACCTTGACATCTCAGGATGTTCTTTATTCAATATAACTGAGATGTTAAAATAACTTCATTCCTTGGTTTTAAGAAAATCATACTACCTATGATGGTAACAGGTAGGTAGGTCTCCAAATTAGACAGCTCAGTTTTATTTTCATGACAGTTTTAAAATGTAAGTGGAAAAATATTTAACAAGTGAAATTTGACTGAAATGTTTGTGGAAACTCTGAAGTGTTTCTGCAGAATCTGAGTTTGTGGAGGATACTACTTGAAAATGATTACTCTTTCTACTCCACTTAATGTGAGGTAGTGATTTAGCAATACTTTTGTTAAGTTGATTGATAGAGCCAGCCAATTTAGATTAAAGTAAATGCATTGTGTTTTTCTCTGGGCAATTAACTTAGTAATTAATAATTTAAATCACTGTTACTAAAAAATTAAACTGTTAATATAGAGACAGTTTATTAGGCTAAAATCTATTAGAAAAGACACCTCTAAATATTTTTAAATGATTTATCATGGAAAATATAAATCATCATCCAAAGTAAAGAGACTATTTAATGAATTCTTATGAACCAATCACTAAGCTTCAAGTTTAGCAAACTATAACCAATCTTGGTCTATTTCTTCCTAGCCCTCTCCACAGATCAGTTTGAAGCGAATACTAAACAGTATATTTGGAAATATTTCAGTAGGTGCCATTATAAAGAGAATAAGCACAATTCCATTTTCACCACCCTCTCAAATTAACAGCAATTCCTTATTATCCTCAAATATCAAAATAGGCAGTGTTCTTATTTCTCTATTCTTTGCATATATATTCAATATTTTGTTATATAAAGCAGAATCAGAATATGTTCCCTACTTTACCATTGGTTGCTGTATCTCTCAAATTCCTTTTAATTTCTTTTTCTGTCTTTCTTGCAACGGATATATAAAAGAAACCAAATCATTTAATCTTAGCATTTCCCAAAGTCCGGATTTTAAAAATTACAAACAGTTTTTTTTCTGAAAATTGTAAAATTGGGAGTATGTGGATGACTTTAGAGGGATCCCCAAAGAGAAATTAAGATTATCATTCACTTTGGTTATCTCATCAGATGTTTTTATTTTATTAATCTATAATGTCACTCAAAATAATTGTAATTGGGGTATCAGGTACATATTTCATACCACCCATTACAATTAAGTCCAATGGCTCTGTAGCATCTAGTTTTTGAACACTTTAAGAAAGCTGAGCAAACTTTGCATTTATAAAACTATCTGTAAATTCTTAAAATTTGACAAAAGCTGGAAAGCTTGCTTCTTATATGTACAGATATAATTCAATTTGAAAATAAAAAAGCCATCTGTCCTGTTTTTGTGAAAGTAAAGAAGCAGTATCTAGAAAAAAATTGGACAGGATATCTAATTTAAAAGTTGTTTGATGAAAAGTACATTATAAAAATACACACACACACACATACATATTTTACTGTAAGTAGCCTAGTTTCTTTGTTGAAGAGTAGAAAACTTCTGAGTCCTAATTCTGACAGTCATCTGAGTGCAGTTTTGATGCCTTTGTGCTTTTGACTCCCCTTCTATATCTTTTTCCCCTTCTCTTTTAGACAGTGAGCTATGGAAAGCATGCCCTTGGAGAATGTGCGGTGGATAAAAGAGTACATTTATCTTAAGCTTGAAGATGTTTTTATCTCAAAGTTTGAAAACTAGATAAAGATGAAGAACACTATACGATATTAACAGATTTTATGCTGAAAGTTCACCAGAGCCCTGTTTTTGAGATGAGACCTCAATTTCCTTATCAATGAGTACATGAGTACTCTAAAGATCCATGAATATTATGGTTATAGATATGTAAATATGGAAAACAGATTTCTATTCTAAAATTAATAACCTTTCTAATTATTTTATTTCTTTGGTAATTATACACCAATGTATAGGACATTTCTCTTAACATATTTAAAATTTTGCGGTAAAGACATCAATTTCAATCAAATAATTTAGTATCCATTATTCATTGTTGTTGTTGTTAGGTGCGGTTCAATGGTCTCAACTCAAAACAACCCCATATACAATAGAACAAAACACTGCCCAGTCTTACACCAAGTCCAAATTATACGAGACCAAGTATTGCCATCCTCATTCCTAAGAAGCATTCTAGCTGTACTTCTTCCAGCACAGATTTGTTCACTCTCTGGTAGTCCACGGTATACTAAATATTTTTCACCAATTTTATAGTTCAAATGCATCAATTCTTCAATTTTTTGTATTTGTTGTCCATATAAGGCAAATTTTAGTATTCAAAGTGACATCTTTGCTCTTTAACACTTCAGAGTTTTTATTTTTTATAAAAGCAGTTTTCATCAAGGGAATACATTATTTGATTTCTTAACTACTACTCCATGAGTGTTGATTGTAGATCCAAGTAAAATGAATTCCTTGACAACTTAAATCTTTTCTTCACTTATCATGATGTTGTTTATTGGTCTACTTGTAATTTTTTTCAGTTGACGTGTAATACATACTGAGTTCTGCAGTGTTTGATCTTCATCAGTAAGTGCTTCAAATGCTCTTCACTTTCAGCAAGCGAGGTTGTGTAGATTGTGTCGTTTGCATACCATAGGTGTGGTGCTTTTAATTTACTTGATAAGGCTTTTCTATCCAAATTCTTATTAATTCCCACCAAGTAAATAGATTGTTGTTGTTGTTGTTAAGTGCTATCAAGTCTGTTCCAACTAATAGTGACTCTGTAGAAGGTTTCTGAGGAGCAGATAGTAAGCTTGAACAGCCAACTTTGCAGTTTAAACCAACCTTGCCATCTAGCGCATTAACCCACAGTACCACACCAAGATGTTGTTTGTTGTTAAGCGCTGTGGAGTAGGTTCTGACTCATAGCAACCCTGTATAGAGTTTCCGAGGAGTGTCTGGTGAGCTGGAACTGCCGACCTGCAGTTCAAACTTACTTTGCAGTCCAGTGCATTAACTGACAGTGCCATGCTAGGACACCAGGATGAGACCTTGCAAATAAGGTGCACAGGTTGCTAAAGCTTGGATTGGCTAGGTTTGCCCTCCAGTAAAGTTTAAAAGGAGCTATCATAGAAACAGAGATAGAAGATTCCAGAACCATCAAAAAGGAAAAGAATAAGTGGCATGTGAGATGTCTACATAGAGGTGATGGCAGAGGCGGTGTCATGGAGAGACACAGCAGCTTCGGACTTTAGGCTCATGGATGGAGTAAAGCTGAGTACTTATAGGACAGCAACTGGCTTGCAGAATGTCCCCTTTGGGCATTCACAGATCGGCAAAAAGAATTATGTAACCCATGCACAAACAGGGCTGATGCCAAAGGATCACATGACAGAGACTGAAGATAAGAGTACGCCATGCCTGCAGTATGGCAGACAAGAGGCGTTCCTGACTAGAGGACTGCTGCGTCCTGATTTGGTTTTGATCCTGAATTGTACTGTGTTCACTTACTTAATAAACCCCACCATCATGAGTATTGTTATGACTTCTGTGTGGCCATTGCAATGGATTATCGAATACAGATGTGAAGCAGAGAGAGCTGTGGGAGGGATGGTTGGCATCAGAATACAGTAAAGAAGATCGTAGGGTAGAAGCATGTCTGATGTCTGCTTCACAGAAGTTGGCCTTCAGCTGATTTTCAGTTTGATTCTCTTTCTCCCTGTGAAGCCAAAGGAAGTCAGATATGGTTCTCACATAGTTTTAGCAATAGGTTGGTAATGAGCCTCCCTCCATCCCTGATGCTGTGTTCTTCTTCATATAGAACAGTTTCTCAGCAGACAGATTGAATAAATATGAGGAAAGAATACAACCATGATGCACACCTTTCCTGATTCTAAACCATTCTATAGCCCTTTGTTTCTGTTGATCTATGGACAGGTTCCATATGAGTATAATGAAATGTTCTGGAATTCCCATTCTTTGAAATACTAACCATGGTTTGTCATGACTTTACATAGTCAGTGAAACAAAACTTAAGCTCTTTCTGGTATTCTCTGCTTTCAGCCAGAAACCATGTAGGCAAGAAGGCAATGGGGAGGCATATAAAAAACTCTGAAAGAAAAAAAAAACTGCCAACCAGGAATCATATACTCAGCAAAGCTGTCAGTCAAATATGATGGTGAAATCAGAACTTTTCTGGATAAACAGAAATTAAGCAATTTCGAAAAAAGCCAAGTCAGTGCTTCAAAACATACTACATGGAGTTACTTGGACTGAGAACCCACAAGAACAGACAACAACCAGAGATTCACATACAAGGCAACACCTCCTCGCACTCAGTCCAGATATTGATAAGGCCAGAGAACAACAAAACTACAAGAATGAAAATAGGGGGTCTGGGATCTCAGTCTATGATCAGAACAACTATAAAGTGAAAGAAGGGAAAAGTGTAGTATCAGAGATCCAGTTGGTAAGGAGATCATATAGACTTTAGGATAATACAGACTATTTTTAAATGAGGAAGAAATTAATAAATTACAGAGTATGGCACTGTGAGTTAATGTGCTGGACTGCAAGGTTGGTTTGTACCATAAGGTCGGTGGTTTAAGTTCACCAGCTGCTCTTTGGAAAACTTATATAAAGTCTCTATGGATCAGAACTGACTCGACAGTACTTAATGACAACAAGAGCAAAGAAACTTAATCTCCACATCAAAGAAAGAAAAGGAAAACCCAAGAAGATTTTGCAAATATTAAAACTATGAAGAAATTCACAAGAAAAATTGAACTCAGCACAGGAAAGCAAGCAGAACAAACAAACCAGCAGAACCACAAAAAACAAACAACATAATGACAGCAACTAAATCATACCTATTGATAATTACACTGAATGCCAATGGATTAAATGCACCAGGCACGAGACAGAGAGTAGCAGAATAGATAAGAAAACAGAATTCTTCAATATGTCATCTACAAGACACACACCCTGCATAGGGTTATCAAGGAACTACTGGTGGGTGTGAACTGCCAACTGTGTGGTTAGCAGTCCAGTGCTTATCCTATAACACCATACCAGGACTCCAAGGCACTTGTCAAAAATAATTGCTCTCCTTTTTTAAGCTTATTTTATTCTAAAAGTTGTCCTGATTTTCTTATTAGCTTGGAATAGACCTGTCTTGACAGGCAATATGTTGAATTTTATCTTAGAAAACATCAACTTCTATAGAAATAAGGAATAGTCTAAATTTCCTCGCTTTTCTTCATTACTCTAAAACAACATCAACAGGCATGGAAAATTCTAATGTCTATTAATATCAACATTTGCACATGAGAGAGATACTAATATTTGTTGAATAAATATTGAAAGATCTCAATGTTGAGGCTCAGCATTCTTAGTGTCCTGTATTTCTTAAGAGATTTAAGAAGTTAAACTTAAGAAAGGAGGTATTTATTATATTTATGTTTTTCTTTAAAAATTTACAATGGAAGGAATAGAAATAAGCTTTGAAAATATTTGAAATGTATAGATCTATTCTGCTACTAAGGACCTATTTATTACAAAGCTTGACAGAGAATATGTAAGAAAATTCATTATCATTCATATTAATTGTGTGATACATTAATTTGAAAATATTCATTATGACAAGTAATGAGAGTAACAGAATGCTCTATTTGTTTAAATGATCAAAAAACTCATTCAGAAGAATAATGAATATTCTTTGGGAATCAGACATAGAAAACTATGACAGAGCCCCCTCCCCATTTTTAAAGAAAGTTTGGTACCTTGAGTGAAGTGGAACATGTCCACCAGGACAGGAAAAATAGAAGTTATTTTAATATATGTTGGGATTAAAAAATTCACTTGCATTTCCACTCAGAACAGAAGGGATCTCCCCCTTCTCTGAACTCAACTCCATTAAGGAAAGTTCTGTTAGGAAACCCCAGAGGCAGAACAGTTAATTTCTGGGCTCCTAAATGAAAGATTGGCAGTTGGAACCCACCCAGCAGCATTCTGGGAGAAAGACCTGGCAATTTGCTTTCAACATTAACAAGGCATTCTTTTAAGATAGGTCTCTCCATAAACCCCCGAGAGTGTAGCTCCAATGCCTTCCTTCACTGGCTTTCCTTCATCATCACCATCTTAGCTGCCGCTCCTTATTGTTCATGTGTTTGAGCTGTACGTTGAGGGTAAAAACTTTAGGGTGCCACTTTGGTCACAGAGACTCCTTTGGCTGATCTACTGTAACCCTCACCACAGACACCATCAACCCCTGGACGTCATGACGCCCAACGGGTCTCAGAGGATTTCTTGTTGCTGTCATCATTACAAGTACCACCAGCATTAGAGTTCTTTCTGGTATTGATTGAAGCTTCCTGTCTGCTTTTCTATTTCTGATGAAAAGACTAAAATGAAAACTCTGGGACTCACCCCATTGTCTTCTTTTTCTGAGAATTACAAAAGCAAGCTAATAAAGGTATATGCATACTTAGTCTTTCACCTTCTTTTACATAGATCATAGTATACAGCACACTTTCTCTAGTCCCTTTGTTCCCCCTTAACAATAGATCTTCTTGTTGTTGTTAGGTGTTGTCAATTTGGCTCTGACTCATAATGTTCCTATGCGCAACAGAACGCAACATTTCCTGGTTCTGCACCATCTTACAGATGTTAGGTTTGAGCCCATTGTTGCTGTCACTCTGTCAATCCATCTTACTGGTGATCTTCTTCTAGTTCGATGATCCTCTACCAAGTGTGATATCTTTTTCCCGGGATGCACTACTGGCATTCTAAGCTGTATTTCTTTCAAGACAGATTTGTCTATTCTTCTGGAAGCCCATAGTACTGTCAATATTCTTCACCAACACATTTATTCAAATACAGCAAATTTTCTCCAGTTTTCTTTATCCATTGTTCAGCTTTCACATGCATGTGAGATGATTGAAAACACCATGGCGTGGCTGTTGAACACTTTTTAAAAAAAGTCTTTTGCAACAGATTTGCTCAATGCAGTAAGTTCCTTAATTTCTTGACTGCTGCTTCTATGAGCATTGATTGTGCATCCAAGTAATATGAAATCCTTGATGATTTCAATCTTCTTTTCATTTATCATGATGTTGTTTACGTGAGGATTTTTGTTTTCTTTACATTGAGTTGTAATCTATACTGAAGGTTGAATTATTTGATCCTCTTCAGTAACTGTTTCAACTCCTTTTTGCTTTCAGCAAGCAAGTTTGTTTCACTTAGCTATTACAGGTTGTTCATGAGCTTTCCTCCAGTCCTGACGTGGCCTTCTTCTTCATATAGTTCAGATTCTTGAATTATTTGCTCAACATGTAGACTGAAAAAGTGAAAGGATACAACTCTAAGGCTACCTTTCCTGATTTTAAATAATTCAGTATCGCCTTGCTCTGTTTGAATATCTACTACCTCTTGGTTGATGTACAATTTAGTATTCTGGAATTCCCATTTTTCAAAATGTTACCCATACCATAGTTTGTTATGATCCACACAGTCAAATGTCTTTGCATAGTCAATAAGACATAAGTAAAGATATTTATAGTATTCTCTGCTTTCAACCCAGATTCATTTGACACCAGCAATGATATTCCTGATTCCATGTCTTCTCCTGAATCTAACTTGAATTTCTGGAAACTCATGCCAGTGTACTGCTATAGCCATTTTAAAATTATTTTTTAGCAAAATTTTATTTTTAGCAAAAATTTATTAATGACATTGCTAGATAATTTTCACATTCTGTTGGGTCTTCTTTCTTTAGAATGGGCACAGATATGGATCTCTTCCAGCAGTTTGTCAGGTAGCTGTCTTATAAATTATTTGGCATATACTTTTAAGTGCTTTCAGTGTTGTATTTGTTGTTGTTGTTGTTAAGTGCCATGGAGTCGGTTCCGACTCATAGCGACCCTGCACAGGGTTTCCGAGCCTGTAAATCTTTACGGGAGCAGAAGGCCTCATCTGTCTCCCGCGGAACCTCTGGTAGTTTCGAACTGCTGATCTTGCGGTTCACAGCCTGATTCGTAACCACTACGCTACCAGAGCTCCTTATAGTTAGTTGAAATAGTTCAGTTGGTATTCTGACAATTACTGGCTCCTTTTTTTCTTGCCAGTTATTCAATATCACTGCTTCTTGTTCATATGCTACCTCTTAATTTTCTTCATGTTCAGTCTGAACTTGCATATGGGCAATTGAAGGTTTGTTCAAATTAGCCCTGGCCTTGTTTTGGCTGATGATAGTGAACTTCTCCATCATTTTTTTTCCCATCGCTGTAGTCAAGTTGATTCTTCTTGCAATATTCATTCCGTCTGACTAGGTCCACATGTGGACTCCTGCTACAGGACTTTAAACCACAAGGCCAGCCATTCAAACCCCCCTTGGAAACCCTAAACAGGGTTGTTAAAAGTTGGAACCAACTCGATGGCACTTAACAACAACAAGGTCCACATGTATAGTCACAGTTTATATAATTAAGAACTATATTTCCAATGAGTAAGTGTGGGTCATGAGTTTTCCAGCATAATTTTTTATTAGCAAAGCTATATTTTCCAATTACGGATCCAACTTTGTTTCCAACTTATGCATTTCAATTACCAATAATAATCAATGCATATTGCTCGCATGTTCGATCAATTTCTCACTGAAGAAAATGGTAGAATTCTTCAATTTCTTCATCATTGGTTTTGCTGGTTCTTGGTAGTGAGGTGAATTAACTAGTCTTCCTATCATTTTTCTATGATAGGCTGCATTGTACTTAAAGATAGATTTGAAATGGCCTTTTTGACAATGAATTTAAAGTTGTTCCTCTTCATTTTGCATTCCCAACATAGTAGACTATATGATTGCCCAGTTCAAAATGGTCTATACCAGTTCATTTCAGTTCACTAATGCTACAATATTGAGCTTTATGTGTTCTATTTTATTTTTGACAACTTCCCAGTTTTCCTAGATTCTTACTTCAAACACTCCATTTTCCAATTAATAATAGATATTTGTAGCTGTTTATTCTTGCTTTGAATCATGACCCATCAGGAAATGAAGGTCATTATTCATGTCATTAGGAGTTCTGGTGTGGCACTCTAAAATAAAGCACTGGACTGCAAGATAAGTTTGTACTGCAAGGTCGGTGGTTCAAGCTCACCAGCTGCTCTTTGGAAACTCTGTACAAGATCATTATGAGTCAGAATCAATTCGATGGCACTTAACAACAACAACAAATTCATGTCATTAAGGTCAATTCTACTTTGAATGGACAGTTGTTCCCCAATTGTATTCTGAGTGCTTTCCAACCCAACAGGCTCATGTTCTGGCATAATATCAGACAACGTTTGATGCTTTTCATAAAGTTTACAATGGCTAATCCCTCAGAAGTGGACCATTAATTCCTTCTTTGTCTTCATTTTTTTTTAGTCTGGAAGAGTATGACAAACTGACAGAGGAGTTGTTGTTAAGTTCCGTTGAGTCAGTTCTGACCCATAGCAACCCTGATAGGGTTTCCAAGAAGTGACTGGTGAGCTTGAACCACCGACCTTACAGTTCAAATGGCCTGGCAGTCTGGCGCATTAACTCATAGTGCCACACCAGGACTCCGACAGAGGAGTGGGGAACAATATATTATGGTAAATCCATCTGTTTACTGTTTCTCTTCTTCCTTTTTCCTGATGACTACATACTGAAGTACTATGTGGTTGCACAATAATTGAATATTCCATTATTGATGTATATTTAAATAGATAAAATTGCCCTGTCTATGTGGTCGTGCTGCGCTAATGCCTGGCCCTGAATCAGGCTCCAGACTCCTCAGCTGTGCCCTCTACCTCTGCCTGGACCCTGCAAAGTGAGCAAGCTGCCGGCTTGGTGAAAGTGTAAGCAGGACCTGAGCATGCTGTACACTGAGGAAATGCGCTTCCTGAGGGAGCAGGTGGAAAGTATGGGTGGTAAAATTCCATCTGCTACTCAGAAAGCCAAATCAGAAGAGAAAACCACAGAAAAAAACAGATAATAAGAAGTCAGAAGAAAGCATAAAGACAGATGAACCATCAAGTGAAGAAAGTGATTAAGAAATGAAGGTGTGATTGAACCAGATATAGATGTCCCTCAAGAAATGGGAGATGAAACTGTAGAGATAACTGAAGAGATGATGGATCAGGCAAATGGTAAGAAAATGGCTGCCGTTGAAGTCCTCAATTATTCTGAATGACAGAAAGCCATCAACTTGTTTACAGATGCCATCAAACTGAATCCTCACTTGGCCATTCTGTATGCCAAGAGAGCCAGTGTCTTCATCAAATTACCAAAGCCAAATGCTGCCATCTGAGACTGTGACTGAGCCATTGAAATTAATCCTGATTCAGCACATGACCTTGCTCTTGCTTGTAAACTGGACTATGATGAAGATTCTAATGCAATGCTGAAAGAAGTTCAACTGAGGGTCCAGAAAATTGCAGAACATTGGAGAAAGTATGAGCGAAAATGTGAAGGGTAAGAGATCAAAGAAAGAATGGACAGCATTAAGAAGGCTCAGGAAGAACATTGAAAGAGCCCTGAGTGAAGAAGAAGCCAGAAGGCAATCTGGAGCTCAGCATGGCTCTTTTCCAGGTGGCTAGGAACATGCCAGGAATGGCAGGTGGCATGCCTGGGCTCAATGAGATTCTTGGTGATCCAGAGGTTCTTGCAGCCACACAATATCCAGAAGTTATGGCTGTCTTCTAGGAGGTGGCTCTGAACCTGGCAAACACGTCCAAATGTCAGAGTAACTCTAAGGTCATGAATCTCATCAGTAAATTGTCAGCCAAGTTTGGAGGTCAGGCCTAATGCTCTTCCGACAAAACTCTTGCTGAATGAAAAGCAATGTGGAGCAGTCAGTGGATGTTGCAAGAATAAAAACCAGTGTCAAGAAAGCTAGGATGCTCTGAGACCACCCTTCCCTGCAGCCTCCAATGCAGATGAGACATTTTACACTCATTTGCCATTAGGGTATTCATTCAGTTAATGTTTTCCTATTAGCAAGTACAAACTTAAAAACACTTTTTAAACCTTAAAACACAAAAATAAATTACAAGGGTGTACTGATTGGTATCAAAAAATAGATAAAATTAAAAATTTACTATCATAAACTATCACTCAATGACTAACTATGACATAGATAATGTTTCATGTTTCAAATGACTGACTAGAAGTATATGAGCAATTTCTGAGAGAGGAATTTCTAGGTCCTGGATATAAATGGAGAGACATTACCATGCTCATCGATTAGAAAATTAAGCATAATAAAGTTATCAATTCTACCTAAATATAATTTTATATATCTACTATAATGCCATTATCTAAATATTTAATATAATTCCAACAAACATCCCAGGAGGACTTTTGGTAAATAGAAATAAGATGATTTCAAATGTTATATGGAAAGCAAAGGAGCTAGAATAAATAAAAGAACTTTGAAAATGAGTTTAAAAGTTGGAGGACTTGTGGTTAAGTGCCATTGAGTTGGTTCTGACTGCTGTTGGTATAAATACTGCTCATTTGATCTAAAATGGTTGATTATTCTAAGGAGTGCATAACTTCCTAGTGTTTTCATTCAGCTGATAGACATGTCTACTGTTTGGCTTAAAATTGAGCCATTGGAGTGAGTTCAGTTCAATGTCTGAAGGGTAACTAAGGGTCATAGTCTCAGGGGTTCCACCGGTCTCTATCTGACCAGTAAGACTGATCTTTTTTGTGCTTTTGATTTTCATTCCACATTTTCCTCCCACTTTATCCAGTATCTTCTAATATGATCTCTTTGAGTTATTGATAGTGATGACACGGATTTGCATATACCAGGGTTGCTATGGGTTGGAACTGACTCGACGGCACTTAACAACAACAACAATTAATGTCATGGAGCCCTGGTGTGGTGCTATGGGATAAAGCACTAAGGTGCACCTGACCCAGGCCATGGTGTTTTCAATAACCTCAAATGCATGCAAAAGCTGGACGGTAAATAAGGAAGACGGTAGAAGAATTGATGCATTTGAGTTATGGTGTTGGAGGAGAATTTTGAAAGTGCCATGGGCTGTCAAAAGAACCAATAGATCTATGTTGGAAGAAGTGCAGTCAGAGTGCTCCGTGGAGGCCAAGATAGCCAAACTTTGTCTCTCATACTTCGAACATATTGTCACTGGAGAAGGATATCATGTTTGGTAAGGTGGAGGGTCAGAGAAAAAGAGGAAGACCCCCAACAAGATGGATTGGCCAAGTGGCAGCATCGATGGACTCAAGCGTGACAACAGTGGTAAGGTTGGCCCAGGATCGGGCAATGTTTTGTTCTGCTGTGTGTAAGGTCACTATGGGTCAGTACCAACTCGATGACACCTAACAACAACTTTGACCTACAGTGTAACTGAGTTGGAAGTGATGACACACAAAACAAATAACAGGGCCTTTAACTGCATTACTTCCTCTTCCTGGAATAAAGATCTTCCTGGGCACTCCATGGCTGGTTACTTTGTGTTGTTGTGTTTATAAAACCAATCCAAGCTTTATTAGCAGAAAGCCAGCAGTCTGGAGGATGGAGAGAATAATTTCTCAAGATCCTCCTATCTTTCACAAACAGCAGGCACACTATATAGGGTAAGTTACAATTGGATGTACACTTCGTCTATTTTAACATCAAGATAGCATTCTTTGGAAAAAGGAATAATAAGGCAATAAACTTCCTCAAACATGCTACCTTTAGGGAAAGAGAAACAATAAAATAACCTTCCTCAAACATTCTACCTTTAGGGTCTCACTGCTTAATTCCTTAGATAACTATCTGGGTGGATGTAAGCACATCCTATTCTCCTTGTCCTGTCCTCCTTCTGGAATCACAAGGTCATCCCAGATGACCTTGTTGTTGTTGTTGTGTGCTGTGGAGTCGGTTCCAACTCTTAGCAACCCTGTACATGGTTTCCTACGCTGTAAATCTTTATGGGAGCAGAAAGCCTCATCTTTCTCCCGTTGAACAGCTGGTAGTTTCGAACTGCTGACCCTGAGGTTAGCAGCCCGATTCATAGCCACTATGCTACCAGAGCTCCTTAGTTAATGTATAAACTTCCTCATTTTCAGGGTCCTCACTGAGACTCAATGACTAGACCCACTCCATTTTTTTTACGTCGGTAAATCCATGCTATCATCTCCCATTCTTATTTTTAGATTTCATTTCTATTAAATTTGCTTCAAATGAGAACAGTTACTTTGATCCTGGGTATTGTTCCTTGGATCAAAAGAATTAAGCTTAAGTCATGAAAACCAGGAAGTTTTACAAAGGGTGATACAAGGTAAGCATTGAATACAGCAATATACGAAAAATCCTATGATACTGCAAAGGCTGGTTACTTCTTGTCATTTAGATCTCATCTTAAATGGCTCCTCTTTAGAGATGGTTTCCTTACTCATTCAATCTGAACCCACTGCTACTGAGTCAATTTCAACTCATAGTGACGCTATAGGACATTGTAGAATTGTTCCGTAGGATTTCTAAGGCTGTAAGTCTTTATGGAAGCCTCATCTTTCTTCCATGAAGTGATTGGTGAGTTTGAACTGCCTTTTGGTTATTGGTCTAACACTTAACCCCCTGCATCACTAGGGATCCTTACTTAAAGGATTTTCACGAAAGCTGAGCAACTTCATGCAGCAGGCTTGCTGGTGGAGTGGGGTGTCTCTGAGTACTTGATTGGGGAATTAAAAACTGTAACACTTGCTTGAGTAGGGCACAGACAAAGAGAAAGCCCAGCAGCGGGCAGTCTAGAGAATACTCAGAGCTGGACAGAGCAGAGGGAAGGCGTCTCTCCCTGTGTTTGCCTGAGAAGTTGCTAAGAACTATTCTGATTGGAAGCTGTCCTGACTGATGAACTGTATCCTGGACTCCTCTGTTGTATTCTGCTACTTCCACGTTGATCCTGATTCTGATTTATAGTCTGTTACTTCCTTAATGAACCACATATTCATAAGTAAAATAAAGAAATAAAGTGACTCTCAAATCAACTGTGTAACAGTCATGTTTGCCTGATGTTTTTCTGCTTATTCACTTACTGGTTGGACTGCTATTTACTGAATGCTACTTGCTTCCAGGATATCGGCTCCCTAAAAACACGTACCATGTTGGTGCAGGACACCATCATCTCTACCTACAGTGCATGGCTTGCAATAGATCCTCATTTTCTATTGGTTTAATAGAAACATGTCCAAAAATATGAACCTGGTAACCTGATCAGGAGAGTAAAGAGGAGAGGACCATGTCCTGTGGATGAATAATTTTTTCTAGAAAGTTCAGCACGAGACTGATCTCTATAATTGGAAGTAAAAGACATCACAACTCTCTGACTTTTCCAGCAGGGTATCCCACCCCATAGACCTTGATATCAATCACATCTCCGCCCTTCCCTTAAGTCCCAGTATTCATTAACACGTTGCAATATTTCACAAAACTCACGACTATCTAAGGAAATGACCCCCTCAATTGTGGAGGCTGTTGTTGTTGTTGTTGTCAGGTGCCATCGAGTC
>NW_006408538.1:3962647-3968777 GCF_000296735.1 Chrysochloris asiatica
TGGTTCAAGCTCACCAGCTACTCCTTGGAAACCCTATACAGGGTTGCTATGGGTTGGAATTGACTTGAGGGCACTTCACAACAACACCTTAATCCTGGCTCATTAACAACTCACTTCATAATCATAAGCATGTTGTCGTTAAGTGCCATCGAGTCAGTTCTAACTCACAGTGACCTTTTTAGGGTTTCTCAGGCTATAGTTCTTTGCTGGAGCAGTAAACATTATCTTTCTCCCATGACTCACCGTCATAGAGGCAAAGATCTACAATACATCACTGAATGGATAAATTTGGCTAGAAGGGCCAGAATAAACAGTCCTACTGTGAACTGCAAGGTCAGCAGTTCACAACTACCAGCCGTTCCACAGGAGAAAGATGAGGTTTTCTGCTCCCATGAAGATTTCCAGCCTCGGAAACCCTGTATAGGGTCGCTATGAGTCAGGACCGACTCCACGGCACATAACCACCACCACACCTTGTTAAGCATCCTTAAGACTCACACCAATAATTAAATCCACTGCCATTGGGTGGATTGAGACTCATCCTATATTGGGTTTCTGAGATTGCAAATTTTTATAAGAGCAGATAGTCTCATCTTTCTCTCGCCGTTAGCAGTCCCACACCTGCCTACAGTGCTACCAAGACTAAATGAGCACAAAATGCTTTTAAGCCTATGTTGACATTCAATCTTGAAATAGCAATAAGAGGTCATTTAATTTTATATAAAATTTCTAAAGTAAAGTCTCACTTGCCAAGAGAAATGTTATTTTATAGAGCGTACCCATTATTTTTAACATTAGAAATATCCAATTATAGCTCCAAAGTTGATTATCATGTTGTAGAGAGCCTGACTTAATATAAAGGAACAGATGTTCCATGCACACCAGGGACAGGACTATCTGTTCTTCCTGTTGTTTTCCATCCATAACCTCAAAGACAGTTCTCGACATTGTGGGTGTGTCCACTTTCCAAATTGTGCAACATAGACTCAAGCAGAATATACCAATTTCCTGACCTTTGATCATCATTTTATTAAAACAAACAATTTTAGGCTAACAACTGAGGTGAAATACACAAGTTTGAAACAACACAAGGAGGAGTGGTGTTTGAGGGATAAAGTTTACAGACAGAAAACAAATTTTTCCAAGTTTAGCCCATGTATTAGGAAAGATCCAAACTGTGTTTTTTTTCATCATTTATGGATATTATTTTAAGGTGTTGGTGGCACAGTGGGCTAAGCATTAGGTTGCTAACCACAAGATTGGTAGTTAAAACACAGCAGCCACTCCATAGAAGAACGATGAAGCAGTCTAGTCCCATAAAGATTTTCTGTCTCAGAAATTCTTTGGAGCAGGTTCCGTTTAGTCCTACAGGGTTAACTCTGTGTCAGAATGGACATGATGGGAGTATTTTATATCTGTGAACTTAAATAATGGGATTAAATGATCATAATGATGATGCTGAGGTTTAATCATTTCAGAGCTCTTCAAATCACCAAACATTAATCATCACTATTTGTATGAGCTATTTATGTTTGTATTTTATAGACTTGAAAACAAATAATTCACATACACTTCTAGAGGGTCACTCTCTAAGTTTTAGTTGCTGAAACACACTATTTCATAATGACAATGTCAGATAATTGAGTTTTCTCTAAAATATACAAAACAGAAAAACCTACTTTTGGAGTTATAAATTATTGTTTTGATGATGAATTGAGAGATTATTTTTCCAAAACAGGAGTCTTTTACAGAAGAGTTTGAGTTGAAAAGTTGTTCCTACAGCTAGGATTTCTCAAGAGTTTAAGTAGAGTTTTTATCTAATTAAATTAAAATAAAAACAGAAGTTTAAAGTACCCCCTTTGTAACTTTCAAAACAGAAACTCCACTGTGTTAACTCATTAGCAGTTAGTAGGTTCACAATTTCCACAATTGGTTTGCCTGATGGGTTTGCATTTTTATGTCTAAATTGATGACAGGTTTTGTTTCTTGCCTTTATAGCATTATTGTTGTTAAGTACCATCCATTCAATTCCAACTCATAGTGAGTTTGTGTATGGTTTCTGTGGAGCAGATGGTGAGTTTGAGCCGCCTGCTGGTGGTTCAAAGGGACCTTGTGGTCCAGTGATTATCCTACAGCATCACACCAGGACTCCAATGTTGTTGTTGAGTAGGTTCCAACTCATAGCCACCCTCTATAGGGTTTCCATGAAGCACCTGGTGAGTTTGAACCACCAAACTTGTGGTTCAAACTGATCGTGTGGTCTGGTGCTTTATCACACAGCACCATACCAGAATTCCAATAGATGCTTAGATATCATCTATGTCCACATAACCACTTAATATAGATACATTTGAAAGTGATTTCACATTTGTACTTGTATTTAACGTGATCTTTACAAGGCATGTTATAAAAATGTTACTTGAAGAGGCACTTAAAATGTTCTTGAAATAATTAAAGGAAATTCTCAAACAAAACTAAATAAGCAATACAAAGATCTTGTAAAAATTTGGAATTCATGTAGACAGTTTTATAGAAATTTTAAAAAATCTGTATTGCCCTACCATGTTACACAGAGCCTGTTTTAGGCTGGGTTCGCTAGAGCAGCAAAACCAATGAAGCTTACATATGTATATATAAAGAGAAGTTAATACCAAGGAAACGGCTTTCACAGTTGTAAGGGTGGGCAGGTCCCAAGTCCATTGATCGGATGTCAGGCTGAAGGCTTCTGTGTCATGTAGCTGTAAGACTGATAAACTAAGATCGACAGGTCAGATGGCAGGCGGGTGTTCAGGTAAGATGGTCAAGGGCTGATGACATGGAGGATCAACAGGTGATCCGTGGATCAGACAGCTGGCAAACAAGTTGGGCAGGTAAGATGACTAACTACTGAAGACTTCCAGGATTAGTCAGCAATAGAGCAGGCCACTGGCTCAAGTTCAAAGAACCTAAGATTGGATGATGAGCCAGATGCAGAATCCAGACCCAAGCAAGCAAAGCAGGCCATACTCCCAAGAAAACTTCCTTTCCATTGATTGAATGCTCCTAGGAGATCTCATCATGAGGAATTACTACATCTTACCTGTCAAACCCTTAAGAATCCTGGCCTAGTCAAGCTGACACTAGACCTAAACGATCACAGGGCTCCAATCTGCTTAATTGAGACCAAATGATTTCTGTTTCTGGATTATTACATAATCCCTGGGTGATGCAAATGGTCAACACAAAAAAGTTTGAGTTTCTAGTCCACCCAGAGTTGTCTCAGAAGGAAGGTATGGCGGTCTAGTTCTAAAAAGTCAGTCACTGAAAATACTAAGAAACACAGTTTAGTCTTACCAACATGGCTCACCATGAGTTGGAGTTAATTTAGCAGAAAGTAGATGGATTTTGTTCCTCTGCTCTGCTATAGCCTCACTTTTGTCCTTAACAAGAGACCAAGTGGTTTGATTTTAACAGTTCCTCTATTGTTGGTTATTACTATGAATGAGGTTGGGACAGAAGCTTAAGCTATTGATATAAAAGAAGTTTATGAATTACTGGATGATAGTTATTTCCCACCCAGGGGCAGATTACCCAATAATCAAGGTAAGCACACCATACTTATTTACCATGCTGAGCAAATATCTGAGAAGCTGGACTCTACAGAGAAGAACTTTGCATCAGTATTGGAAGAAGTCTCATTAACAATCTGCAATATGCAGCTGACACAACCTTGCTTGCTGAAAGCAAACAGGACTCATGGCACTTGCTGATGAAGATCAAAGAACACAGCCTTCAGTATGGATTACACATCAATGAGAAGAAAATGAAAATCCTTAACGATGGACCAATAAACAACATCATGACAAATGGAGAAAGGATGAAAGTTGTCAAGGATTTCATTTTACTTGGATTCACTATCAGTGCTCATGGAAGCAGCAGTTAAGAAATCAAAAAACGTATCGTACTGGGAAAATCTGCTGCAAAAGATTTCTTTAAAGTGTTAAAGAGCAAAGATGTTACTTTGAGATGTCTAAGGTATGCCTAACTTTAGCCTGATATTTTCAATTGTATCATAAGCATGGACAATAAATAAGGGAAGAGCAAAGGAATATTTTTGAATAGGGGTGTTGGCAAAGAATATTGAAAGCACCATGGACTGCTCTTGTAAAGATTAGAGTGTAGGAAACACTATGTGGTACTTCTCTGTCCTACAAGTACCTGTGAGCAGGAATTGACTTGACGGCACACAACAATCATAGCGTGTTCTAAAATGACTGCACAATTCACAAGGCTATTGCAATGTATACAAATCACATGTGTTATATATGAAACATTTACTGTATGACATGAGCAGTTATACTGCTATAAATAATCTAAAACCAGTAACAACATGTCTGACAAAAACAATTTCTAATTGTTTAAGTGACTTCTTTGTCATAGACAATTCCTTTGCTGAGATATGGTGTGACATGGCCCTTAGTTTATTTAAGTTGTTGCTTTTAGATGCTGTTGAATTGGTTCTGACTCATATAACTCTATGCACAATAGAATGAAATACTGCCCAGGCCTCACAATCATTGCTATGCTTCAGCCCATTGCTGCTGCCACTGTGCCAATCCATCTCTAGGGTGAATTCCTCTTTTTCGCTAACCCTTCACTTTACCAACCATGATATTCTTCTTTAGGGAATAATACGTCTGAAGTAGCCATCTTGGCTTCTAAGGAGTATTCTGGCTGTATTTCTTCCAACACAGAGTGGTTTCTCTTCTGGCAAACTATGGTACTTTTAATATTCTCCAACACCATAACTCAAATGTGTCTACCTCATTCATTGCCCAACTTTTACATACATATGAAATCACTGAAAATACTATAGCATGGGCCAGAAAAATCTTAGTCCTCAAACTTTTTGTTTGCTCTTGAACACTAAAAAGGTCCTGTGTAGCATATCTGTCTAGAGCAATATATCCTTTGATTTCTTGACTGCTGCTTCCATGAACTCTTTGACAACTTCAATCTTTTCTCCATTTATCATGATGTTATTTATTGGTCCAATGGTGAGGATTTTTGTTTTCTTTACATTGAGGTGCAACCCATACTGAAGGCTGTGGTCTTTGAACTTCATCAGTGAGTATTTTAAGTCTTCACTTTCAGCAAGCGAGGTTGTATTATCTGCCTATTGTAAGTTGTTAATGAGTCTTCCTCCAATCCTGATGCCATGTTTTTCTTCATATAATCTAGCTGAGAAGATTTGCTCAGCATACAGATTGAAAATATGGAGAAAGAGTAGAATCCTGCTGTACACCTTTTCTGATCTTCAACCATTCTTTGTCCCCTTGTTCTGTTTGAATAACTGCCTCTTAGTCTATGTACTAGTTCCTCATGAGCACCATTAAAATGTTCTGTAACACCCATTTTTCACTATCTTGTCCATAGCTGTCCAAGATTCACACAGTCAAAAGCCTTTACCCAGACAATAAAGCACAGGTTAACATTTTACTGATAATGTCTGCTTTCAGCCAAGATTCATCTGACGTCAGCAGTGATATTCCCTCATTTCATGTCCTCAACTGAATCTGGCTTGAACCTCTGGCAGTACCCTGTCAGTGTACTGTTACAGCCATTTAAAAATTATCTTTAGAAAAATATTACTTTCAAGCAATGTTAATAATGTTGTCTAATGATTTCTGCATTCCAGTGGTTCACCTCTCTTTATAATTGGTTCAAATATGGATCTCTTCCAATCACAGGTAGTTATCTTCCAAATTTCTTGGCATAGACAAGTAAGTGCCTCTAGCACCACATCACTTTGTTGAAAGATTTCAGTCTGTATTCCATCAATTCCTGGAGCATTTGCCAGAGCTTTCAGTGAACCTTGGACTTTTTTGGCTCTTGATCATGTATTACCTCTTTAAATGGCTGAACTTTGATCATTTATTTTTGGTATATTGACTTTGTGCATTCCTTCTATCTTCTTTTGATGCTTTCTGCATCATTGAATATTTTGCCCATTGTTGTTGTTGTTGTTGTTGTTAAGTGCCGTCAAGTCGGTTTCGACCCATAGCGACCCTGTACAGGGTTTCCGAGGGTGTAAGTCTTTACGGGAGTAGAAAGCCTGATCTTTCTCCCGCGGAGCAGCTGGTAGTTTCGA
>NW_006408538.1:3968877-3981116 GCF_000296735.1 Chrysochloris asiatica
AGAAAGCCTGATCTTTCTCCCGCGGAGCAGCTGGTAGTTTCGAACCGCTGACCTTAAGGTTTGCAGCCCGATTCGTAACCACTACGCTACCAGAGCCCATAGAATCCTTCAGTATTGGAATTCAAGGCTTGAATTTTTTCTTCAGTTTTTTCACCTTGAGAAATGCTAAGTGTGTTCTTGCCTTTTTGTTTTCTAACTCCAGGTGTTTGCACATTTCGTTATAATTCTTAAGTTTGTCTTCTCAAGCTACCCTTTAAAATTTCCTGTTTACCTATTATCTCCTCATTTCTTTCATTTGCTATAGCATCCATACACTAGAGAGCAAGTTTCAGAGTCTCTTCTGACATTCATTTTCTTCTTTTCTTTCTTTCTTGTCTTCTTAATAAGCTTTTGCTTTCTTCCTGTATGATGTTCTTAATGTCATCCCACAACTCTTCTGATCTTTGGTCATCAAATCTGTTCTTGAGATGATCTGTAAATTCAGATGTGATATGTTCAAAGTCATATTTCGGCTCTCATGGACTTGGTTTCATTTTCTTCAACTTCAGCCTACACTTGCATATGAGCAATTGATGGTCTGTTGCATGGTGTGTCTCTGGCTTGGTTTTGGCTGATGCTATAGAGCTTTTCCAGAACCTCTTCCCACAGATGTACTCAATTTGATTTCTGTGTATTCCATCTGGTGAGGTCCATGTGTATAGTTATATATTTTTTTGTCCCAGTTCAATGAAAGCGAAACTTTATTGAGGGCCCAGGAGCTTGGGCTCAGAAGAACCCCACTAGAGGGAGGCAGGGGAGCCAGCAGGAAGGGGTCCTTATTTGACCTTCTTTTTGGTGTGCAGGTTGTTGGTGTGGCTGCACTTGTTGCTGCAGTTCACAGCACAAGGGTGGAGGCAAGAGTAGCACTTGCAGCAGATCATCTTGTCACAGTTATACTTGTGCGCTAGCTGGTGCAGGGAAGGCTTGATGATGCCAACGTGCAGACGCAGCACCAGGTAGGTGCAGGGTGGACTCTTTCTGGATGTTGTAATCTGAGAGAGTGAGGCCACCCTCCAGCTGTTTACACGCAAATATCAGACGCTGCTGGTCGGGGGGATACCCTCCTTGTCTTGGATTTTGGCTTTGACACTCTCGATGGTATCACTGGGCTCCACCTCAAGAGTGATGGTCTTGCCCATCAGGGTCTTCACAAAGATCTCCATCTCTATGTCTGTCTCTTGGCCGCCTTGCTGAAGAGAAATAGCGTGTACAGTCATCTTTTACGTTGTTTAAAAAAGGTATTTGCAATGAAGAAGTCATTGGTCTTACAAAATTCTACCTGGATCTCGAGCATTATTTCTATCACCAAGGCTATATTTTCCAGCTACTGATCCTCTTTGTTTCCAACCTTTGCATTCTAATCACCAGTAATTATTAATACATCTTGATTTCATGCTTGATCAATTTCAGACTGAAGAAGCGGGTAGGATTCTTCAATTTTATCATCTCTGGCTTTACTGGTTGATACGTAAATTTGAACAATAGTGGTATTAACTGGCTTCATTTTTGTTGTTGTTGCTGTTAAGTGCTATCAAGCTGGTTCTGATTCATTGTGACTCTATATAGCATTTCTAAGGAGCAGCTGGTGAGCTTGAACAGCCAACCTTGCAGTTCAAACTGACTGTGCAGTCCAACACATTAACCCACAGCGCCACACCAGGACTCTTTGTACACCTTCTTGTAGGCTATGGATATTATCCTATGACAAACAACAGATCTTGAAATGTTCTTTTTGGTGATGAATTCAGTGTCATCCCCCTTTAATTTGCCATTCCCAGCATAGTAAACCATATGACTGTCAGATTCAAATGGTCAATACCAGTCCATGTCAGCTCATTAAATACCTAGGATATCGATCTTGATGTGTTCCATTTCATTTTTGATATTTTCCAAGTTTCCTATATTCATATTTCATACATTCAGTGTTCTGATTATTAATGGATGTTTACAGCTGTTTCTCCTCATTTTGAGTTGTGCCCCATCAGCAAACAAAGGTCCTGAAAGCTTTACTCCATTTGTGTCATCACAATCAACTTTACTTCTAGAAGGGAGCTCCTCCCCAGCCGTATTTTGAGTGTCTTCCAACCTGAGGGCCTCATCTTCCAGAATTATATCTGACGATATTCTGGCGCTATGAATAATGTTTTAATATTCAATGTTCTGGTGCTATCTGATAGTGTTCCACTGCTATTTACAAGGTTCTCAGTGATTAAACATTCAAAAGTAGTCTGTCTCTCCTTCTTCCGAGTCTGAAAGCTCAGCTGAAACCTGTCCACCTTGGGTGACCCTGTTGGTATTTAAAATACTGGTGGCATAGCTTTCAGTATCACAGAAACAGGTAAGCCATCTCAGTATGACAACTTGAGACACAACTGGTGGTTATCTAAGTTAGATACCCAAAAGTAAACTATGATATGACCCTACCTTGATGTAAGTTCATTTGGAGTGAGCAAGACAGTCTCTGAAAAAACTCTTATCATGTAAGACCCAATGGACTAGACCACATAAAATCCCTGATCTTGTGCTTTTTGAATGAGGGCAGAATGACTCTGCCAGTTGTGTCTCTGCCTCTCTGGAGCAAGACACTTTTGCCAGTCACTCTGTCAAGTACCCTGTCCTTATTTCCCCGATATGAAGGACCTCCATCAAGGATGAAGCCATCGGTCAAATCTTCTCAACAGCATTCTTTAAAGGCAAATGCCTGAAGGTTTAAGGTTTAGTGGAGTAGATTTATCCAATTCTGATTCTCCAGGTCTGAATGAATGTCTTAACTCAGTGCTGTGCCATGACGGTCTTACAAGAAATGAAATGAGTTTTTCATAAAAATATGAGCATGTCTCTGTTTTGTAAAAATAAAATCCCCTCAAGACAAGTATAAATCAAACTACCCAAAACTTGGTGATCAAAACAGCACCTCTTTATTTTGTGTTTACCTGAGGTTTTCTATTTTTTTATTACCTCTATTTGCCTGATTTTATTCAGCTAGAAAATGGTCTGCTCCAAGTCAGCTTCACAGTTTCATTCACATGTTGGTCTCCTTGGCACTGATGGCTGGCTGGAAGCCTGGACTCAAATGGACTGCCAACTGGAGTGCCTACATCAGATTTCACCAGCATGGCAAACTCAGGGCAGTCAGATTTCTTACATGGTTCCAAGAAGCATGTTTTAGTAAATAATGCAGAAGCTACATGGCCTTTTATGATCTAGCCTTAGGAATCACATAGCATCTCTCCCACCTCCACATTCTGTTAATTGAAGCTGGTGCTGATGTAACTGCAAAAGGGGTTCTAGTCACTTGCTGCTAAATCAGCCAGTACTCAGAGCAAAGAGTAAAGCTTTAATTTTGTATCACTACACTGGAGGACAGAGGAACAGGAATCTCCCAGATCTGCCTCCCTGACTTGGGGGCAACTTGGGATTTTTAAGGGAGAAGAAAATCAAGATCACAGAACTTGTGCTCAGATGTTAGTGTACTGTTTTTCTACTCCAGTAGTTAGAGTGGTTTTGTCAGTAGTTAAGGTGGTTGAATCTTAAACACAGTGACTGTTCCAATGGTTCCTACTTGTTGATTTTGCCTTTATTCATGGAAGGAGAGTGTCCCTCCTCATTTGAAATACAAGTTCTGATTTAGAAATTGAAAAGGAATGGTTAACTATGAAATGTAACTGGAGTGGGAGTTTCATTTTAACTATAGTGACTGTTCTAAGGTGGCTATTCAGGTTTTATTTTACTTTAGGTTAATCCAAAACCTGTGGCACTATAGAATAAACATGGACTGCTAACCACAAGATCAATGGTTAAAACCCACCAGCTACTTTTTGGAAACCCAATAGAGGGTCACTATGAGTCAAAACCGACTCCATAGCACTTAACAAGCAACAAAACCTTTTCAGTGCCCCCATTTCCCAGTTCCCCTATTTCACTCATTCAAAGAGAGACAAAAGAGACCCCACCCCTCAAAGAGAGGAGCATCAAAGACTTTTCAGACACGTTTGAAAACTACCGCAGTTGTTTTACAATTCAGGGTCTGTTATATAACTGTAGATGTCTAGCGAGTCAATAAAGATTGGCAGATTGAGTAAAATATTTCTTTCCACTATAATTGGATGAGGATTCCAGGTTTCTATTGTTGTCAGGTGCCCTCGAGCAGGTGCTCTTGAGTTGGTTCTGATTCATAGCAATCTTGTTCACAACAGAATGAAACATTGCCCGGTCCTACACCATCCCCACAATTGTTATCTTTGAATTCATTGTTGCTGTCATTGTGTGAATCCATCTCTTTGATGATCTTCCTCTTCTTTGCAGACTGTTCATTTTTCCAAGCATTATGTGACTGGTTCCTCCTAACGACATGTCCAAAGTAGGAGAGGCCAAGTCTTGCCATCCTTGCTTTTAAGAAAATTTCTGGCTGTACTTTTAGTTTTTTTAATTTTTATTGTGAATTGAGTGATAGTTTACATGGGAGAACATGAACTTTATATTCATCTTATTGTATTTCATTTCATTGCAATTATTACAAACCCCTGCATGCATCATCAAACAACCAAAGTGTATACCCCACAAGCCTGTGCTCTGGCCATCAGCACACAGCCCCTCTCCCTCCCTGAGTCCAGAGTCCCCAGCCACTCCATCTCTCTACATCATCATCTCTCTGGCTGTACTTCTTCCAAGTTTGATTTGTTTGTTCTTCTGACAGTCTATGGTATATTCAATATTCTTCTCCAACACTATATTTCAATTGCATTGATTCTTCTGTAGTGTTCCTTATTCATTATCCAGCTTTCATATGCATGACATGACTGAAAACATCATGGCTTGGGTCAGATATAACTCAGTTCTCAAAGTGACATCTGTTCACTTGAATGCTTTAAAAGGTCTTGTGCAACAGATTTGCTAATGCTATATGTCGTTTTATTACTTGACTACAGTTTCATGAGCATTGATTGTGGATCCAAGCAAAATGAATTCTTTGACAGCTTCAGTTTATCATGATGTTATATACTGTTCCTGTTATGAGGATTTTTCTTTACACGGAGGTACAGTCCATATGAAGACTGTAGTCTGATCTGAATTAGTAGGTATTTCAAGTCCTCTTTGCTTTTCATCAAGCAAGGTTATATCATTTGCATATCGCAGGTTGTTAATGAGTGTCCCTCCAATCCTGATGCCATGTTCTTCATACAATCCAGCTTCTCAGATTATTTGCTAAACACACAGATTGAAAAAGCATGATGACAGGAAACAACACTGGTACATATTCTCCTGATTTTAAACAATGGTTATGAAATGGTTTAAAATCCCCTTGTTATATATTAACAAGTGTTTATTGGTCTTTATACAGGCTCCTCATGAGCACAATTAAGTATTCTAGCTGTAATTTTTCTAAAACAGATTTGTTTGTTCTTTTGGCAATCCATGGTATGTGTGTTCAATATTCATCACCAACACCATCACTCAAAGCATTGAGTTTTCTTTTATATTTACTTTCTAGCTTTAGCATGCATGTGAAACATGGTCACATGATCCTAAAACCAAGGAGAACTGAGCTCCTTAAGGACTAAGCATCATAGGTCTTGCCATTAGGAATACAAGGAATCTACATGTGTGACCAGAGGTTAGGAGAAAGGAGCACATCTCAGGAGATGGCAGCAATGTAAGGCAAGGAAGAAACTAGAGCCTTTCCCTGATGTCATGCCAACATTGAAATGCCCTCACACACAACCAAGCACAGGATCAGTGTACCTTCGATATTAGGTATCAGGTAATGGAACATAAAATAAAAATTAAGTCAGTTGCAGAAATATTAGACACTTATAAATAAAAATTGCCCTTGTGGCCTGTGATCCTTACCAGCTACACATATTTTTCATAAGTGCAAATATTTGAGCTTAGATATCCCTTGAGAACTCATCAAGTATCTGAACAAATATGACTTGCAAATAAACACTTCTCTGTTCTTTTAAGTGTTTTTACATTTCATTAATATTTGAACTGGTGTCTGACTCCACAGACATTTTGATAAACATTTCAGAACTGGACATTTTCATAGCATATTTCCATTTTCAGAGGAGTGATTTTCAAATGGTTTATTTTAGCAGTGGAGTCCTCTTTTCAAACAAAATTATCAGGAACTTCCGTATAAGGAGGAGACAATAGTGGTTCAGTAGTAGAATTCTCGCCTTCCACATGGAAGACCCAGATTGGATTCCCAGCCAATGCACCTCTTGTGTATTTACTACCTTTCTGTTCATGGAGGCTTGTGTGCTGCTAGATACTGAACAGGCTTCAGCAGAGCTTGCAGTCTAGGACAGTCAACTACTTTTGAAAATGAAAACCCTATGGATCGCAATGGTGTGATCTCCATCTAACCATGGACATGACTCAGGACTGGGCAGCAATTTAGTGGGTTGTGTATGGGGTTGCCATGAGTTGGAGGCTAACTTGAAGGTAGCTAACAGCAACAACAATATACCTCCAGACACGAGGGGAGCACTACTGGACATGAGGAGCTGCCTCCTCCCTCACTATTCACCTCCTGAGATGACCTTTAAGACACTCCCTTTATTGCTTCCTTGTAACCTCAATGACCTGCTAAAATGGGCTTGAAAATGTGCTCTGTCTTCATGAATAAAAAAGGAAAAGTAATAATGCTCTTAACTAGCTGGTCTTCAACCCCATGTCCTTGAAGTGGTCTGGTTGCCTAGCTCAAGATACAGCAGTTATTAGAATCTTCTGAGTACTTTTCACAATCTCAGCATCTATGTCTGCCCTCCCTCCACACTAAGATTAGTTTTCAGTGAGACCCAGGAATCAGCATTTTGAAAGCTCCTTTCTCTACCCTTTATTTTAACACACAGTTAGACTGGGACTCTTAGGTGAATAAGATCTTTGAGGACTTTTATCAACAATAAAACACCATTAATAGAACTTGGGAGAACAGACACCTTCTCATATTTTGACTTCATTTTTAACTGAATGGAACCACTAGCCAGTTTTCCTAAATGTGATGATTCCATTGGAATAAATTCTAGATGGTAGGAGAGTCTATTGAAGACACATAGAAAGTAGAAATACTACATTTTTAGGATTTTAAATTAGATGGTGAATGAGAATATATTTTGTTCCCTTAAAAAAGTGATACTTTTTTTCTCTAGCCAAAAGAATCCTTGCATTAGTTGTTTTTCCTTGACTCTTTGTAAAATCATGGCTCATAATCATTGAATGTCAATATATTGCCTTCAGAGGTAGGACTTCTAAAAACAATGCTTGAAAATTTTTAGAGCCTAATTATTGGATAATTACATAAAATCTCTCCTACAATCTGGACTTCTCTGAGAGAGTATTATTCAATTTTTGTTAAATGTTTAAAAATTAACCTATAAGGAAATTAAAATCGTCATTTTAATCTTGCCTCATATTTGTTTAATAATCTCAAATGATTAATTTTCTAATTAAGAAAGTGGAATTGATTTGGAAAAGTTATCATGTAGTATTCATGGTTGAAATGTTCAATATTTCATATGACATTTAGTCATATGAAAATTCTTCTGCAGTTTTCTAAAAGAGCTTTCACAAAATGTGTCCTGTTGCTACTGCAAAAGTTTAATAGACGTTGTACATACAAAAACACTTCTATATTGAAGGGAGTTTGGGAAACAGTATATATGTTATATATTTTATATATATATATAATGTAAGTTATAATGTTATATATTCTATATATATAATGTAAGCTATAATGTTATATATTCTCTATATATAAAATGTAAGTTTGGGTTTGAATTTCAAATACCTTAATTAAAGGTCTTTGAAAATATCTTCAAACCATACCTTAAAAAACAAAACCAAACACCTCATCATTCTGAAAATTTAGAAGACAGACAGAGTTTCTTTAAATTGGGTTATTCTGAGGCCCAACTCTATTTAATACTCAGAGACACCCAACAGTTGGAGTCAGGTTGGGGTTGGGGTGGAGGAGCTTGGTTCTGGATATGCAGATGCCAACAGATTGCAAGGAAATTCCAAGAAGCTCTCTGGGACTTTTAAGCAGATCAAAGTCTGAATGGTGAGGTTTTGAAAATGAAGCAGATTAAGATAAAATTTGAGACTGAGCTTTTGGAGATCTTTGTTGTTGTTGTTAAGTGCCATTGAATCAGTCCCCACTCATAGCGACCCTTTATAGGGTTTCTGAGGAGCAGCAAGTAATCTTGAGGTTCAAAACAACCTTGTGTTCCAGTGTATTATCCTAAAACACCACACCAAAGTAGGATGTAGAATACAGTTCTTGAGGACTGCGTTATGCCTACTGACCAAGTTGTCCCCCAACACTATGGTTAAATTCAATGTATGATGTAGTAACTACATTGTTCAATATGAGAGTCGTTAACTACATCTGAATTTTTAAATATAAATTTCTATTTATAATTCAAATGAAATTAAGAATTGAGCTCCATGGATACTTTAGTCACATTTCAGGTACGTATGTTAGGTGTGAAACACTGGCGCTCCTGCACTATCCTCATAATTATTACGTTCAAGTCCATTATTGCTACTGTGTCAATCTATCTTACTGAAGGTCTTCTTTCATGATGGCTTTCTTCAGGGACTGATCCCTCCTGACAACATGTTCAAAGAATAAGACATGAAGTCTCATCATCCTCCCTTCTAAGGAACATTCTTACTAGACTTCTTCCAAGACAGATTAGTTTGTTCTTCTGGCAGTCCACCGTACTTTCAATGTTCTTCACCAACACAATTCAAATGCATCAATTTTTCAGTGGTATTCATTATTTGTTGTTCAACTTTCACAAGCATGTGAGGCTATAGAAAATACCATAGCTTGTATCATCTGCACCTTAGTCCTCAAACTGACATCTTTGCTCTTGAACTTTAAAGAGAGATTTTGCAACAGATTTGCCTTCTTGACTGCTGCTTCCATGAGCAATGATTATGAATTCAAGCAAAATGAAGTCTTCGACAATTTCAATCTTTTTTCTATTTGTTGTTAAGTGCCACCGAGTCAATTTTGACCCATAGCGACCCTGTATAGGGATTCCAAGGAGCAGCTGGTGCGCTTGAACCACCAACCTTGCAGTTCAAATGACTTTGCAGTCTGACGCATTAGCCCACCGCACCACACTTCTATTTATCATGATGTTATTTATTGTAAGGATTTTTGTTTCCTTTACATTGAGTAGAGACCCACAATGAAGGCTGTATTCTTTGATATTCATCAGTAAGTATTTTAAGTCCTCTTCATTTCCAGCAAGCTAAATTGTATAATCTGCATACCACAGATTGTTAATGAGTCTTTCTTCAATCTGTTTACCACATTCTTCTTTATCTAAGCCTTATTCACTGTTCAACTTTCACATGCATATAAGGTTACTGAAAATACCATGGTTTGGATCAGGTGCACCTTAGTCCTCAAACTGACATCTTTGCCCTTCAACACTAAAGAGGTCTTGTACAGCAGGAATACAATAAGTCATTTGATTTCTTAGCTGCTGCTTCCATGAGTGTTGATGGTTGATTCGAGCAAAATGAAGCTTTAATAACTTCAGGTTTTCTCCATTAATATGGATATTGTTTATTGGTCCTAAGTGACGATTTTTGTTTTCTTTACATTGAGAGGCAACCCATAACAAAGGTTTTGATCTTCCTCAGTATTTTAAGTCCTCTTCATTTTCAGCAAGCAAGGATGCATCATCTGCATATCAAAGGTTGTTAATGAGTCTTCCTCCAATCCTAATGCCATGTTTTTCTTCACAGTAACCCAGTTTCTGGGATTATTTGCTCAGATACAGACCGAATAAGTATGGTGAAAGAATACAACACTGGCACACACTTTTCCTAATTTTAACCCATTCAGTGTTCCCTTGTTCTGTTCAAACAACTACCTCTTGGTCTAATATGTACAGGTTCCTCACGAGCACAATGAAGGAACCCTGGTAGTGTAGCAGCTTATGAGCTGGGCTGCTAACCTCAAGATCAAGAGTTCGAATCTATGAGTTGTTCCACAGAAAAAAGATGAGACTTTGTGCTCATAAAGATTTACAGCAGCAGAAACCCTTTACAGGGTCATGATGAGTGGGAACTGACTCAGTTACCTACCACCACCACCACCACCACTCATTTGTAATTTCATTAAAAAGTCATGGTAGAAATGTAACAGTGGTCATTTTGGGAAAATGGAATGAAATGAAAATGGAAGCTGTTTTATGATTGACTTTACACATTTCTGATTTGGTCTTTTTTAAAACACAAGTGAGCAATACTTTTTATAATTTTGGAAAAATGAATCAAATGACAAAGAAACAAAACAATTGACAATGTAAAGGAAGAAGAAAAAATTAAGTTAAATGTGTTGTAAAACAATTCCATATAATACCATTAAATGACCATTTAAATCTGAAATACAAGGTAATTAAAGTTTTATGATAGATACAGGGTTTTGCGTCAAAAGGACCAGGATTAAACTATGGTCACACAGCACTTACGTAGGTCATTCAAGCTTTCTGAATCTCAGTTTTACATTTGTCTAAAGGGCATAATCACACCTTCCTTGTAGGATGGTTATGTTAACAAAGTACTTGATAAGCTGTCTGCCTCATAGTATACACTCAACAGAGTGTTGCTGGTAGCATTACCCTATAAATACTCTGTGGAATTTGGAAAGTCTCATATCTCAGCTTCAGTTTCTTTATATGAAAGTGACAAAATTAATACCTCTTCCTGGTGTGGTGCCAGAGGATAAGCACTTGACCGTAAGGTCGGTTTGAACAGCAAGGTTGGCAGTTCAAATTCATCAGCTTTTCCTAGGAAACCCTAAACAGGGTTGCTTTGAATCATAATTGACTCGATAGTCTTAACAACAACAAAAACAACATACTGGACTACTAGTGTGGTGCTGTAAGATCAGCACTGGACTGTGAACCACAAGGTTGGCAGTTCAAACCCACCACTGGCTCCTTGGAAACCCTATATAGGGTAGTTATGAGTCGGCACAAACTCAATGGCATTTAACAATACTGACAACAAGGAGCCCTGGTTATGTAGTGGGTTATGAGTTAGGCTACTAACCACAAGGTCAGGAGTTCTAATCTACCAGCAGCTCTTCAAGAGAAAGATGAGGTTTTCTGCTTAAAGATTAACAGCTTCAGAAACCCCCATGCATGGTTACCATGAGTTGCAACTGACTCCACAGCACACAACCACTACCACCATACTGCCTACAGTAGTTCTGGTGTAGCATTGTAGGATAAGCACTGGACTATTAACCACAAGGTCAGTGGTCAAACCCACCAGCCACTCCTTGGAAACTCTATATAAATGGGTAGCTATGAGTTACAATCCACTTAACATAATAGCAACATTCTTGCTATAAAGAATGGTACTCTGACATTTGGTAAATGGTATTTTTAATATTCCTGCACAAATGTTCTCTATAGCTGTGTGTGTTTCACAATTCATGGAATAAAGGGAAAGAATTGTTTCCATTAAATCTCTCCCAAGATCAGTCTACAAATGACAATTCTAGCTGAATGCTCCCAAAGGCAGTCTCTTTTTTGAGATTTGTGCTAACAACCCAGTTAGAGGCTCCCTGTGTGGAAGACTGTGGGCTCATATCCTTGGGCAATATTGACAGCCTACATTTTAGCACATTAATTTTGTTCAGAAGTCTGCCTTAAGTCAGAACTCTACTTAAAACAAAACAAAAATATTTAAATAATGTTTTGTTTTGTTTTTCTAATGGGCTTTCTAGTTTTACTCTAAAAATATTTTCAGCCATCCAGAAATTTAGATGCTGGGTGATCTCTTCCCAAAATATATGTTGATTCCTGGATAGAAATAGAAAAGTCATCTGTTAGTGGTAAAAAATAGTCTTTGTCTAAGTTTAACTAAGGCATTTGATAAAGGCAGGCCAGCTTTCCATGTGAAGGCAATCAGCTTGATTTCTTTACCATGTATATCTTTATAAGAGGTAGAGTGGTAGGGGTGGAGTTGGTTCCAACTCATAGCGACCAACTCATAGGGTTTCTGAGGCTGTAAATGTTTACAAGAGCAGAAAGTGTCATCTTTCTCCAGCGGAACAGCTGGTAGTTTCGAATGCTGACCTTGAGGTCAGCAGCTTGGCTCGTAATCACTACGCTACTAGAGCTCCTTTCTTTGTTAAGTAGAAGGAAATATTTAATATAAAA
>NW_006408538.1:3981926-3983643 GCF_000296735.1 Chrysochloris asiatica
AAAAAAAAAAAGAGTGTATGATCCCTTACATATGTGTACAGGCAGGCAAGTATACAGGTAGGTATAAGTGTATATATACATGTGCACAGGTAGAAATAACTATGCATATTTACATGTAAGTAAAGATATGTGTGTAAGGCATATATACAAGAAGACACAGTTGCAGATACTTCACAGAAATAATTAAGCCCCTTAAGAAATTGATTTTCTGGGTTTAAACGCATAGGACCTTAGTCTTATAGGGTAAGCAGCATAATATAATGAACAAAGTTCATGTTCTGCATCCTAGTGAGGTGACTAGCATCTGCTGTGGTTGTGTAGGTGCCATCAACTTGGGACTCATGGTGACCCAGTGTGTAACAGAATACAATACTGCCTGGTCCTCTGCCATCCTTACAATAGTTATGTTTGAATACACTGTCACAGCCAGTGTGTCAATTCTTCTTGTTGGGGGTCTTCTTCTTTGCCAATGACCCTCCACTCTGTAAAGTATGATGCTCTTTTCAAGGAAATCCTGATAACGAGGCCAAGAAAGGGGGACAAAATCTCGCCATCTACTCTTCTAAGGAACATTCTGGCTGCACTTCTTCCAAGCAGATTTATTTACTCTTCTAGAAGTCCATGGTACTTTCACTATTCTTCTCCAACACCACAATACAAATGCCTCGATTCTTTGGTCATTTTCTGATTCATTGTCCAGCTTTCACATGCATATGACGTGACTGAATATACCAAAGCTTGGGTAAAGCTCACTTTAGTCCTCAAAATGACATCTTTTATGACTGTTGATTGTGGATCCAAGTAAAATGGAATCCATGACAACTTCAATCTTTTCTCCACTTATCATAATGTTTATTGGTACACCTGTGGGAATTGTTTTCTTTACACTGAGTTTTAATCCTTATTGAAGGCTGTGTTCTCGGATCTTCATGAGCAGGTGCTTCAAGTCTTCTTCACTTTTGGAAAGTAAGGTTGTATCATTTGCCCATCACAGGCTGTTAATGAGCCTTCCTCCAATCCTGATGCCACTTGGATTCCTATAGCTTCTTGGATTATGATCTCAGTATGCAGATTGAAAATGTATGGTGAAAGGATACAATCCTGATTATAAACCATTTACTATACTCTTGTTCTTTTTGAACTGTCTTTCCATCTATGTACAAGGTCCTCAGGATTATGATTAAGTATTCTAGAATTCCCTTCTTAGCTTGTTATCTGTAGTTTATTATGGTACACACAGTTAAATGCTTTGGCATGGTCAATAAACCAGTAAACAGCTTTCTTATATTTTTTGCTTTCAATCAAAAATCATCTGATATCATTCATGATATGCATCATTCCCATCCTCTTCTGAAACCAATTTGAATTTCTGACAGCTCCCTGTTGATGTACTGCTACAACCATTTTTGAATTATCTTCAGCAAAATTTTATTTGGGTGTTACATTAACGATGCTGTTTGATGTCATTTACATTCTGTTGGATGACCTTTCTTTGAAATGGGCACAAATATGGATATCTTTCAGTCAGTTGGAAGACTGGAAAAGATTCAAATTTCTTGGCTTAGATGAGTATTTCCAGCACTAACTCAGTTTGTTGGGTCATTTTGGTTTATATTCTGTCAATTCCTGGAGTCTTGCTTTTTCTGATGTCTTCAGTGCAGCTTAGACTTCGTCCTTCAATACCACGGGCTCTTAATCATATGATACCTCCTGAAAT
>NW_006408538.1:3984984-3985891 GCF_000296735.1 Chrysochloris asiatica
TATCACAGATAGTGTTACTTTTCAGTATAGCTCTTGAAATGTTCCTTTAGATGATGAAATGCAATTTGGTTCTTCTTTAATTTGCCATTCAGGTATAGTAAACCATATTATTGCCCAATTTAAAATGGTAAGTGCAGTCCATTTCAGCTCTCTAATGCCTAAACTATCAATTTTTATTCATCCCATTTCATTACCTAGGTCTTGGTAAGCTGAAATGGACTGATATTTTCCATTTTGAATAAAAAAATTATAGGTATATGATGCTGGTAATACCATATTGAAGAGGAGTGGTGTTTCATTTTCATTTATAATCAGAAAGAACATTTCAAGACCTACCTTGAAATGCAATGCTGTCTTTGAGGAGAGTCTCCATTTGTCTACAAAGAAGACCAGTTAATACCACTGTTAGTAAAATTTACTCACCAACCACTAAAGTCAGTGATTATAAAATTAAAGAATTCTACCAACTTCTTAGGAATTCTGGTGTGGTGCTGAGGGATAATGCACTGGACCATGAAGTCTATTTGAACTGGAAGGTTAGCAGTACAAATTCACTAGTTGTTCCTCGGAAACCCTATGCAGGGTTACTATGAGTTGGAAATAACACAAAGGCACTTAGTAACAGCAACCAACTTCTTTTATAATTGATGAAAGATGGAATCAAGATTCATTGAAAATTACTGGTGATTGTGATACAAGTTAGAAACGAAGACAGAGAACCAGTAGTTCGAAAATATGGCCTTGGTGATAGAAATTAAGCTGGAGATTGCATGCACGACAGAATTCTGCAAGACTTACTCATTGCAAATACTATTTTTAAAACAGCATAAACCATGACAATACACATGACCCTCATTAGGTGGCATACACAATAATGAACTTGACTACATCTGTGGGAAGAAATGGC
>NW_006408538.1:3986846-3988845 GCF_000296735.1 Chrysochloris asiatica
GATCATATTTGTGCCCAATCCAAAGAAAAATGACCCAACAGAATGTGGGAATCATCAAACAATATCACTAATATCACATGCAAGTGAAATTTTGTGGAATATAATTTAAAAAATGGTTGCTATAGTACATCAAAAGGAGCTCTGGTAGCATAGTGGTTACAAATCGGGCTGCTAATCTCACAGTCGGAAGTTCGAAACTACCAGCTGTTCTGCGGGAGAAAGATGAGGCTTTCTGCTCCAGTAAATAGTTATAGCCTTGGAAACCCTGTACAAGGTCTCTATGAGTTGGAACTGATTCTACGGCACATAACAACAACAACATAGTACATTGACAGGGAACTACCAGAAATTCAAGCTAGATTCAGAGGAGGATGTGGAGGGATATCATCTCTGATATCAGATGAATCTTAACTGAAAGCTGAGAACAGCAAAAAGAGGTTTACTTGTGTTTTATTAACTATGCAAGGCTTTTGGCTGTATGGATCATGACAAACTCTGGATAATTTTGGGAAGAATGAGTATTCCATAACACTCAATTGTGCTCATGAAGGTCTTGAAAGCTTTACTCCATCCATATCATTAAGGTTAGCTTTACTTTGAGGAGGCAGTTCTTCCTTAGTTGTATTGTAAGTGCTTTTCAACTTTAAGGGCTTATCTTCCAGAGCTATATCTGACAATGTTTCACTGTTGTTCATAGGTTTCCAGGGACTAATTCCTCAGAATGGGACCAATTATTCTTTCTTCCTTGTCTGTTCTTAGTCTGCAAGATCCTGTGAAATGTGTCCACCACGGGTTACCCAGCTAATATTTGAAACACCAGTGGCATAGCTGTCAGCATCAAAGCAACACCATAAACCACCACAGTATGACAAACTGACAACATCGAGGGTCTAGTGAGCTGTCATCTAAGATACATGCTGTCGTTGAGTGTCTCTGAGTTGGTTTTGACTCATAGCAACTTTGTATAGCGTTTCAGAGAGGTCGTTGGTGAGTTTGGCCTGCCGACCTTGTGGTTCAAACCAACCTAGAGGTCCAGTACTTTTCATACACTGCTACACCAGGACTCCACTCTATTATCTGCAGTAAAGGAGAAATAAGGGAACAAAAGTTCCAAAATAGAAGCTAGTTTACAGAGCTAATCAGTTATACAAGCTATGTTCTCATCAACTCTGAAAGCAGAACAACTAGATGGTGCCTGGTTACCTCTACCAATAGTATTGATCAAGGCCACAATAGATGAACCCTGATAGAATGGGAATAAAAGTAAAAAATGAAGAAAACAAAACAGTTTCCTGGACTTACTGAACCCAAAGGATTTGCTGAAACTATCACCCTCAGATAAGCTTTAAACTTTGAATTGAAACTGTTCCTTGAGACCATCTTTTAGTGAAGTAACAGAGCGGTATGCAAAATATATCCTCCATGAGTTTGGTGCTCTATTATAGAACCAACAAGAAAACAAATGAACAAACAAAAAGTCAAAACATCTGTCTGAGACCAAAAGATCAAGAATTACTCTAAAGCAAAGATGAAACAATAGGAGAGGAGGGAAACATAAGTATTGGAAACAGAACAAACAGAATGCAGTGAAAGAGAATGTTGACATTATAGCTAATGTCAATGAACAGATGGTATAGAAATTGTCAATGGAGAACCTAATTTTCACGGAGAACACAATAAAAATTTATTTTCTTCAAAAAAGACTACAACCTAGGAAACCCTATAGGACAATTCTACTCAATTCTTTAAGGTCAGTATGAGTCAGAATTGATTTGATAGCACACAACTACAATGAGAAGTAAATCTAACAACAGGCAATTTCTTTAGCAAGAATAATTTAAACTCTAATGACAAGTATAGAGAATATTTTTAATAGAGAACCATACTATGTTAATGATTTGAAATATTCAATACTCTAAGAGATTGACAGACTCATGTACAAAACTTTATGTGAAGAAGCAATGGTTCTAAAAGGGCCCAGATACTTTTCTTTTTTTTT
>NW_006408538.1:3989780-3991040 GCF_000296735.1 Chrysochloris asiatica
CCAGATACTTTTATTACACTTACTTTTCCATTGTGGTAAAATATATATAACATAAAACTCAATATTTTAAAGTGTACAATTCAGTGTCATTGTTGTTTCTGGTAAATGCCATTGAATCTGTTCCGACTCACAACAATCCTATATAGGGTTTCCAAGGAGATGCTGGTGAGTTTGAACTGTTGACCTTACGGTCCAGTACTTATCCTATAGCACCGCACCTGTAGTCTATCCATAATGTTGGGCAATCATTATTGTTATCCAGTTCCAAAATACTATTCTAAAAGATAATCCTGTACCCCATTAAACTGTCACTATGGGTCACTATGGGTTGGAACCGACTTGATAGCACTTAACAACAATAACAACATTCTCTTTCTGGTGTGGCATTGCAGGATAATGCATTGGACTTTAAGGTCAGTTTGAGCCACAAGGTTGGTGGTTCAAACCCACCAGCTGCTCCTTGGCCACACATACAGGGTTTCTATGAGTCAGAACCGACTTGAGTGCACTTAAAAATAACAATAATTCTCTTCCTTCCTGGTGTGGCCCTGTAGGATCAGCACTGGACTTCGAATCACAAGTTCGGCAGTTCAAACCCATTACCTGATCCTTGTTGTTGTTGTTAGGTGCCATCGAATCAGTACTGACTCATAGCAACCCTATGCACAACAGAATGAAACACTGCTTGATCATGGGCCAACCTCACAATTGTTGGCACACTTGACTCCATCGATGCTGCCACATGGCCAATCCATCTCACTGGGGGTCTTCCTGTTTCTCTTTCTCTGAACCTCCACCCTACCAAACATGATATCCTTCTCCAGCGACTGGTCCCTCCTGACAATATGTCCAAACTATGAGAGACAAAGTTTGGCCATCCTGGACTCCAAGGAGCACTCTGGATGCACTTCTTCCAAAACAGATCTGCTGGTTCTTTAGGCAGCCCATGGCACTTTCAATATTCTCCTCCAATACCATAACCCAAATGCATCAATTCTTCTACCATCTTCCTTATTCACTGGCCAGCTTTTGCATGTGTATGAGGTTATTGACAATACTATAGCTTGGGTCAGGCAGACCTTAGTCCTCAAACTGACATCTTTGCTCTCCAACACTTTAAGAAGGGCTTGTGCAGCAGATTTGTCTAATGCAATACTTCATTTGATTTCTTGACTGCTGCTTCCATGAGTGTTAATAGTTGATCCAAGAAGAATGAAGTCCTTGACAATTTCAATCTTTTCTCTGTTGATAAGAATGTTG
>NW_006408538.1:3992115-3994286 GCF_000296735.1 Chrysochloris asiatica
TTTTCTGTTTTCTGACTCCAGATCTTTGCACATTTTTTTGTAATATTTGACTTTATCTTCTCACCTGCTCCTTGCTAACCCTATATATGGTGGATTCTCTTCCCTCAGCATCTGATAAACACTGATTTGCTTTCTGTCCTTATAAGTATGTATGTGACCTATTGTGTTTCACTTAGTATAACGTTTTCAAGATTCATCCCTGTCATAGTATTCCTTTTTATGGCTGAATAATATTCACTACATCACATTTTATTTACCCATTCATCAGTTAGTGGACACTTGGGTCATTTCTACCTTTTGGTAGCTCTTCCAAATCGTGGTGCTATGAGTATGTATTGACAAGTTTTTGGTTGGAGCACCTATTTCAATCCTTTGGGGACTGTAACTATAAGTAGAATTGCTGGGTCATATGGTTCTAGTGTGGCACTGTAGGATAAGCACTGGACTACTAACTGCAAGGTCTGAGGTTCAAACCCACCAGTCTTTCCTCAGAAACTCTATTCAGGGTTGCAATGAGCTGTTACTGACTCTAAAGCACTCAACAACAACAACATGGTAACTCTATGTCTAATTTGTGTTGGAGACATAAATTTGGAGAAACCACCAATCTGTTTCCCACAGAAGTTGCAATATTTTACATTCCTGCCAGTAATGTTCAAGGACTCCAATTCTCCATATCCTATCAACATTTGCTATTTTCTAATTTTTTGGTTTGTTTGTATTATTATAGTCTTCATTTAACTTGGTGGCTCCATACAGGAAGCACTGGATTGAGAACTGCAAGACCAGTGATTGGAGCCCACAAGCTGCTCTGTGGGAGAAAAATAAAGCTTTCTGTTCCTGCAAAGATTTAACAAGGCTTGGAAACCTTATTTGTTGTTGTTATGTGCCGTGGAGTAGGTTCCGACTCATAGAGATCCTGTACAGGGTTTCCAAGGCTAAATCATTATGGGAGCAGAAAGCCTCATCTATATCCCGCGGAACAGCTGGTGGTTTCGAACTGCTGATCCTGAGGTTAGCAGCCCGATTTAAAACCACTATGCTACCAGAGACACTATGAGTCAGAACCGACTCTATGGTAGTTAATAATAATAACAGCAAAATAACTAATAATGTTGAAAACATTTTCATGCACTTGTTGGTTATTGCATATTTTCTTTGAAGAAATGTCTATTCATTTTTATATGCCTTTGGTCATATATGTATTTTTTAACAATCCCATGTGACTTAGCTCATATTTTAAGTGGGTGGTTAAAATTTTGTTGTTGAATTGTAAGAGTTTTATATGTTTTGGATACTAGACCCTTACTAGATGTAGGATTTACAAATACTTTAGGTCATTAGATAGGTTATCTTTTTCACTTTGGGGAGTGTCTTTTGATACATAAAAGTTTAAAGTTTTGATGAAGTACAATTTATTTATTTTCTTTGGTTGTTTGTACTTTTAATGGCATTTCTAAGGAAGTACTGTGAAATCTAAGATCATAAATATTTACTCACATATTTTATTCTAGCAATTTTAAGTTTTAGTTCATTGATTCAATTTGATCCATTTTCAGTTAATTTCATATATGGTAAGACATAGGGCCCAACTTCATTTACTTTTTGTATGTGGGAATACAGTTGTCTCGGCATGACTGAAGAGTTGAAGACACTATTTTTTCCTCAGGAAGTGCTCCTGGCACCCTTGCTAGAAATCAATTGACCATAGGTTTATGGATTTATTTCTGGATTATCAATTCTATTCTACACCATCTTGATTACTGTAGCTTCATAGTAATTTTTGAAAATGGGAAGTGAGACTCTTCCAAATTTGTTTTTTCAAGATGGCTTTGGTCAGTCAGTGTCCCTTGCAGTTCTTGAATTGAGAATCATCTTTTAGCATGTCTTAATATTGGGGAAAACAAGTATTTTAAAAATACACCCAGGAGGTGGGGCTTGATGGCAGATAGGGTAGAGGTGCAGTGAAGTCAGCCATCAGCAATACCACCGAATACCAGGTAAAGAGGGTTCAGGGCAGAGCTCCAAAACTCTGAACCACTTATTTAGGAATATTTAAAAAGTTTGAAGGCTTACAGCTAGTGGAACTTCTAGTGGGAGTAAGAAATCTTGTATTTTCTAATTTGCCAGGCTCGGAGGCCCGAAGTCAACAACTTGGGTGAGATCAAACA
>NW_006408538.1:3995313-3995822 GCF_000296735.1 Chrysochloris asiatica
TTGGAAGGTCAGGTAGAATACAGGGTAAAATAGACTGCACTAAATAGAGGGAAAAAATAATAGAACATAAGGTAACCTAAAAGAAAATTAACACTACACAACATACCAAGAAAATGAAAATCCAAGAAGAACATGGAAATATTAAAGTGATGAGAGGAAACACAAGAAAGAACACAAAATCATGAACTTAGCAAAGGAAGACACACAGAACAAAGATAGCAGTAATATCACACACACAAACCATAATGGCAGCAATAAATCAATACCTATCGATAATTACAGTGAATGTAAATGGTTAAATGCACCAGTTAAGAGGCAGAGGGTGGCAGAATGGATAAGAAAACAATATCCTTCAATATGCTGTCTGCAAGAGACACATCTCACACACACAGACAAAAACCAAATAAAAGTCAAAGTATAGAAAAAATATACCAAGCTAATTGCAATAAAAAACAAACAGGAGTGGCAGTACTAATCTCTGATAAAATAAACTTTAAACCAAAAAAAAA
>NW_006408538.1:3999500-4000582 GCF_000296735.1 Chrysochloris asiatica
TCATGATTATAGGGACAATTGAACAAGATGATGTAAACATAATAAATACTGATGCTCCCAATGAAAGAGCTCCAAAATATATAAAGCAAACACTAACAGATTTGAAGAAAGAAATGGACGAATCGACAATAATCATGGGCAATTTAAATACACTGCTTTCAAAAATGGATAGAACAAGAAAGAAACTTGACAAAGACACAGAAGAACTAAACAACACAATCAGCCAACTGTATCTCATAGATGTGTACAAAGCATTCAACAACCCAACAACAGCACGATACACAATCTTTTCCAGTGCACATAGAACATTCTCCAGAATAGACCATGTGTTAGCCACAAAACAAATCTTCATAAATTTACAAATATCAAAATACTACAAAGCATCTTCCCAGACCACAATGCTATCAAATTGGAAATCAACAAAAAGAAGACCAAGGAACCAAAGTCAAATACATGGAAACTGAATAACACCCTGATGAGAAGTGATTGGATAGTAGAAGAAATTAAATGTGAACTCACGAAGTTCCTAGAAACAAATGAGAATTAAAAGACAACATACCAAAATCATTGGGACACAACAAAAGTGGTGCTGAGAAGACAATTTATTGCAATAAAGGCACACATCCAAAAAGAAGAAAGAACCAAAATAACACATTAACACAGCATCTCCAACAATTAGAAGGAGACCAACAGAGGAAACCTACAGCCATCAAAAGAAGAGAAATAATAAAGATAAGAGCAGAAATAAGTAAGATCGAAAACAGAAAAACTAGAGAAAGAATCAACTGGACAAGAAGCTAGTTCTTTGAAAAGATTAATATAATGGACAGACCACTGGCAAACCTAACAAAAGAAAAGAGGGAGAAGACACAAATAACATGCATTAGAAACCATATGGGCAATGTCACAATGGAACCAAAGGAAATTAAAAGGATAATAACTGAATAACTACGAAAAGGTATACTCCAACAAATTTGAAAATGTAGAAAAGATGGATACATTTTTTAGAAAAACACGATTTACGTAAAGTCACACAGAGTGAAGTAGAAAACCTGAACAGACCTATAACAAAAAGAAGAAAT
>NW_006408538.1:4001817-4002327 GCF_000296735.1 Chrysochloris asiatica
AAGAAAAAGACAAATAACCCAATTAAAAAGTGGGCAAAGGACATGAACAGACACTTCACCAAGGAGGGGATCCAGGCAGCCAACAAACATATGAAGAAATGTTCACGATCACTAGCCATGAGAGAGATGCAAATCAAAACAACAATGAGATATCATCTCACATCAACAATAACAACAAAGATGAAAAAGTAGAGGACTATAAATGCTGTCAAGGATGTAGGGAGACTGGGACACTCCTGCATTGCTGGTAGGATTGCAAAATGGTCCAACCTCTCTGGAAAGCAATATGGCACTTCCTGAGAAAGTTGGAAATAGAAATACCTTATGATCCAGCAATTCCTCTACTTAGTATTTACCCATAAGAAATAAGAGCCATAACATGAGTACATATATGAACACAAATGTTCATTGCAGCACTATTTACAACAGCAAAAAGATGGAGACAGCCTAAGTACTCATCAACTGAAGAATGGATAAACAAACTGTTACATACACACAATGAAATATTAT
>NW_006408538.1:4002737-4007143 GCF_000296735.1 Chrysochloris asiatica
GGGAGAGAAAGGAACAACCAGAAATATCGCCATAGAAAGCTTGTGAGTCCGTCTTTTGCCTGTAACTGATTGGAATACCTAAAATGGGGCTGCAATGTACCTGGTGGAGAAGACTTCCTTTGGAGCCTCTGCATTACTTAAGACCATAGGTAGAATCCTGAACCTCACCTGGACTCTTCTGAGGTGGGAAATTTCCACTTGAAAGGACACACAGACCAGCCTGGAATGGCTAGAAGAACAGAAAATACATCTTGAAAAACTAACAAGAAATATACAAAACAATAAACGCAGTCTGACTGATTACTGCAAGAACTAGCTAGTTGCTGGCACAGGAGACATCAAGGCAAGTGGTCAGGTCCCCTCAGGGCAAACCCCCTTCCAAGAATAAGACTCAACGGGAAAACACGGGCAGACATGCACTCTGCTTGGTGACCACGTTCACCGGTAAGGGTAAGTGAGGGAAAAACAGCAATGAAGCTGCAAGTTAATCTCTACCATGTTCAATAGACTTCTGTGAACCCTGATGGAGACCTGGTTGGCCAGCAGTGTGGCAAGACCTGGAGACTCTTCTGCCCAGAGTCAGTGACATAGCCACAGAGGACTAGAGTGGAGAGTGAAGTGTCCAGCTGATAAGAAGAGAAGGCATATGCATAAGAACATCCACACTTGCAGATAATACCCACTCGACCTGGCTTTAATGGCTGGATGATCAGACCTCAACTCGAAGAAGAAGGAAGAGGGGGGAAAAAAAGAGTAATCTGATACAATTTGATGAACTTGACCCACACCTATGGATGCAGTAGCTCAAAAGAGGGAACAAATCTTTACAGTGAGGCTCATTCCCACCCCATCTATACACAGAGCAGACAGCAATGGGCAACTTGGACATTGTCTACCCAAAATGTGGGGGGTGGGGAGGTGGGGGGATACAAAGGCAAGAAGCGACTGGCTTACAAGCTTTCCAAGAGGGAGCCTAGATCCAGGGGGCACGGAGGAAGGTAGAATCTCCACTAAGAAGTATCCAATCTGTTTGGGCAGGGTTGATGAAAGGAGATGGGGATAGGTCCGTTGTGGTACAAAAGTGAATAATTGTTATAAGGACTGACTGAGAGTGTTGGAAATATAAAGGTGGATGTTTTGTAGCAAAAGGAGGGGAGTGACTGACTATGCAGTCCAGAGCAGAGGTGCCTGGAACCATCAAGGGAGAAGAGTGGAGTGCAGGACACTACCCAGAGAAGCAGCGATGCCTGGGACGGAGGCAGAGATGAGGAAGTAGAGAGATGGAATGGCTGGGGACTCCAGACCCAGAGAGGGAGAGGGGCTGTGTGCTGACGACTGAGGAGCAGACTTGCATGGTATACCCTTTGGTTACTTGATGATGCATAGAGGGGATTATAACCATGGCAATGAAATAATATATGATAGGATGAATGTAAAGCTAATATTCTCCCATGTAAACTATCACATAATTCACAATAAAACATTTTAAAAGAGAAAAAATAATTTACCCAAAAACTGTGATGGAAATGTCCTATATCAGAATTGTAGTGGGGATTGCACAATGAACATTTGTTAAAAAGTATTATATTGTATACTTATATATATATATAAAAACCCATAGAACTAGAAAGCTTGATTTTAGCGTATAAAAACAAAAATTAATAAAGAAAAATTAAAAGATAAATTCAAAGTGAAAAAGTTTTAAAAAAATTAAGTTTCTCTTGAGTTTGCTTAAGAATAAACAGGAAGAGTACATAATTATAAATTTTCACAAATTTTAAGAAAGAAGTAGGCAGGATTCTGTGCTGGATAAGTGACACAGGTAAGTTAATAAAGAGAGCATTCTGAGAGAAAATGTTTCTAATTATGAGAATAAGTCAGTTTAAGGCTAGAACATTTAGACATGATGATGGGAGAACCATATGATGATTTTGAAGTCAGAAAGAGCATGATATATTTAAAAAATGGTTTCAATGCTTAGGATCCAGCAAAAAAAGGAACACAGATCATATTGGGTAACAAAATGCCCGAATGAATGAATGAATAATGTCATAGAATCTATCTTTGCAAAGAGCCACAAGGTGGCAACAAGCAGAAAGAAAGAAGATATGCATATCAGATAAGCTATGAACTGGATACTCAAGTTCATAATAATAAATATCTAAATACCTACTACAAAGGGAAATTTTTTTCTTTCTCAGTTGTGAATTTCCAACTTAGGAAATTCTACTTGCTTTGCTTATTTCATCATGCAAATGAACACATGTTACTCACTTCCTGTGTATCAATCTACTATGTGGATAGAGTGGATCCCAGCAACCAGGAAGTATGAGTAATTTCTGAAGTTCTTACTCACAGTGCATGATTACAAGTTCTAATTAGTGTTTGTAGAGTAGAATGAGAAACAGGAGTGAAGTAGTGGTTTATTTTCATTACTGGATAGTAATGAATGTATCACAATATAATTATAAAGAACAACTTCCTATTGTTCTTTCATCTTGACAATGCAATAAAAATGAATCTTCATTTTACTCTACATGGAAGGATTTTGAGCAGGTGAGGACAATAAAATATAATTTTCAATAGGAATAAAAACTGTAGTCTAATCTACATCTCTCTCCAGACGCACATATAAAAAGAATCATTTAAGACATGTTATTGGATAACCACAAGGTAAACATGTTCAAAATGCTAGACATCATCTTAGCCCAAACTTAACAGATATACCACACAACTCACCATGTTGTTGTTGTTGTTAAGTGCCGTCGAGTCGGTTTCGACCCATAGCAACCCTGAATAGGGTTTCCGAGGCTGTACATCTTTACGGGAGCAGATCACCTCATCTCTCTCCCACAGAGCAGCTGGTAGTTTCGAACTGCTGACCTTCCAGTTTGCAGCCCAATTCATATCTCCTCAAATCTGTTCTTTTGCATTTTATAGCTCCATATCAGCACAGACTACTCACCTCTCCAACTCTTGTAACTTTTTACCTCTCCAACTCTTGTAACTTTCAGAGACAACGTGTCTATAAGTCTTATTGGTTCTACTTCCTAAATTGAATTCCTTCCATCTTTACTGTCACCACCTGCTTTCAGGCCTTCTTTATAACTTTCAGATTCCTTTAGGTGTTGGAGAGATATGAAAGTAGATAATAAAGGGAAGATGATTCTGGCTGACCGAACAACATGTGAAAGGACCAGAAGAATAAAACAGTGTGGTACACAAACAAATACAAGTAGCCCAAGATGACTAGCATGCCAGTTACATAAGTGAGGGAGACAAGAGTTTTAATTCATGAAAAACTGTAGGGCAAACAATTGAGTGATGCAAGCAATCAACACATTCATTGAAAGTTTGGAGTTTTGAGTCTACCCAGAGGCACCTTGGGAGAAAGTATGGTGATCTACTTTCCAAAACTCAGCTATTAAAAATTTTATGGAGCACTCTAAAACACATGAGCTCACCAAGAATCAAGATGGACTTGAGGGTCAATGAAATTTTTTACTTAATTTTTTTTCTATCTTATTATTGTTTTTGAGTATATGCACAGTAAAATATGTATCAATTCAACAGTTTCTTCATGTACAACTGAATGACATTGATCATGTTGTTCAAGTTATATAACCATTCTCTTTCTGAGTTGTTTCTCCTCTATTAATACAATCTTGTTTCTCCCTGTGGTTCCTATTTAATCTTCTGAGTTACTTCTATAACTTTGGTACACTATAGATACTCCTTAAAAGAGCATAATCCTCAAGGCGGACATTTGTTACTTGTTGTTAAGTGCCACGGAGTCAGTTCCAACTCATACCTACGTTAGGTACAACAGAACTAAACAGCATCTGGTCCTGTGCCATCCTCACAATTGCTGCTACACTTCAGCCCATTGTTGCTGTCACTGTGCCAATACATTTCCTTGGGGGGGGGGTGTCTCCCCATTTTCACTGTTCCTCCACTTTACCAAGCCTGAAGTCCTTCTTCAGAGACTGGTCATTCCTGATAATACGTCTAAAGTACGAGAGACAAAGTTTGGCCATCTTGGCTTCTAAGTAGCATTATGACTGTACTTTTTCCAACAGAGATTTGTTTGATCTTCTGGCAGTCCATAGTACCTTTAATATTTTTCTCCAACACCATAACTCAAATGCATCAATTCTTCTATGGTCTTCCTTGTTCATTGTCCAACTTTCACGTAAATGTGAGGTAATTGAAAATACCATGGCTTGGGTCAGGAGCTCCTTAGTCCTCAAAATGACATCTTTGCTCTTGAACACTTTAAAGAGGTCATGTGTAGTAGATGTGCCTGGTGCAATCTATCACTTGGTTTCTTGCTTGATGCTTCCATGAATGTTGGCAGTCAATCCAAGAAAAATGAAGCCTTTGACAACTTCAATGTTTTCTTCTTT
>NW_006408538.1:4007378-4009031 GCF_000296735.1 Chrysochloris asiatica
AAGTAGAGTAGAAAAATGCAACACTGGTGCACACCATTCCTGATTTTAAGATATTCAGTGTCCCCTTGTTCTGTTCTAGTGACTGCCTCTTGGTCTGTGCACAAATTCCTCACGAGTACTAGTAAGTGTGCCTGGATACTCATTCGCCGCAGTGTTGTTCATAGCTTGTCATGATCCACAGATTAGAAAGCCTTTGTATAGTTAATTAGTGACAGGTAAACATCTTTCTGGCATTCTTTGCTTTCAATAAAGATCCATCTGATGTCAGCAATGACATCCCTTGTCCCACATCCTTATCTAAAACTGGCTTGAGTGGCTGGCAATTCCCTGTCAATGTACTGCTGCAGACGTTTTTGAATTATCCTTAGCAAAATTTTACTTGAGGTTCCAGTTTTGGCGGGCAGCAGAGATAGCCAGGTAGGAAAGGCCCCATGGGGGAGGGATTGAAAACCCAGAGAAGCTGCGCTCATGGAACTACACCAGAGCTCTGGATCCAGCATAAGATACAGAGCATCATTTTCCCGCAGGTGCAAGTGAAAAAATCACAATATAAAGGAAAATATTGAGAGTTAGGAATCGCTTGAGACGGGACTCCCTCTGTGGCCACCCTGCCCTGGCAGAGTTCAGAGGGTGGGGCTACAGCTAGATTGGCACAGGGAACAGGCACTAAAAGTGGCACAGTGACATTTGCAAAAGTAGGTGTGGGGGATTCTACACATTTTTTCCTCCTCTTCCCTGTTGCGCCTTCTTTGCCCAGTTTGGACGCCTTCAGGCAGGTGGGTGCTCATCCCCGTGCCCCCAAAATGTCCAAAGGTGAGCCCATAGTTTTCCCACTGCACAGAGAGAAAGAGCTTGGTGGTTGTTTATGATGTCAGCCTCTGGGGCCCAGCCCTATATTTAACATGTGCAGGAACCTTTACTCTGGCCTATTCAGCAAGAAAAAATCTGGTCTGGGCTGACAGACAAACCATATGAACAATCTGTAAAACCCCAACATAAAAGATGCAACTATGTCAAGAATTGCACTGTGCACATGCAGATACCTAACTGACCTTCAGAGAAAAAAATAGTAGATACTCTTTCTCCCATTAACTTCTCAAATATCTATCTGTTGTGCACCTCTATGGTGGTGACTAGAGGAGGGGCCTGAGCGAGTGGACACCCCCACCCACTGCTGGAGGCTTCTTTGGTGCACATGTGCTGCCTGTGTAGCAAGGTGACTGGACAGTCAGCCAAAGTTTTATTTCTGTTTCAAATCAGTGGTTTTTGTCTCTGCTTTTATATTGCTTCTGCTCTGTGTCCTTTTGATCACAATTTTTTCCTGGAGGTCAGAGCTTTTTCTCCCTACATTACCCAAGAAGAGTCAGCAATGGTGTCCATATAGTCAAGGTGCAAGCATACCTCATAATATTCCACCACTGAGACAAGAGCCAATAACAGCTGCTAAGCATTACATGCAAAAAGGGAAGCCTATCTCCTGATCACATCCACCAGGAGACACCCAGTAAGCTTAATAACACAACACCAAACATCCATATAAGCATTAAAAACCCACACAGCCACTGGAAATAACAAACAAAAAACAAGACAAGATCTCAAAACATATGTCCAAAACCAGAAAAGAGTAACTGAGACAAGTGAGCTGGAGACAGA
>NW_006408538.1:4015606-4051055 GCF_000296735.1 Chrysochloris asiatica
GAGGTGGATTGACCAATTGACAGCATCGATGGACTCAAGCGTGGGAACAGTAGTGAGGTTGGGCCAGGATTGGGCAGTGTTTTGTTCTGCTGTGCATAATGTCGCTATGAGTCGGTACCAACTCGATGGCACCTAACAACAACAACTACAAGAAACCCAAAGAGACTTATAAAAGTGGAAGAACGTACCATGTTCCTGGATAGGAAGACTCACCATCGTGAAAATGTCAGTACTACCTAAAGAAATTTACACATATAATGCAATCCCAATCCAGATTCCAGTGACATTCTTTAAAGAGATGGAAAAGACAATTACAAACTTTATATGGATAGGACGGGAACCAGGATAAGCAAAGCACTGCTCAAGAAGAAGAACAAAGTTGGAAGCCTCTCACTCCCCAATTTCAAAATCTACTACACGGCTATATTTCATTGCAATGATTAAAGTTCCCTCTATGCATCATCATTTAACAGCATTTGCTTCCATTCCCTGTTTTTGTTTGTCAGTTTGTTTTGGATGTACAAATATTTTATATTATTAATTAAAGCTTAGAAGAAGAAAGCAAACTGGGAGGAAAACTAGAAGGCTATGATCTTACACCTCCCATGAATGAAAGTGTCTCGTGCCCAGATATCTTCAATAACACCATTCTTTGTTTGAAGAGGTGTAAGGGACCTTGAGTTTGTGGAGTGTAGATTGTACTCCCAGATGAGAGAGCCACTAAATTCTGTGAAAGGAACTCGACAATAACAAGTGGTTTGGTATCCAGAAGAGTCTAAGAACTTCAATTATATGAGGGAAAGTAAGACAGTCTTTGAGAGATCTCTCACTGTCTTCAAGGTTTGTCAATAAAATACATGTTGTTTCATACCATCTCTGTAATTGGCTGTAGGGGCTGGCAGCCAGAAAATTATCTGTTAACAGTATCTCTCCAACACATACCAAGTCTGGCTGATTTATACTCAACCATCACGATCAGCTCAATTGCCATCTTCTCCAGAAAGACAACCCACTTGTCAGTCTATGTCAGATATTTTGTTGTTGTTAAGTGCCATGGAATCAATTCCGACTCATAGTGACCCTGTATAAGGGTTTCTGCAAAGCAGCCGGGTGTGTTTGAATGGCCAACCTTGTAGTTCTCAGTCCAGTGTTGATACTACAGCACCACAGCAGATAAACAACCTTTTTATGCAATACACAATAATTCAGCATGTCTTAAACTTTTCCATAGCGTTCTACCCATGACTATGGAATCGATTCTGACTCACAGTGACACTGTAGGGTGGGGTATACCTGCTCCATAGGGCTTCTGAGGCTGTAATCTTTTAGGGTAGTGTACTGCCTCATTTTGCTCCCTTGGAGCATCTTTTTCCCATGAACTCCCCACAGCCCAACACTATACCCACTGCACCACGAGGGGTTCTTATTACTATTTTAGATTTTGTGATTCACCCAGTCTGTCACCACTACTGAAGTCTACCACTGAAGTGCAAAAGCAGTCATAAACAATATGTAAAAACATGGCTTGCATACGTAATATTTTCACACAAAAATTACTCTACCTTGTAACAAATTTTATTTATAAAAGGAGATGGCAAGTCAGATTTGGCCCGCAAGTTGTAGCTTGTCAATGCATGTTGTAGTTGTCATACCTGTTTATTGCTCTTTAAGAATATAAGTACACTGAAAGCAAGATGTATGTCTTATACCTTGGAACCTCTAACTCAGAAGTCCAAAACGTTCATTCCAGTAGTAACCTGGAGGCAATTTAAATGTGTGAAATAGGCTGGAAGAACAAGTGAACACATTGTGCAAAGTGTGCAACTTCTTTAGTGTCAGACAATCATTGACAAGTAAGGTTAAAGAAACAACAACAAAAAATGAGGCCAAATAAAATATATCTAAGGTTCAAGTTTAGTTTCTGGGTCACAAAATTGCAGGTTTGATTAATCGGTACCTGGCACAACACATAATAAATACTTTGTTGAGTGAATGAATGTATTCACAAATGCTAACATTCCAGCCCCAAATAATGAGGACATTGTAAGTGTATTAGTTGGGATACGATTTCAGCTCTGTGTGACAGTCACAAAACATCAACAGATTAAACAAGGGAAAAGTAGATTTTTCTCTCAAATGAAAATTTAATCTGGTGTGGTGGCTCTGTTTCCTCAAAACGCCAGCTCCCTTTTTGGCTGTGCTTTTCCAGAAGTTGCCTTTGTTCACTTAGTCCAAGGTGGCACACCATCATACGTATGTTACAACCAGGAGAAAGAAGGAAAGAGAAAAGGAGAGTAGGCTCTTCCCCTAAGAAGATACCACCAGGAAAATTTTCAGATAACTCAGCTTAGTCCAGATGGGAAAAAGTTAATCACATGATACCATAGGAGACTGGAAAAAGTAGTCTTTATTCTGAAGTGCTATGCACCCTGCTAACAAATGAGAGCTCATTTGCTATAGAATAAGAAACTGAAGGGATATTACTGTATTTTGTTAGGGGCCATTGAGCCAGAACCAACTCATAGTGACCCTATGCACAACAGAATGAAACATTGTCTGATCCTGTACCAACTTCACAGTTACTGCTATGTTTGAGCCCAATGCTGCTACCGCTGTGCAAATCCATCTTGCTGGTGCTCTTCTTCTTTTTCTTTGACCCTCCACTTTACCAAACATGATATCCATGTCTAGGGACTAGACACATCTGATATAATATATGTCCAAAATATGAGAGACAATGTCGGGCCATCCTGGCTTCCAAGGAGCATTCTGATTGTACTTCTTCCAAAACAAATTTATTGGTTCTTTTGGCAGTCCATGGTACTTTTAATATTCTCCTTTAATACTATAACTCAAATTCACCAATTCTTCCATGGTTTCCCTTATTCACACTGTTCAATATAGTCTTGGTGTGGCGTTGTGGGTTAATGCACTAAACTGCAAGGTCAGTATGAACCACATGGCCAGCAGTTCAAGCTTAGCAGCCATTTCTCAAAAACCCTATACAAGGTTGCTATGAGTTGGAACTGACTCAATGGCACTAAACAACAACAATGTTCACTTGCATATGAGGTTACTGAAAATACCATGGCTTGGGTCAGGCAAACCTTAGTCTTCAAACTGACATCTTTGCTCCTGAACTTTTAAAGGGGTCTTGTGCAGCAGACTTACCTAATGCAATACATTGTTTGATTTCTTGATTGCTGCTTCCATATGTATTGATGGTCGATCAGAGCAAAATGAAGTCTTTGAGAGCATCAATCTTTTCTCCACTTATATGGAAGTTGTTAATTGGTCCTGTGGTACGGATTTTTGTTTTCTTTACATTGAGATGCAACCCATACCAAAGGCTGTGGTCTTTGATCTTCATCAGTAAGTATTTTAATTCCTCTTCACTTTCAACAAGCAAGGTTGTATCATCTGCGAATCATACGCTGTTGAGGAGTCTTCTTCCAATTCTGATGCCATGTTCTTCATATAATCTAGCTTCTTGGATTATGTGCTCAGCATACAGATTGAATAAGTATGGTGAAACAGTACAACTCTGGAGCACACCTTTCCTAATTGTAAACCGTTCAGTGTTCCCTTGTTCAATTTGAACAAGTGCCTCTTGGTCTATGGACAGGTTCCTTATGAACACAGTAAAGTATTCCGGAATACTTATTCTCCGCAATGTTGTCCATAGCTTGTCATGATCCATGTGTCTGAAAGCCTTTGTGTAGTAAATAAAGCACTGGTAATCTCTGCTTTTGCTATGATCCATCCGATGCCAGTAGTTATATCTGTTTCATGTCATTGTCTGTGTCTGGCTTAAACCTCTGGCAGTCCTCTATTAATGTATGGTTGCAGACCTTTAAAAATTATCTTTAGCCAAATTATACTTCCATGCAATATTAATGACATTGCCTGATGATTTCTGCATTCTGTGGGGTCACTTTTCTTTGGAATTGGCACAAATATGGATCTCTTCCACTCAGTTGGCCAGGTAGATGTCTTCAAATTTCTTGGCACAGATGAGCAAATGCCACCAGTGTCCCATCAGTTTGTTGAAAGATTTCAATTTGTACTCCATCAACTCCTGGAGACTGATACTTTGCTAATGCCTTCAATGCACCTTGGACTTCTTCCTTCAGTATCATTGGCTCTTGATTATATGTTACTTCTTGAAATGGTTGAACATTGACCATTTCTTTTTGGTATGGTGACTCTGTGTATTCCTTCCATCTGCTCTTGATGCTTTTTTCATAATTCAATATTTTGTCCATGTTGTTGCTTTTAGGAGTCATTGAGTCGGTACTGAGTCATAACAGAGCAGACAGAATGCTGTCCGGTCCTGCTTCAATCTCACAATCATTGCTGCATTTAAGTCCAGTCCTGCTGCCACTGTGAAATCCATCTTGTTAGGAGTCTTCCTCTTCCTCTCCGATCTTCTATTTTACCAAACATGATGTCCTTCTCCAGGGACTGGTTCTTTGTGACAATATGTCTGAGGTATGAGAGTCGAAGTAAGGCCATCATGGCTTCCAGGGAGTACTCTGACTGTACTTCTTTCAACACCGATTTGCTTGTTCTTTTGGCAGTACATGGTATTTTTAATATTCTCCTCCAACACGATAGCTCAAATGCATCAATTCTTCTATGGTCTAACTTATTCACTGTCCAATTTTTCCATGCATATTAGGCTATTGAAAATTCCATGGCTTGGGTCAGGAGCACTTTAATCCTCAAACTGATGTCTTTGCTCTTCAACAGCAGATTTGCCTGCAATATATCATTTGATTTATTGACTGATGCTTCCATAAGTGTTGATGGTTGACCAAAATGAAGTCTTTGACAACTTCAATCTTTTCAATATGGATATTGTTTATTGGTCCAGTAGTGAGGATTTTTGTTTTCTTTACATTGAGATGTAACCCATACCAAAGGCTATGGTCTTTGATCTTCATCAATAAGTATTTTAAGTCCTCTTCACTTTCAGCAAGCAAAGTTGTATCATTTGCATATTTTGACTCATAGTGATCCTATATAGGGTTTCCAAGGGCTAACTGGGGGTTGGAACCACCGACCTTGATGTTATCAGTGCAGTGCTTATCGTACAGCAGCACACCAGGACTGCATCCCTGTATTTCTGTTGTTAAGTGTTGTTGAAATCAATTCTGACTTACAGAGACCCTGTAGAGGACTTCCAAGGGGCATTTGGTGGGTTTGAACCACCAACCTTGCAGTTAACATCTAGTGCTTATCCTACAGTGCCACACCAGGACTCCACATATTATTTTTTGTTGTGAAATGCCATTGAGTCGATTCTGACCCATTGTGACCCTGTATATTGTTTCCGAGGAGCAGCTGGTGAGCTCGAACCGCCAACCTTACAGTTCAAACGGCTTTGCAGTCTGGTGCATTAACCCACAGCATCACACCAGGACTCCATATATTATATATTATATTATAGTGGTGGCTATATGAGTGTATACCCAACCCTCATTATCGCCAAGGTATGTCTGTATTTCAGTATGTTTGTGGAACCCAACCTGCATTATCTCCAAGGTATGCTTATATTTCAGTGTGTTTGTATATTACCCCAAAATGCTTGGTAAAGTGGAAGGCTAGAGAAAAAGGAAGAGCTCCAATGAGATGGACTGGAACAGTGGCAGCAGCAATAGGCTCAAGCATAGGAACAATTGTGAGATTGGCTCAGAACTGGGCAGTGTTTCATTGTGTTGTGCCTGAAGTTGCTATGAGTTGATACTGACTCGACAGTACCTAACAACAGCAATAATAACAAATCACACAAAAAAATCCACTGCTATTGAGTCAACGAGGACCCATTGTGACCCTGTAGGACAGAGCACACTTACTTGCTCCTTAGAATTTTTAAGCCTTTAAAGTCTTTATGGGAGCAAACTGCCTCAAGTTTCTTCCATGGTAGGGTTTGGACTGCCAAGGGCATTTGGACTATTTTGAATTTTGTAACTACTATAAATAGAACTATTTAGAATATTTGCATATGAGTCTTTAATTTCTTTTTAATTTACCATTCAGTGTTTTTTCTGTTGTTGTGGTGGTAAATATATATAACTAATATTTCCAGAGTTATTGCAAATTGTATGGTTTCTGTGTATCAGGAATTTGGTTGAAAAGTTATGGTTCCGAATCCTTTATAGGGTTGAACTTAGATATTGGCTGAAATTGAAGTTATTAGATTCTTTTTTACATTAGTTGGTGCTGGTCTTCCAGCACCATCTTCACGGTTGATTCATGTAACTAGAAAGCTAACTCTGACCTTTGGTCTTTCTATGTGGATCTTTTGGTGAGATTCTTGAGTATGCTCATGACTTAGCAACTAACATCCCCTATTGTGAGTGATGCAAGAAACCAAGAAAAAGTCACACACCGTCAGATATCCATTAGTGTTGTTAATTACCCTTGAGTAGGTTCCAACTAATAGTGACCCTGTATATGGTTTCTGAGGAGTGGCTGGTGAGTTTGAACTGCTGACCTTGTGGTTCAAACTGACCTTGCAGTTCAGTGCATTCACCTGTAACACCATACTAGGACTCCATAGTCAGTATTTTATTGGCCACGCAGGTCTGATTTGTTTTAGTGTAGAGAGGCAGCATAGACTGACTACCACAGTCTGTTCTCTGGCTCCCAGTAATTCATGCCCTGAATACATCCCAGTATACATGCAAAATAAATTCATCTCCTCTCAAGGCTTTCAAAAGTCTCATCATATCAAAGCATCACCCTGAGCGTAGACTCTCAGTATCTACATAAAATCCAGCTATAGGTCAGACTTCTTAGTTGCGGTTCCTGAAATGCATCTTCTAGAGTAAAGCTTCCATTGATCCAAAGTCCTGGGAAATAAAGAGAAAAGCTTTCTGTTCATCACACATCCAACTTACAATGATGAGGTAGAAAGACGTTAACCATCATAGATCTTCCAATTCAAAAAGGAAGAAAATGAGAGGCCGACAGGAATCACAGGTACTTGCTGTGTTGTTGTTGTTAAGTGACATCGAGTTAAGTTCCAACTCATAGTTGATCCTGTATAGGGAATCTGATGAGTGGCTGGTGAGTTTGAACCACAAACCTTGTGGTTCCAACTGACCCTTTAAATTATGTTCAAGTTCTGCATGAGCACAATTTGGTGTTCGGAATTCTCATTCTTTGCAACGTTATGCATAGTTTGCTTTGATCCATACTGTTGAATATCTTTCAATGGTCAATAAATCACAAGTAAACATGTTTCTGGTATTCTCTGCTTTCAGCCAACAACAGCAATGATATTCCTTGTTGCATGTTCTCTTGTGAATGAACAGCTTGATTTTCTGGTAACTCCCTATTGATGTACTGCTGCAACCATTTAAAAATATCTTCATAAAAATTTCACTTGCATGTAATATTAATGATATTGTTGAGTGATTGCCACATTCCATTTGGCCACTTATCTTTGGAATGAGCACACATATGGATCTCTTGCAGTCAACTGACCAGGTAACTGTCTTTCAAATTTCTTAGCTTAGACTAGTGGGTGTTTCTAACACAGCATCAGTTGGTTGAAGCATTTCAGTTTGTATTCTTTCAGTTCCTGGATCCTTGTTTTTCATCACAGTGCCTTCAATGTAGCTTGTATTTCTTCTTTCAACATCAATGACTCTTGATCATATACAACTTCATGAAATGGTTGAACAATTTTTTGTGTACAGCGTATTTCTTCCTTTTTTTTTTTTTTATGCTTACTGCATCATTCAATATTTGCCCTGACAATCATTCAATATTGCAATCAAAGGCTTTCAGCTTGAGAAATGCTGAATGTTTTTTTTTTTTCTCTTTTGGTTTTCTAATGTCTTTGCACAGTTCATTATAATACTTGACTTTGTTGTCTCAAGCAGCCCTTTGAAACTTGCTTTTCAGCTTTTGACTTCATCATTTCTTCCAGTCACTTTGGCTTCTCTGCATTCAAGTCTTTTCTGACATCTATTTTGTTCTTTCCTTCTTTTTAATGACCTTTTGCTTTTTTCATGTAGGATGTTCTTGCTGTCATCTCACAACAACACTGGTATTCAGCCATTGAATCTATTTTTGGGATGATCTCTAAATTCAGATGGGATACACTGAAGGTCTTTTGGCTCTCACAAACTTGTTCGAATAGTCCTCATCTTCATGTCAATAAATAAGCTATTTCCCTTGCCAAATTCTATTATGCTGTCTCTAGCACGGGTTCTATCACCAAGATCATATTTCCCAACTACTGATCATTCCTGTTTTTTGACAACTTACACATCCCAAACACCAATCAATCATAATGCATCTTGATTGCATGTTTGATCAGTTTCTGACTGAAGTATTTAACTTTCATTATCATTACTTTACTGGGTGGTATGTAAATTTGAACAACAGTGGTATAAACTGATCTTCTCTGTTGTTGGTAAGTGTGATTGAGTTGGTTTTAACTCCTAGTGACTGAGGAGCGGCTGATGAGTTAGAACTGCTGACCTTGGGGTTAGTAGTCTAGGGCTTACCCTATAGAGCCACACCAGGACTCTTTGTAGGTGTATAGATACTATCCTAGCACAGAGAGCATTATACTTCAAGATAGTTCTTGAAATGGTCTTTTTGATGAATGCACTGTATTCCTGTTCAATTTGTCATTCCCGGCACAGCAAATCAGATGATTGTCGAACACAAAACGGGCAACGTTAGTCCATTTCAGCTCACTGTTGCCTATGATAGTGACAGTTATGCATTCTGTTTCATTTTTGATGACTTCCAATTTTCCTAGATTCATACTTCACACATTCTGTTTGTGTTCATTTTGAGTTTTGCCCCATCAGTCAATGAAGATCCTGAAAGCTTTGCTCCATCCATGTCATTAAGGTCAACTCTACTTTGAGGAGACACCCCATCATATTTTAAGTGCCTTGTGCCAGACGATTTTCTGCTGCTATTCATAAAGCTTTCAGTGACTAACCATCTTCCTAGGAAACTCCACTGAAACTTGTCCACCATGAGTGATCTTGTTGGTATTTGAAATACTGGTTTACATAAATTCCAGCATCACAGCAACACACAAACCACTACAGTAGGACAAACTGACGGATGACTGGTGGTACAGGTAGTTAGAAAATCTGATAGCTAACTGATCACACTTCGGCAGTTAATTTATTAAGACTTACTGCTATTATTACCTGAAAATGATTATCTAAGGCACTTGGATCTACTCTCTGGGCTGTTAGTCCCATCTTCTGAATCAGCCTTCCTTGTCTATAAAAGGGAGTCCATGTACAGCTAAGTAGGGCTTTTCAATCTGCTTTATGACTCAAGAAATTTCAGTTTCATAGATCTCTTTTCATTTTGTACTCTCTGTCTCTCTCACTCCATGTAAGCACTGTTGTCTATACATACAATTCTTTTTAAAATGTTGTGACTAGCCTGTGAGTCTAATTGAAGTTTACTCCATTAGGAAAAAGCCACACCCACAAATGTTTTTGCTATGTGGTTTTCTCAGTCTTAGATGGCTTCTAAAACCGAAGGATAACATGCCAATTAAAAAAAGAAAAAGAAAAAGTCTTGTCATTTATCAGAGAGTATTTATGAGTCAGAAACTTAAAATTATAAGAAGGATTTTTGTCTAACTGACTAGGTCTATGAGAAACTGCCATGCATTTTTCTGAAATGTTAACAAAGGATATTACAGTCACACCATCTGCTTCAACTTTAGATGTTTTTCCTTAGTGCCTTGACTTGATACATGCCTGAAAGTCATTTCTTAATTTTATCATTGTTTGCCTTCTGGAAAGACTTGGAATAAGAAATGATTTTAATTTTTAAACCCAGAAAGTTCTGGGTTCTTTATCTTTCAGACTTCTCTCCCTTATGTAATTTCTCTGATATTTTACTAAGACAGAAAGGAGAACTTACACTATAGTAAAGCTCTCTTAGCTAGATATTCCAGTTCAAATGGCATATTTTGTAATATTCATACTACCTCAGGCAGCTTCCTAAGTATGGCTAAACTTCCCATCATTCCATGACAAAATCCCTCTTTTTTTCAACTTCTACAATTTTCTTTAATTTCTCACCTTAGATTCTCCTTAATTGCCATCTGGGTTCCATTAACAATTTTTAATGGCTTTGTTGTTGTTAAGTGCCGTTGAGTTGGTTTCAACTTGTAGCAACCCTGTATAAGGTTTCCAAGGAATGTGTGGTGGGTTTGAGCTGCCAACCTTGCAATTAGCAGTCAAATGCTTATCTTTCAGCACCACACCAGGCATACAGTATTTACCTCCTCAAGGTAGATTCAATTTATTAATATCAACTAGTCTCAAAACTACTACCATATGTTTTTGTTATGACACCATTCTACAGCCAAATTACCAAAATCTGTATTAGTTATCTGCTGTTGTATAACAAAATAGTCCAAACTCGTTGGATTAAACATCAAAAGTTATTTATTATCCCTATTTTCTGTCCACAAGTTGTCTGTCAGTTTGTCACACTGTAGTGGCTGGAAGCTATGTTACTGGTATTTGAATTACCAGCAGGGTCACCCTTGGTGGACAGGTTTCAAGGGAGTTTCCAAACTAAGATATATGGGAAGAAGGAGAGGCAGGCTACTTCCAAATGTTTAGCCACTGAAAACCTTCTGAATAGCTGTAGGACATTTTCAGATATAGTGCTGGAAGATGAGCCCCTCAGGTTGGATGACACTCAAAATATGACTAGGGAAGAGCTACCTCCTTAAATTACAGTTGATCGTGATGATGCCAATGGAGTAAAGTTATCAGGACCTTAGTTTACTGATGGGGAACAGCTCAAAATGAAAAGAAACAGCTGCAAACATGTATTAATAATTGGAACATAGAATTATGAAGTATGAATCTAGGAAAACTGGAGTTGTAAAAAACTATATGAATTGCATAAAGATTGATACCCTAGGCATTAGTTAGCTGAAATGGACTGGTATTAGCCATTTTGAATCAACAATAATATGGTTTACTATGATGGTGACAAACTGAAGAAGAGTTGTGTTGTATTTATTGTCAAAATGAACATTTCAACATCTAGAAGTACAATGCTGTCTGGGATAGGATAATATCTGTATGTCTACAAGGTGGTTGTTGTTGTTGTTAAGTGCGATCGAGTCGGTTCTGACCCATAGTGACCCTGAACAGGGTTTCCGAGGTGGTAAATCTTTACGGGAGCAGAAAGCCTCATCTTTCTTCTGCAGAGCAGCTGGTAGTTTCGAACTGCTTACCTTGAGGTTCGCAGCCCGATTCGTAACCACTATGCTACCAGAGCGCCTTATGTCTACAAGGTAGGCCAGTTAATATCACTATTACTCAAATTTATGCATGAACCACTAAAACCAGTGATGATGAAACTGAAGAATTTTATGAACTTCTTCAGTCTGAATTTTATCAAATATGCAATCAACATGTATTGATAATTACTGTGATTAGAATGTGAAGAGAGGAAACAAAGAGGAAGGATCAGTAGTTGGAAAATATGGCCTTGGTGAAAGAAATGATGCTGGAGAGCTCGTGACAGAAATTTGCAAGACCAATGACTTATTTATTGAAAATACCTTTTTAAAATAACATAAAAGACGATTAGACACAAGGACCTTACCAAATGTAATTAAATTGAATACATCTATGGAAAGAGATGGTGGAAAAGCTCAATAAGATCAGTCAAAACAAGACTAAAGGCTAATTGTGGAATAGACCATTAATTGTTTACATGTAAATTCAGGATGGAGTTGAAAAAAATTATAACAAATTCACGAGAGCCAAAATGACTTTGAACATAGCCCATCTGAATTTAGAGACCATCTCAAGAACAGATTTGTTGCATTCAACACTAATGACCAAAGACTAGAAAAGAGTTGTGGAATGACATCAAGAACAACATACAAGAAGGAAGCAAAAGGTCATTAAAAAGACAAGAAAAAGAAGATAGTGGATTAGGCAGATGCACTACATGGACCCTCTACAACAAAGAGATGAGAGCCTAAATAAAACAGACACAGATGAAAATTCTGGCACCCCGAGCTTCAGATGAAAGGTTACTGAAGTGGATGGAGTGCTTGCTGGGAAGAGAGGCCTAGTAGGAAGTGAGGGAAACTAACTTGTGAACTGCTGGTGAGAATCAGTTTCACCATCTTGAGAGCAGCTTTGCCAGTGAGGGGGAGGCCTGGCAGAGCAGATTCACAGGGAAAGATGTGATTACTTCTTTTTCCCCTGCTGACAAAAGATGTGGCTAGCTCCCACCCTCATCCACCCCCAGTGCAGACACTACTTTTCTGGAGTTCAGAGCCACAAGGTTGGGAGTCACACCAATGTGAGGTGAGGGCTGGCTGTGCTGTTTTGGTATGCCACTTTGGTGCCTGTACTCAGATGGGCTCAGCTCCAGACCTATAAAACCTGTGGAGCCACCAATTATGCTGCCTCAGCTTCCCTGTGGTTCTAACAGACACTGAAACAAGCTCCATCAAGGGTCCCCACTAACTTCTTCCCATTTGATTGCCCTGAGCATAGATAACACAGAGACCAACAAGAACTCTATCTAGGGCCAGGAACTCTGCTGTCACATCCCTTCTACAACCATCATATGAACTCCTTGAATTGCAAGAGGCCCCAGAGATTTCTCCCCTTTGGGTCTAACAACTGCACTCTTGTTTTTACAAACACAACAACAGACAATTTTAGCTCACACAGAGAAACAAGAGAGAATGCCTCAAACAAATGACCAAGATACATAGCCAAAAAACATTACTGAGGAAGAAAAGGTAATAGAACGAACTACAAAATATTCGTCAGAATGATAATTAGGTACGTTCCAAGGATCCAAAGTAAGATTGAGAAAGCAAGCAGAACACAATAAAAACTTTCCAAGAATTTAGGGAAATACTAAAAAATAGTAGCAAAATTAGAAACAATACAAAACTTGCAATCAGAAATTGAGAAGATTAATACTAAGATCTCAGAAATGTACAATACATTGAAAGGACAAAGGAGTAAATACAAAGCAAAGTTAGCCTGTATTACAGAACTTGAAGATAAATTTCTCAGTACAATCAGAAAATGAATGAAAAAAGTCTAAGAATTATGTGGTACACCATGAAGAAGAACAACTTACGGGTGATCAGAATTCCAGAATGGGAAGAGACAAGCACAGAGAAAATTGTTGAAGAGATGTTGGAAGAAAACTTCCCTAACATCATGAAAGATGAGAAGATACACATACAAGAAGCTGAATGAAACCCAGATAGGATAAATCCCAGAAAATATCACAAAGAAATATCATAATCAAATGTTCCAAAATCAAAGAAAAAAGAGTAGCTTGGGAAAAATGAAAAGTTACCTACAAAAGAGAATCAATAAAACAGTTTTGATTTCTCAGCAGAAACTATGCAAGCAAAAAGGTAATGGGTAAATAGATACAAGACACTGCAAGAGAAATATGCCAACCAAAAATTATAAACCTAGCAAAACTGTCCTTCAAATGATTGTGGTTGTCTGCTACCGAGTCAGTTTTGACTCACAGTGACCCTGTATAGAGCTTCTAAAGCTGCTAATCTTTATGGGATCAGAAAGTCTCACCTTTTCCAAGGGAGCAAATGGTAGGTTCAAACTACTGACCTTATGGTTAGCAACCAACCTTATAATCTACTATGCAACCAGGGTTCTTTGTTCCTGAAATACAGGGGCAAAACTTGGATCTTTCTTAATAAATACAAATTAAAAGAATTTGTAGTGATCACACAAACTTTACAAAAAATGTTAAAGGGTGTTCTCTGAACTGAGAATCAATAACAGCAAAAAAAAAAAAACAAAAACAAAAAAAACCGAGATTATCATACATGACAACACTACCTAGAAGTCAATAAAGATAGAGAAGTATTTAAAGTAAAACAAAACTGCAAGACCAAAAATAGTGAACTGGAGATATCAATGTATAATGAAGTCAATTACAATGCAAAAAGAGGGAATAGTGTAGATACAGAACTTCCAAATGGCAAGGAATTTGTAGATTTCAAGATAAAACAGACTGTTTTAAGCAGGGGGGAAGGGGAATCAATAAATTAAAGGGTAACCTCAAAGAAAAATATACCTGCATATCAAAATAAAAAAAGATGAAACTCAAGAAAGATTTTAGTAAACATTAACACGCTGGTAGCGTAGTGGTTACGAATCGGGCTGCGAACCTTAAGGTCAGCGGTTTGAAACTACCAGCTGCTCCGCGGGAGAAAGATGAGGCTTTCTACTCCCGTAAAGATTTACACCCTCGGAAACCCTGTACAGGGTCTCTATGGGTCGGAACCGACTCGACGGCACTTAACAACAACAACAACACAACAAAAATGAAAATGAAAAGGAAACCCATAAACAAAATGAACTCAGCATAAAAAATTATGTGTAACAAAGAATCTGGCAGCACCACACACACACACAAAAAAAAAAAACCACACAGAAAAATGACACTAATCAATTCATACCTATTGCCAGTTATACTGAATAAAAAATGCGTTAAGTTTATCAGTTAAGACACATAAAGATCAGAATGATTAAGAAAACAGGATCCTTCGATAAGCTGTCTATAAGAGACATTTCGAAAGGTAGAGACAACCTAAATGTCCATCAACAGAAGAATGGCTAAACAAACTCTGGTACATAAATACAATGGAAATCTACAGAACATTGGAGAATACTGGTGAATCTGTGAAACACCTCACAACATAGTTGAACCTGGAGGACATTATGCTGAGTGAAATTAGTCAATTACAAAAGGACAAACATTGTATGATATCAACGTTGTAAGGAGTTTTAAAAAAAGATTTTCTTGGTAAAATAAATATGACTATTATGGGAGGAGGTGTTGGAAGGGAGGGAAAATTATTCATGGGTTAGAGGGTAGGTACAGGCTAACATGGGTGACAGGGCAGACAATAAACAACAAAGTGACATTAGCAGAGGTAAGATGAAGGTAGTGAGAGACTAGGAAGGAATGCACTAATTAAACAGAAGTAAATGCTGTTAAATGCTGATACATGGAGGTGATTGTTGTTGTTGTTAAGTGCCATCGAGTCTATTCCAACCCATAATGACTCTGTATAGGGTTTCCAAGGAGCAGCTGGTGAGCTTGAACCGCTGACCTTGTAGTTCAAATGGCTTTGCAGTCTGGTGCATTAACCCAGAGCCACACAAGAAACAAAGTATATAGTTTGTTGAATGTAAAATTGATAGTCTGCTCTGCAAACCTTTACACAATTCACAATTAAATGACTTATGACTGTAAAAAAAGGAAAAAAAAATGGACAGGAAAGAAAGAAAAGACCAAAATGGATGTTAGAAGAGACTCTGACACTTGCTCTCCAGTGCAGAGATGCTAAATAAACCAGAAGAAATGAGGAAGTAAAAGAAGTGAACAGAAAATTTCAAAGGGTAACTCGAGAAGACAAAGTCATGTTTTATGATGAAATGTACAAAGACCTGGAGTTAGAAAAACAAAAGGGGAGAACATACTCAGTATTTCTCAAGCTTAAAGAACTGACGAAAAAATTGAAGACTTGAAGGAATCCCCAAGAAAAATACTGAATGATGCAGAAAATATCCAAAGAAGATGGAAGGTATACACAGAATTGTTGTAACAAAAACAAATGGTCAATGTTCAACCATTTCTACAGGTAGCATATGATTGAGAATCAATGGTACTGAAGGATGAAGTCCAAGCTGCACTGAAGGCACTGGGAAAAAACAAGCCTCCAGGAATTGAGTGAATACAAATTGCAAAAATCATTAAACAATATCATTAATATCACATGCAAATAAAATTTTGTTGAAGATAATTCAAAAACAGCTGCAACAGTATATTTACACGGAACTGTCTGAACTCAAGTTGGATACAGAAGAGGACATGGAACTAGGAATATCTTTGCTGTTATAAGGTGGATCTTGGTGGACAGCAAACAATTCCAGAAATGTGTTTACCTGTGCTTTATTGACTATGCAAAGGTTTTTGATTCTGTGGATCATGACAAGCTGTGGATAACATTGTGAAGAATGGGTATTTCAGAACATTTGATTGTTCTCATGAGGAACCTGTACATAGACCAAAAGGCAGTCATTCAAACAGAACACAAGGATATTGAAAGGTTTAAAATCTGGAAAGGTGTGTACGAGGGCGGTATTCTTTCACCATACTTATTCACCCTGAATCCTGTGCAAATCATCCAAGAAGTCAGATCATATGAAGTAGAGCATGACATCAGGATTGGAGGAAGACTCATTACCAACCTGTGATACACAGATGATAACACCTTGCTGGATGAAACCAAAGAGGACTTAAAATACTTATGGATACAGATCAATATGGGTTACATCTCAATGTAAAAAATACAAAAATCCTTAACACTGGATCAGTAAATAACATCATGCAAATGGAGAAAAGATTGAAGTTGTCCAAGACTACGTTTTGTTGGGATCAACCATCAACACTCCTGGAAGCAGCAGTCAAGAAATCAAACAACATATTGCATTAGGCAAATCTGCTGCACAAGACCTCTTTATACTGTTCAAGAGCAAAGATGTCAGTTTGAAGATTAAGGAGCACCTGACCCAAACCCTGGTATTTTCAATAGCCTCATATGCATTTGAAATTTGGACAATGAATAAGCAGTAGAAAAAAATATGTAAATTCATAATTTGGACATATTATCATTGGGACCAGTCTTTGGAGAAGGACATCATGCTTGGTAAAGTGGATGGTGAGAGAAAAAGAGTATGAACCCCAAGAAGATGGATTGGCACAGTGGCTGTGGCAATGGGTTCAGGAGTTACGATTGTGAAGTTGGCTGGGCAGAGTTTCGTGCTATTTTGCCTAAGGACACTATGAGTCAACATTGACTCAGCAGCATTTAAAAATAACAATAGCCGCAGCAGCATCCCATCTTTAATGCTTTTACAACTGACTGGCTATCACATCATGGGGAATCATTACAAAATTGCCAAACCACTATGAATCATGGTCCAAGCAAGTTGACCTATATTTGGGGGGCAGGAAACACAATTCAATTCATGACGGTGTCCTTGACTTTTATTTGACTAATGATGAGTTATTACTTTTACTACTGCGTCTCTTCCACTTTTGTCTTATTGTTCTACATATACTGTAAATATCACATGACATTACAAACATTGTTTTGTACTATTCCTGCTCATTTATATTTTCCAGTTAATTTTCTCTTATTGGTGCTCTTTATTCCCTTCTGCATTTTCAGGTTTCTACTGGGGATCATTTCCCCTCTGACTGAAGGTATTTTTCTTTTAATTTACTTTTAGTAAAGTCACTCTAGCAACCAGTTGCTCTAATTTTTGCTTGTTTGAAAATGTGCTTGTTTTACTATCATAGTTAAAAAGCTATTTTCACTAAACCTAGAATTCTATTCTAACAGTTTTTTTGTTTAGCTCTCTAAAGATTAGATTCAATTACCTTCCAGCTTCCATTGTGTAGTGAATGCTGTGGTGTACCACTCAGGCTCCTCCTTCAGGACTGAAGCATTTACATTTCTTCTTGCCAAGTTTATTGCTTGTTGATAGCATATTACAGAATATCTTCCCAAGAACTGCCCTTGGTGAAGATAGTGCCTTCCCCAAGGTTATACCACCTATGCCAGCTGGATGTGGGTGTACAAAGTCTGTCCTCAATTCAGGATGTATTTGATGAATTGAGCTCCAGAGCTCCTTATAGGAAGCCTTTGTTATAACTGCATCATATTTCAACTTCTCCTTCTGCCCAATGCTGGCTTCTTTATTCTTCTCACGTATTATTCCTGAAAGCAAGTCCAAATAAACTTCATGCATACAAATCTCTATCTGTGGCTCACAGACCCCAAGACTGTTACAATTGTTCTCCATCACTTGGTGTTCACATCATTTTTTAGCACCTTCTACATTAAATCACAGTAGGCTTGTGTGATGAGAAGAAGAGTATGAAAGATAGTGAATGACATCTGAGGACAGGTTGTAAAAGGTATTACAACCTCACCCTGTTGTTTTGGATTACTCACCATGGAGAATCTAGTCATCTTGTCATGTTGTTGCTAGTTGCTGTTGAGTCAGCAGAACCTATTCATAGCAACATTATACATAACAGAATGAAACACTGCTCAGTCCTGTGCCAACCACAACTTCTCACTCTACTACGGCTTGATACACTTGAGCCCATTGCTGCTGCATCTGTGTCAATCCATCTCATTGGGGGTCTTCTTCTTCACTGACCCTCCACTTTACCAAGCATGTTGTCCTTCTGCAGGGACTGGTCCCTTCTGATAATATGTCTGAAGTATGAGAAATGAAGTTTGGCCATCCTGGCTTCTAAGAAGCATTAGTTTTGTACATCTTTCAACACAGATATGTTTATTCTTTTGGTGATCCATGGAATTTTCATTATTCTCCTCCAGCACCATAAGGTCTTTACTCATTGTCCAACTTGCACATGCATGTGAAGTTATTGAAAATACCATGACTTGGGTCAGGCGCACCTTAGTCCTCAAACTGACATCGTTGCTCTTGAGCACTTTAAAGAGGTCTTGTGCAACAGATTTGAAAGTAGCTTTCAAGAGTGTTGATGGTTGATCCTAGCAAAATGAAGTTTTTGACATCTTCAATCTCTTCTCCATATATCTTGGTATTTTTTTATTGGTCCAATGGTGAGGATTTTTGTTTCCTTTATATTGAAATGCCACCCATAACAAAGGCTGTGGTCTTTGCCAATGCAGAGGCTGACATGGAGAGGGAAAAAATTCTACCATAAATTCGCCAGCCTTGTGAGTAAGTCGCTTTGGAAACAGAGCATCCAACACCAGTCAAGTCTTCAGATGACTGCGGCCATAGCCAATATCTGACAGCAATCTTCTGAAAGACCTTAGGTGAAAAGATCCCCACCAAGCTGCAACTGAAACCCTGACATTCAGAAAAGGTTGTTGTTGTTGTTAGTTGCCATAGACTCAGCTCCCAGTCAGAGACCCTATGTACAATAAACTATAACACTGCCTGGTACTGCGCCATCCTCACAATTGTTCTTATGATGAATCCATCTCTGCTGCCACTGTGCCAATCCATCTTGTTACAGGTATAACTCTTTTTAGAAAACTCTCCACTCTACCAAGCAAAATTTCCTTCTCCAGGGACTGGTCCCTTCTGATAATAAGTCCAAGATTATCAGAGATACAATCTCAGCCTCCTGTATTCTAAGGAACATTCTGGCTGTATTTATTCCAACACAGATTTGTTTGTTCTCTGGTAGTCCATGGTAATTTAATATTCTAATCCAACACCATAACTCAAATGCATCAATTCTCCTCTGGTCTTCCTTGTTCATTATCCAACTTTCACATGCATATGAGGCTATTGAAAACACCATGGTTTGGGTTAGGTGCACCTTAGTTGTCAAACTGACATCTTTGCTCTTGAACACTTTGAAGAGGTCTCATGCAGATTTGCCTAATGCCATACTACCTTTGAGTTCTTGACTGCTACTTCTGAGTGTTGTGGTTCATCTGAGCAAAATGAAGTCTTTAACAACTTGAATCTTTTCTCCATTTTTATAGCTGTTATTTACTGGCTCAGTGTTGAGGACTTTTGCTTTCTTTGTGTTGAGGTATAACCCATAACAAAGGCTGTGGTCTTTGATCTTCATCAGTAAGTATTTTAAGTCCTCTTCACTTTCAGCAAGCCAGGTTGTATCATCTGCTTACCACAAGTTGTTAATGAATCTTCTTCCAATCTTGATGCCCATTCTTCGTATAATCCAGCTTCTTGGATTATTTGCTCAGTGTACAGATTGAATAGGTATAGTGAAAGAATGCAACTGGGATGCAACACCCTTAATTCCATCACATCCCTGATCCCATGTAAGGGGAGTTTTCTGGGGCATGGCCTTACAACAGATAAAAGGAAAGAGAGAAGGGCCATGGGTGGAGCAAGTCTGTTGATCTCAAGGTCTCTGTTTGGGGTACCTCTTAGTTCCAGGGAAATATTGATGCCAAGACACACGGAAGTCTCCAGGAATGCTGGACCCAGAAATGCTGAAAGGAAAAAGGAACTTCCTCCTAAACTGTGAGGCAACACAGAGAGAGACCCTTTCCCTAAAATGCGTGCCCTGAATTCGGACTTCTTGTCTCCTAAACTGTGAATGAATACATTTCTGATTGTAAACATCATCCAATTGTAGTATTTCTATCAGAGCAGCAGTAGATGACTAAGGGAGATATTATATATATAAAAAGTCACAATATGATTAAAGAAGGGACAAATGGAATAATAAAAACTTGATTAATCCAAAAAAAGGAATATCAAATCATGATCCTTGTAGAAAATCAATATTAACACAGTAGATATAAACATAACTATGCCTGTCTTGGAGTCCTATTGTGGTTCTGCAGGATAAGCACTTGACTGCTAACCACAAGGTCAGTAGTTTAAACTCATCAGCCGTTCCTCAAAAACTCTATACTGGGTCACTATGTGTCAGAAGCAACACGATGGCATTTAAAAATAACATGTTGGTATTTTACTGTAATTGGGCTTCATAAAATAAAGGTTTATGATTGTCAGGTTGGAGGAAAAACAACAAGTATCTGGTCCTTACAAGTTGTTGTTATGTACAGTCGAGTCAGTTCTGACTCACAGCAATCCTACATAGGGTTTCCAAACAGCTGGTGAGTTTTAACAGCTTACTTTGTGGTTTGCAGTCTAATGCTGATCCTACAGTGCCACACCAGGAATCTAGGTGCTTAAAAGAGACAGGTTTCAATTATAAAGGCAGAAAAGTTGACAATAAAGAATGGAAAAAATATGCTACACAATCACTCAACAAAAGAAAGTTATTATTATTATACTGTTGTTATTGTTGTTGTTAAGTTCTATGGAGTGGAGTCAGTTCTGACTCGTAGTGACCCTATATAAGGTTTCCAAGGAGCAGCTGGTGAGTTTGAACCACAGATCTTTTGGTTCAAACTGACCTTGGGGCCCAGTGCTGTAAACCACAGCGCCATACCAGGACTCTATATACTTATACTAACATTAGACAAAGTGGACTTTAATTGAAAACAAAAAATAACCATAAGTGGCATATTTCATAATAAAAGCAAAAGTTGAGAGAATTCAAAAAAGAAATGGACATATTCACATTAGGAATGGAAGACTTTAAAACACCTTATTAAAGAGCTAAAAGATAATTTAGGATTTCTGGTGTAGCACTGTAGGTTAATGCACTGGACTGCAAGATCAGTTTGAACCACCAGTGGTTCAAGTTCACCAGTCGCTCATAAGAAACCCTATACAGGGTTGCTATGAGTCAGAACTGACTCCATGGTATAACAACAAGATAATTAAACAACAAAAAAATTGTAAAGACACAACACAATATACCAACTTAACCTACCTGACTTATATAGAATACTATATCAAACAATGCTAAAATTCACTTTCTTTGTAAATGTAAATGTATCTTTGATCTAAATTAGTTTCAAAACCTTCAAAAACTTAAATTATTTAGAGTGTATTATCTTTCCACAATAGAGCAAAGCTGGAAATCAATAATCAAAAAACAACCAGAATAATGTCAATTGCTTGATAATTAAACAATAATTGCTAAATCAATCATCAGTCAATCGATATATTAAAATAGAAATTACAAAATCTTCTGAACTAAATGATAATTATGTCCAATGTATCAAAGTTTATTAGATTAAATGAAAGCAGAGCTTATAGGGACACGAACAGCTTTAATGGCATATATTAGAAAAGAAGGAAAGCTAACATTAAGTATTTAAGATTCAATTTCAAGAAACTAGAAAAGGCGCTGGTAACTAATCCTAAGAAAAGTAGAAGGAAAGAAATAAAGGTAAAAGCAGAACATCATTAAGAACATCAGCACAGTAAGATGAGATTATTGTGATTCACGGGATTTTCATTGGCTGGTGTTCTGGAAGCAGACCCTAAGTCAGACCTTTTGTCCTAGTCCATTCAAATAGGAAACTCTAATGAAACCTGTTCTGCATTATAGCTGCCATTTTTGTATTGGATTTTTCCTGCTGGTCTTTCTTTTAAGAAGTGTCTTCTGTTTCTCTAGCTGCTTCAGGCTGGCCTGCTTGTCCTTTCAAGTGGGAATGTCCCACCTCAGAAGATTCTGGATACGGCTCAGGATTCTACCTAAGGCCCTATATACTACAAAGGCTCTGCAAGCAGCCTATTTCACTGGGCAAGTTCTAGAACCCCTTTTAGGTATTCTAATGAGAATGAAGATGGGCTACAATCTTTCTATCATTATGCTTCCCAAGATTCCTTTTAATTGGCCTCAAGTATCTATTTTACAATAGTAGACAAGGGAAATCAATATTCATAAGACAGTCAAGCATCTTAATATTATTTCCCCTCATTTACCCATTCAGACTCTGCCTTGATCCCTGTATCACTGAGCCCTGTTGTTTGTTCTGCTTTATAGAGACACAGAAGCCTCCACTGACAAATACATGAAGTGCTTTGGCTGGGAACTGAACCCAGGTCTCCTGCATGGAAGGCAAGAATTCTATCATCATACCACCACTGCCCCATAAATAATGGTTGTTGTCATTCAATGCCATCACGTTGGTTCCAACTCATACCAACTCTGTATAAGGTTACTGAGGAGTGACTGGTGGGTTTGAACTGCCAACCTTGCAGTGAACCGTCCAGTGTTCATCCTACATTGGTGGATACTGAGTACATATTCATGTTACACATTATACTAATGTATGGAAATTGTATAGCTTTATTTAATATTTCGAGACACTTTATAAGGTAGTCACTATTTTTACATCTTTTTACAATTGAAGGAAAATAGGCTTACAAAGTTAAATGATCAGTTCAAAGTCTCAAAACTAGTTAGTACCAGAGCTAGGACTTGAACTTGGGTCTATCTTCACTCTAGGACACTGGATCTTAGCCCTTATGCTATTTTGCACTCCCCAACTGTGGCGCTGTGGGTTGATGCACCAAACTGCAAGGTCGGCAGTTCAAGCTCACCAGCTGCTCCTCGGAAACCCTATACAGGGTTGCTATGGGTCGGAATTGACTCTACGGCACTTAACCACAACAACAGAAGAATGAAGGGGAAAAAGGGTTGGGAGGGCAGATAAAGAATCTTGGGGAATGTCTAGCAGAAGGAAGGTTTTATCCACTCCTAGGTCAGATGGGGCTCAGTCTCCAGACGACATTTGAGAGCTCAAAAGTGGGGCAAGAATTAATTTGGGATAGCTCCATTATTGTGTATCTGTCACTTAAGCGCCTCTTACAATACCAGTTGTGCCTGCAAACTTCCTCCCTGACTTCCAGATGCCTTCTTCATGATGTCCCTATCTTTTTTTTTAAAAAAAGTTTTATTGTGAATTATGTGGTAGTTTACATGGGAGGACATTAGCTTTACATTCATCCTATCATATATCATTTCATTGCCATGATTACAATCCCCTCCACGCATCACCAACCAACCAAAGGGTATACACTACAAGCCTTCCCCCTGGTCATCAGCACACAGCCCCTCTCCCTATCTGTGCCTAAAGTCCCCAACTGCTCCATCTCTCCATGTCATCGTCTCTGCCTCCATCTCTGGCATCACTGCTTCTCTGGGTAGGGTCCCGCACTCTGCTCTTCTCCTTTGATGGTCCCAGGGACATCTGTTCCTGGCCTGCAAAGTTAATCACTCCCCTCCTTTTGCTATAAAATGACCACCTTTACATTTCCAACCATCACAGTCAGTCCTGATAGCAATTATTCACTATTGTACCACATGAGTGCTATCCCATCTCCTTTCATCAGCCCCACCCAGACAGATTGGAAACTACTCAGTGGAGAACCTACCTTCCTCCATGCCCTCTGGATCTGGGCTCCCTCTTGCAAGCTTGTAAGCCAGTCACTTCTTGCCTTGGTAGCCCCCCCATTTTGGGTAGCCAGTGTTCAAGTGGCCCATCCCTGTCTACCCTGTGTATTGAGGGTGTGGGAATGATCATCGCTGTAAAGATTTGTTTCCTCTTTTGAGCTACTGCATCCATAGGTGTAGGTCAAGTTCATCAAATTGTATCAGATCTCTCTTTTTTCCTCTTCTGTCTTCTTCTAGCTGAGTTCTGATCATCCAGCCATTGAAGCCAGGTCAAGTGGATATTATCTGCAAGTGTGGGTGTTCTTGTGCATATGCCCTCACTTCTTATCAGCTGGAAGAGTCACTCTCCACTCTAGTCCTCTGTGGCTATGTCACTGACTCTGGGCCCAAGAGTCCCCAGGTCTTGCTATACCGTTGGCCAACCAGATCTCCTCCTGAGTTCACAGGAGTCTATTGAACGGGGTAGGACTTAGCTTGCAGGTTCATTGCTGTCTTCCCCTCTGTTCCCCTTATTGGTGATCAACATGGTCACCATTCACAGCACATGTCTGCTAGTGTATTCCCATTGAGTTGTAGTCTTGGAAGGTTTTTTTTTTTTTTCCTGAGGGGACCTGACCACTTTCCTTAATGTCTCCTGAGCAAGCATATCCCTATCTTTTTATAAAATATGTCAGAGTCTCTACCAACCTGTACATCTGAATGCCAACATGGTGCAGACTCTTCTCCCCAACATAAACTATGAGATCTGGGAGGTTACAGAGTACAGTAACTAGTGTTATCTCAACTGACATTTGTCATTATGTACTGTTGAGTAGATTACAACTCATAGCAACGCCATATGATGGATTTGTTTTTGCTACTGTTAAGTACCATCAAGTTGGGTCTCACTCATAGTGACCTTGTATAGGGTTCCCAAGGAGTGGCAGGTGAGTTTGAACCGCTGATCTTCTGGTTCAAACCAACTTTTGGTCCAGTACTTTATCCTATAGCACCACACCAGGGTTGCTGCTGTTGTTAAGTACTGTTGAGTCAATTTCAACTCATAGAGACCCTGTATAAGGTTTCCGAGTAGTAGATGGTGAGCTTGAACCACTAACCTTGCAGTTCAAACTGACTTTGCAGTCCAGCATATTAACCCACAGTGCCACATCAGGACTCCCACACTAGGAGTGGAGGTGCACATATATGGTCACCTGATTCATAACAAAGGCAACAGCGTAGTGGGTGAAAGAGTGGCATTTTCAATGAAAGAAGCTAGGTTAATTGGGTAAGTAGGAAAAATATATCAGAAACTTCTTACATCATTACTTAAAAGTCAAAGAGATAGACTGTTCATCTAAATGTGAAAAGTAAATGAATAAATTCTTAAGAAAACATAGGACCTTGGAATAGGTAAACCTTTCTCATATGAGACAAAAAATACACTAAATCTAAAGGGAAAATTGCTACATGTACATCTGAGAATGAATTGGTATTCTAAACACATACAAACTTTTATAAATTGTTAAGAGGAAGACAGGCAAATCAGGAGAAAAAATGAGCAAAAGACTTGACCACAGACTTCATAAAAGAGATATCCTAATGTTCAAAAAACATAGGAGAACATGTGTAACTATACTTGCCACCAGGAACATGTAAATTAAAACCATGGTGAGATACAAGGAGGGGTAAGAAAAAGCCACACTGGAATGTTCATAGCAGCTCATCACAATAACCCCAAACCGAAAACTTCCCAAATGCTGTTCTCCAGAAGTGGTAGTGGTGTGCCATTGAGGTGATTCCTACTCGTAGTGACCCAGTACAGGGTTTCTGAGACTGCAAATCTGAAAAGAGAGGCTCATCTTTTTGCCTAGGAATAGCTGGAGGACTCACACTGTTGTACTTTCAGTTAGCAGCTCAACAGGTAACCCACTGCAATACCAGTGCATCATTGGTAGAAACACATAAAGAAACGTGGGGTATTCACACACTAGGCCTCTGGGGTTACACTGAATTACTAAAATAAAGGTTGGCAGTTGGAAGCCATCCAGTGGTCCCGTGGAAGGAAAGTCTGGCAGTCTGCTTCAGTAAAGACTGTTGTTGTTGTTAAGTGCCATTGAGTCAGTTCTTACTCATAGAGACCCTGTGTAGGGTTTCTGAGAAACAGTTGGTGGGTTCGAACTATTAACCTTGTGGTTAGCTGTACAGCGTTGATCCAACAGTGCAGCATTAGAATAGAGCTGTTCTACTCAGGGTTAACATGAAACATGTGGGTTAGTCATGATTTGGAATCAACTCAACAGCAATAGTTGTAATTTTTTAAAAAAATTCACACAATGAAATGTTAAATTGCAATGAGAATGAGCAAACTGACTACATACAAGACAGATGAATCTCACAAAGGTAACATTGAATGAAAGAAGTCCTACACAGAAGAGTACATACAATAGGATTTCATTTATATGAAGCCTGCAGAGGTAAACTTGATCCATGCTGCTAGAAGTCAGGAGGATGGTCATATTTTGGGGACAGGGTGAGATTAATGCTTGACAGGAATCAGATTTGTGTTCTGGAGAGTGGGTATTGTTCTGTTTCTTGATTTTGATGCAGGCCACACAGTTGTTAAGTTGTGAAAATTTACTAAGTTGGTATGACAAGAGAACTTTTTATATGTACATGAAGGGACTTCATAATGGAATGTAAAAATAGATTTTTTTTCCATAAACTTTTTGAAACCCCTCATACTGGTAGTCTATAAAAAAAAAATTAACAAATTTTAGAGAGGAATTAAGCTAGAAGTCAGAGATGGAAGAACACTATGTATTCTCATCTTTTAACACTATCACTCCAAAGAAGCTATCTTTTAAACTCCCCTTGATCTTAGCCAAGAGTCAACTACTAAAATGTATCTCTTGTCACATTTAGGAAGTCACTGCTATACTGATGGATGAATCTGAAGAATTATTTCTATAGCCAAAGAAGGGTAAAATAACTTCAGTTAAATGATTCAAATCTCCACATTTGTGTGTAATGCTAAGAAATGATTCCTATTATATTGTTGGGTTATGAGTGAAGTTGAGTTCTCAGTATATACCGTATACTTCCTTTACATACAGGAGAAAAGTCTATGTATTTTATTTTCTAGTTCAGTTCTCTTAGTCTTTTGCCTGTAGTCACAAATGTTCTCTTTCTCCTCTCTGCTTCTAAAAATGAATGTAATTTTTCACCTAAAATAGTGTAGAATAAAATTTCTGATGTATTCTATGTCCTAGAAAACAGACCCTATTTTGACAGCACATCAATTGCATAATTCACTCTTCACATAATTACATAATTCAAACTCATTATTTAACAGTTCTCATATTTTAACTGTATCTTTTTTGGTATATTTTCTTCCATAGCAACATGCTTTCTAGCTCTCCCACACCCATTTTTCTGAAGAAAGATGTCTCAAAGATTTTTCTTTGCATTTTAAACAACCAAGAAAGGAAAGAGCTGGAAGCTTTGTGAGGAATAGGCACTGAAAGTCTCTCAGATAGTTGCCATTCATTCTGTGATGATCAGATGGGTTTTCAGGGCTCACAGGGTGACAGGCAATCAACATAGAGTGGAATAATGGTTCTACAGTTAGACAGCCTAGGTTCAAATTCTAGCTTGTATTTGGTGTTGTTAAGCGCCGTCAAGTCGGTTCTGACTCATAGTGACCCTCTATAGGGTTTCCGAGGAGTGGTTGGTGAGTTTGAACCACCGACCTTGCAGCCCAAACCAACCTTGCAGTCCAGTGCTTATCCTACAGCACCACACCAGGACTCCAAATTCTAGCTATACACACATAATTTACCATCTCTATACACAGATGTTTTACTTAACCTTTCTATGCTCAGTGTATTCATCTGTGAAAGAGAGATACCAGGAATACCTTTTTCCTAGTCTTTTCCATCCCACCCCCTCCCCTCCCAAATAAACCCCAAACCCATTGCCAGTGAGTTGGTCCTGACTCCCAGCGACCCGAAAGGATGGAGAACTGCTCCATGGGATTTCCGAGACGCAAAATCTTTACTAAAGCAGGCATCTTTCCTTAGCAGAGCAATTTTTGGGAAGGTTAAATGGCAAAATATGTGAGTATTACTTAGAATCATACATAGTACATGGTAAACATTCAATAAGAGTTGTTACTGTAAGAAGAGATGACAGCTAGTGATTTTTACCAGGCCATCTGTTAACAGACTTCTTTACCTCCATCATAACTGTCTGCATCTCCTTTCTTTTAGCCTAATCCATGCTAAGAAGCAAATGGCAAAAGCATTTAAAAGAACTGTCAGTACCACAGAATAATGGCACTGAAAAGCCTTTTCAAATTAGGAAGGACATGAAGCCCAGAGATGCTGTTGTTGTACAGTGTCATTGAGTAGATTCCGACTCATAGCAACCCCTATGTCAATAACTTTTCCTTTCTGTGTTGCGCTCTAGGATCAGCACTGGAAGGCTAACCAAGTTAACCACTGGTTCACAGTGCAAACCAAGCAGACACACTTGGAAACCCTATACAGGGTCACTATGAGTCAGAACCAACTCAATGGCACACAACAACAACAACAACAACAACAACAACAACGTATTTCCTGTTAGATCTAGAGGGCTGATTAGATTCAGGTACTCTTTTGGTGTGATAGTTGTTAACAGGTGTTGTTAGGTCAACTCTGACTCATAGCAACCTAATGTACAACTGAAAGGAAAACTGTTCAGTCCTGTGTCCACCTCACAATCCTGAATTATACCCATGTTTGAGCCCATGGTTGCTGCCACTGGTCCATCTCATGAGAGGTCTTCCTCTTTTGCAATGACCCTTTTCTTTACCAACTGTGATGTCCTTTTCCAAGGACTGATCCTTCCAGACAATTCCAAAGCACACAAGACAAAGTTTCAGCATCCACCTTTCTAAGGAACATTCTGGCTATATTTCTTCGAAAACAGATTTGTTCAGTCTACTGGTAGTTCATGGTATATTCAATGTTTTTCACTAACACCATAATTCAAATACATCAATTCTGTAGTCTTTTTTAACCTTTGTTCAGTTTTCGCTTGCCTATGAGATGATCGTAAATATCATGAGTTGGGTCAGGCACATCTTATTCCTCAAGATGACATCTTTGTTTTTTGATATTTTAGAGAAGTCTTTTGCAGCAGATTTGCTCAGTGCAATATAATATACCTTTTGATTTCTTGACTACTGCTTCCAAATTCACACAGCTAATTAGAGGAAAAGCTGATGTTACACATTGGTTATTTATGTTCTTAGTCTGAGCACTTGGCTGGAGAAACCTGCAAACTGAAGATTAGCCTATGCTCTTGGTTCACTTTTTACTTTACTAAGAAACCCTGCACTGGGTTACTATGGGCCGGAACCGACTTGACGGCACTTAACAACAACAAAGGGAACAAGTAGTACACACAACTCCTCCAAGCTGAGCAACCTCCTTTGCCATAGGTTGTCCATGTGACTCTAGACGCCCCACTCTCTGCAGATTTATTCTGGTTAGCATTTAACGTTCACAGTCAGAACTATAATCTCCATGGTGTTGCGGGGTGGTTGTCATGCCGACGAAGTGAAATGGAAATAGAATTTTCTAGTAGATTATTCTGGTGGAGAGTTGATATGTAGATTATAGTTCTGACTGTGAACCTTAAATGAAGTAAGTTATTAGGACTGGCACATAGTAAGCACAACATAAATACTTGTTAAAAGACAGTATGAAGACAGGGATGAAATTCCACCTGGAGGGACCATGGGAAGAAAGTCCTATTGATCTGCTTTTGGGAAATCAGCAATTGAAAACACTGTGTTTCCTAAATTTACTCTGACACACATGGAATTGTGTGCTTATAAGTCAGAATCCACTTGATGTCAACTGGCTGGCACCTATGCTGGTGTCAAGCTGTTGCTCTAAGGTAATTATGGAGCTATTTATAGTTAAATTAACATCAGAATCTATCAATAGATGGGTGGATCAACAAGGTGTGCTATATCCATACAATGGACTATTATTCAGCTAGAAAGAGAAATGGAATTCTATTGTTACCTACCACGACATTGACGAACCTTGAAAACATTATGCTGAGTTAAATAAGTCAGACACTAAAGGACTAACATTGTATGATCCCAGGTATATGAAATAGCTAGAATAGACAAAAGCATAAAGGCAAATGTGCTTACCATGGGCTCAGGGGGAAGAGGGTCTGTGAATGGTTGCTTAGGGGTACTGAATTTCTGCTTGGGGTGATGGCAGCTTGCAAAATTGTTGTTATAGAAATTTTACCAAAACAGAAATAAAATAAAAGTAGCATTGAGATCAAGACCATACATTTAGTGACTGTACAGATGAACAGAACAGAATCTTGATTTTGACAAAATTCAACAATAACTTTTCTCCTGTTTTCATTAATTCAGGAGCTGGTCTAGGAGTTTTCAAAATAGTTTCTTGTCTTTTTTTTTTTCTTCTGAGGGTGTGATGTGGGAAGAAGGGGTTTGTTTTCCCTTTGAAGGAAAGAAAACTGTAAAAAATCTCTCCTTCTTCAGTGTGCCCCTCAGATATGGGGTGTGGAAATCTTGTTATCTACAATCCATACACTTTCATAGATGTAGTTCTGACGGTTAACTTAGAGCCAGGACACTATGCTAGAAAGACTAGACTCCCTATGTTAGCTATTTTGGAACATTTTCTCCCCATAGCTTATAGTTCCTAATATAAACACCCTGACCTTCCAGTCGGAAGGATTTCAAAGAAGATGACCAGCCATACTTCATCATCCACCACATCCACACTCCCAGTAACTGTAAAGCGCAGAAAGCTTGCCAGGGCCTGCAGGAGCGCAGCGCCTCTGATGATTGCACGCCTCTCCCCTTGCTCCTCCAGGAATGATCCTAGCATCTCTCCCCGTGATGTCAGAAAAATCCTGAGCCAGATCCAGCTTCCAGGCTGGGGGAGGACACACAGAGATCTGGGCGGCTCAGCATTAAGGGAGTGTCACTCGCTGGCAGGCGACCCCGGGCGTTGGCTCCTGGGCCCCTGGAGGCGCGCAGTGCCCCGGGGCTGCTGCGGCGCCGCCCCCGCTGGCCCGTGCCACGCTCCACTGTGGCCTCCGCCGGGCCCCCGGCGCAGGGGTGCAGTGGAGGGGTGCAGCGGGGGTGGGAGCGGGCCCGGCTCAGCCTGATTTACGGCTCTGCTGAAAACCGCTTCGCTCCCGCAGCATCAGCACCGGCCGCGGCGGCAGCAGCAGGAGCTGCAGCTGCAGCAACAAGTCTGGTAAGTAGCGGCCGCTGGGCATCTGCGCCCGCGGCCGGCCCTTGAGGGTGCGACGTGGTGCCGGGCAAGGGGCTGGCACGGACTGCCGGCGTCTGGAAGGGATCTCCGCGCCCGCAACCCTGTGGGGAGTTGGGAGTACCGGCTTCTCGCCCCCCACCTGCAGGAGCTCGTGTGCTCACGTTTCCACTCGGGCACCATGGGATGGCACCCTGCAGGGCAGGGGTGGGAAGGGTTGGGACCCTTGAGGTTAGGTTAGTGGCAACCGCTGCTGCCGGTGCAGAGTAAATTAGGGTTCTCCTCCAGCCTTGTGAATGGGGTTTAGGCTGGGCCCAGGAACGCCTGTGTGACCCGGAGTGACGGATTTTCCATTTCCTCATATAAAAATACTACCCCTTATTATTGCTCCCTGGAATCCTGACCTCCCCTTCTTTTTCCTTTAGTCACTGTTTTTTTGGCCTTTGCCTTGAACCAAGGTTTACATTCTATCCTTAAGAAGACAGCTCCGTGTAGTGCAGAAAGAGGTACGTCTCTCTGGTGCCAGAGGTTTATTAACCTTGCTGGATCAGCTAGCTGTCTGGGCATTCTTTGCACTTTTGCTTTTGATACAGGGTCCAGTAACAACACCGTCCATCCAGAAATCCCCAGCTCTTTTGGGGAACCAGATGCTTGTTACATTTAAGTAGAAACCGTTCATGAAAGGACTGGACTTGCACTGCTTGCAGAATTGGATTGCTGGTAGTCATCTGTTGCTAGGGCTGAGGTAATAAATTCCTACAAGGAAGCAAGAACTTCCTGTTATTGAAAGAGTTTTGCTGATACCTAGGAGCTCTGGTAGTGTAGTAGTTATGAATCGGGCTGCAAACCTTAAGGTCAGCAGTTCGAAACTACCAGCCGCTTCACTGGAGAAAGATGAGGCTTTCTACTCCAGTCAAGATTTACAGCCTTGGAAACCCTGTACAGGGTCGCTATGGGTCGGAATCGACTAGACAGCACTTAACAACAACAACCTGGCCCAAACAATGGGCATCTGCAGGGGTTTTCATGTTAAAACAGAATTATACAAGACAGATGCACGCAGAACACGCTATTATAATAAAATATTGGCCATGGCCATTGTCCCATGTATATCAAATGATATTGGATACGCTGGGTTCCCAAATCTCAATAAAACTAGAAAATGGGGGTCCTTTATTATTATAGCACTCCATTGACCCATATCATCAATGCAATAAATAAAAGATAAAATGACAGGTAGAAATATCTCAGGTTGGAAAATGTTCAGTGTGCTTAATGCCACTGTGCCTATCTTATACTCCAGGAAAGATTGCTCCGTTTGCTCTCCTACTACCTATTTTGACAACTCATGTTGTATTTGTATTTGTCAGGATGGTATCAGCAAAGTAGGACACAGTTTTGCATTTAGTATTCTAAGTTCTGGAGGGCAGGGCACTTGAATTCCACATCTGGATCTGCCATTTTCCATTTGCACTTGATTAATGAGTTTACCTCATGTTCCAGTTTTTACCATCTAGGAATCCTAGACAAGAATCAGAACACTTTTTCTGTGGAGGTCAGATAATCAATGTTTTTGACTCTGTGGGCCAGAGAGTCTTTGTTTTAACTACTCAGTTCTGCCCTTATAGTGCAAAAGCAGCAGCAGGCAATGCATATAAAGAACGACTGTGGCTGGATTTAGTCCATGGACTCTGGTGGTGGTGGTTATGTGCCGTGGAGTCGGTTCTAACTCACAGTGATCCTGTACAGAGTTTCTGACATATTATTTTATAAAAAAAATAAAGATTTTTTATGGGAGCAGAAAGCCTCATTGTTCTCCCATGAACTGTAGGCCTTAATTTTTAACATTGTGGATGTAAAAGTCATTGAAACCCCAAAGCCTCTGCCCTCACGGAGATACTTGTTGTGAACAACAGTTCTGACGCATAGCAACCTTGTCCAGGGATTTCAAGGAGTGGCTGGTAGGTTTGAACCACTGACCTTGAGGTTAGCAGTCCAGTGCTTATCCTACAGCACCACACCAGGACACACATGGGAACAGTTGTTAAGTGCCATCAAGTTGGTTCTGACCCAGAGTGACCCTGTGTAGGGTTTTTGAGGAGCGACTGGTGATTTTGAACCACTGACCTTGTGCTTCATACCAACTTTGCAGTCCAGAGCATTAACCCACAGTGCAGACCAGGACTCCATGGAAATTGTTGTTGTTGTTAAGTGCCGTCGAGTTGATCCCGACCCATAGCAACCCTGTATAGGGTTTCTGAGGAGTAGATGGTGAGCTTGAACCACCGACCTTGCAGTTCAAAAGGCTTTGCAGTGTGGCACATTAACCCACAGCACCACACCAGGACTCCATGGGAATAGTTGTTGTTGTTATGTGCCGTAGAGTTGGTTCCGACTCATAGCGACCCTGTACAGGGTTTCTGAGGCTGTAAATCTTTACGGGAGCAGAAAGCCTCATCTTTCTCCCACGTAACAGCTGGTAGTTTCGAACTGCTGACCTGAGGTTTGCAGCCCGATTCATAACCACTACGCTACCAGAGCTCCTTATGAGAATAGTAGCACCAGTTATTTCAGTAGAATTTTTTTTAAGCAGACATATAAAACACATGATTTTTTGTGTTTCCTACCCAGGACTTTGAGAGTAATGCAACAGAAGGCTTTTGAAGAAAGCAAATATCCCTGGCAGGAATCCTTTGAGAATGTTGCTGTGTGCCTGCCATTCCGCTGCCCGAGGTGTGGAGACCACACCAGATTTAGAAGCTTGTCATCCTTGAAGGCCCATCTGGAATTCAGTCACAGCTATGAGGAAAGAACCCTCTTGACAAAATGCAGCCTCTTTACTTCCCTCCAAGACACAGACCTAGTCACGTCCTCAGAACTCTTGAGACAGGGAAAGTTGCAGAGCAGTGGCAATGTGGTCAAGCAGAGGCCCAGCTATGTGAACCTGTACAGCATTTCCCATGAACAATCCAAGGACAGAAAGCCATTTGAGGTGGTGGCAGAGAGACCTGTGTCTTATGTGCAGACCTACACTGCGCTGGACCTGCGGGCAGACTCTCTGGATGGACCACGATCCAGTCCTGGACTTCCCACCTCGGACACCAAAGCTTCTTTTGAGGCGCACGTCCGAGAAAAATTCAATCGGATGGTTGAGGCTGTAGATAGGACCATCGAGAAGCGTATTGATAAACTCACCAAAGAGTTGGCCCAGAAAACTGCTGAACTCTTGGAAGTTCGGGCTGCTTTTGTGCAACTGACTCAAAAAAAGCAGGAAGTTCAGAAGCGCGAGAGGGCCCTGAACAGGCAGGTGGATGTGGCGGTGGAGATGATCGCTGTGCTGAGGCAGCGTCTGACGGAGTCTGAGGAAGAGCTTCTTCGGAAAGAAGAGTAAGTGACACTGAAACAGGATAGTAGCCCTGTCGCTTTAAGCATCTCTCCCCATTCCCGATCACACACTCATCACCAATATATGATGAGCAAGGTTTTGTTTTTATTGTTTGCTTGCTCTCAACATGGTCTACTTTCGCATAGTCAGTCAACCATTTAGAAACTCTATGGAGCACAGCTGTCCTCGGGCACACATAGGGGTCCCAAGAGTCAGACTTGACTCAAGGCAACTGGTGGTGTTGATGCTTGACCTGCAGCCTGGCAACATTAAAATAAAAATGTCTCATTCACGTCACCTGGGAATGTGCCAACCTCAGATGGTTTTAGACACAGGGCTTGGGCAGTTTAAATGTAGTGGGGTCCACTTCAGCAACAACTGGTAAGCAAGTGGAAGGAAAGGGCAGATAGGACATGTTGGGTGATGTCGATTCTTCATTGACGTCTTGTTATAAAGTCCAGAACATGTGATGTTAACTTATTCAAGTATAAAAATGTGCCCCAAATGCAAATAATTTTTACCTCTCAGCCATTTTGCATGATTTGTCCATGTTAATTAAATGCAGATAGCTGTGAATTCATTTAACTATAGTGTGCAGAAGACACAGACTTTAGAAAGCCCATATGTAAGACCTTGCACTTCTTGTCATTCTGGTTTAAGTTTGAGAATTTTCTACTATTTAAAAAAGTGATGTGCATTAAGCGTTGGTCACTTGCACAGAGTTGACAATGATCTTTACAAGTTATAGATGTCATTACTTTTTAAAAAAGCATCATACTGGGGGAAGCATTTCTTCATCAATACTTATGGGTTCATCCCCAACTAGAAAAGTTTGAGGGGG
>NW_006408538.1:4051275-4057098 GCF_000296735.1 Chrysochloris asiatica
TACTGTAAATTGAGTGATAGTTGACATGGGGGAACATCAGTTTGTTTCATGGCAATGATTACAATCCCCTGCATAATCATGTTTAATCTATTCTCTCTGGTTGTTTTTTTTTTTTTTGGATGTGTACCAAAACACTCAGGAATATACAATCACTTAAACAACCAAAGGGCACACCCTACACCCTAGCCTCCAGCACACATCCCCTCTCCTTCCATGAGTCTAGAATCTTCAGCTGCTCTCTCTCTCCATGTCATCATCTCTACCTCCATCTCTGGTGATGGATTTAATTTTTAAAAAAGGTTCAGAATTCATGGAATCAGAGGACATGGAAACTGATAAACTAAAATATCCTAGAAGGTAGGTTTTCAAATAATTTGAAGTCTCTTAAAGAGTTTGACATAAATTCCATACTTTATTTACCCTCTAGCACGCTTCTATTTTGTGGTGTCTCTTAAAATACAGTAATTAAAGCTTCCTGTATTTGGTATGAGGAGGAGAAACACTATATATTAAAGAGATCTTCACTTGTTATCCCTAAATGCTTACATCTTACCTTCAGGGAAAGTCTGTCCTGCTCAGACTAGACATTTTTTAATTACACAGTTAGGTTGGATTTGAATAAGCCACTGATTTGCTGTGCTCCTAGGGAAATGATCTTTAATGAAAAATGTTCCTCTCTTGGCTTCTGGTGCTTTCTGGTAGGAAGCTCGTGCCTTGATATGTTATCACTACCAGGAAAACCAACCCAGCATTAATGGAAAAATAGCAGATGGGCTGCTCTATGTGCAGAACAAAACCTAGAATTAATACTTTGGTTCTAGAGCAGCGATCCTAAAAGAGAACCAAATTCATCTTGTGTATTTATGTTTTAAAATGTGTTTAATCATTACAGAAGTGATAATGAACATGGGATTTGGGGTAGTGATTGCTGGGGTTTCGAGTAGCCAGTACAATGTATGAAGAGAATCGCATGGTTAGTTCTAGGTTATTGTCAAGAGTTTCATTTTCATTTTTGGTCATAGGATCACGGAGCTTTATTATGAAAAGTAACTGATTAATGAAATACAAATGGACCATGCACAGACCAATAGTGATGGGTCATTAACTAACTGTTAGTAATACAATACTGTCATCTGAGGACCTACTGAAAATTCATATGTTTTTTAACACAGAGTTGTGGTCCCCCTCAGCATGTATAGGCTGCTGCTGCTAAGTTCTGTGACTGTTTTTCGAAACATCTCTGGTGCATAGCAATCATATGTAATTCATATACACAAACAGAGCCCCCCCCTTTTTTTTCTCTCAAATGAATTTGTGACATACTCATCTGATAACTGTGTGTGAAGTTTGTAAGTTATTAAAGGCCTCTTTCATGTACTTAATGACAAAAGGAATTATATCACTCTTCTTGATGACTGCATAGGCTTCCATGATATACTGCACCAGGATCTATTTACCCAGTTTGTAACTGATGAATACTTACTTTTTAAAAAATGTTTTATTGTGAATTATGTGATAGTTTACATGGGAGAACATTAGCTTTACATTCATCCTATCATATATCATTTCATTGCCACGGTTACAATCCTCTCCATGCATCAACAACCAACCAAAGGGTATACCCTGCAAGCCTTCCCCCTGGTCGTCAGCACACAGCCCCTCTCCCTCTCTGGGTCTAGAGTCTCCAGCTGTTCCATCTCTCCACGCCATCTCTGCCTCCATTTCTGGCATCACTGCTTCTCTGGGTAGGGTCCAGCTTTCTGCTCTTCTCTCTTGATGGTCCCAGAGACCTCTAATCTTGGACTGCAAAGCCAACCACTCCCCTCCTTTTGCTACAAAATGTTTACCTTGGCATTTCCAACCCTCACAGTCAGTCCTGATAGCAATTATTCACTATTGTGCCACATGAGTGCTAGCTCCATCTCCTTTCATCAGTCCCACCCAGACAGATTGGATACTACTCAGTGGAGATTCTACCTTCCTCCATGCCCTCTGGATCTAGGCTCCCTCTTGAAAGCTTGTAAGCCAGTCACTTCTTGCTTTTGTAGCCCCCCATTTTGGGTAGCCAATGTCCAAGTTACCCATCCCTGTCTACTCTGTGTATGTAGGGGGTGGGAATGATCCTTTCTGTAAGGATTTGGTCCCTCTTCTGAGCTACTGTATCCATAGGTGTAGGCCAAGTTCATCAAATTCTATCAGAGTACTCTTTTTTTCCTCTCCTTTCTTCTTCTCGTTGAGATCTGATCATCCAGCCAATGAAGCCAGGTCAAGTGGGTATTATCTGCAAGTGTGGGTGTTCTTGTGCATATCCCTTCACTTCTTAACAGCTGGACGCTTCACTGTCCACTCTAGTGCTCTGTGGCTATGTCACTGACTCTGGGCGCAGAAGTCTCCAGGTCTTGCCACACTGCTGGCCAACCAGGTCTCCATCCGGGTTCACAGGCGTCTATTGAATGTGGTAGGGCTTAGCTTCATTGCTGTTTTTCTCTCACTTCCTCTTATCGGTGACCAAGTCACCAGTCAGAGCACATATCTGCTTGTGTATTCCCATTGAGTTGTAGTCTTGGAAGGTGGTTTACCCTGAGGGGACCTGACCACTTGCCTTGATGTCTCTCTGGTGAGCAACTTGCTTGTTCTTGTAGTAGTAGTTAGTCTAGTAGTCAGTCGGACTGCCATTATTGTCTTGTATTTTTCCTGTTGGTCTTTCTTTGAAGAAGTATCTTCTGTTCTTCTAGCCACTCCAGGCTGGTCTGCTTGTCCTTTTGAGTGGAAATTTACCACTTCAGAAGATTCTGAATGGGGTTCAGGATTCCACCTATGGTCGTACGTAATTCAGAGGCTCCAAAGGAAGCCTCCTTTACTGGATACATTGTAGCCCCATTTTAGGTATTCCAGTCAGTTGTAGGTAGAAGACAGATTTACAAGCTTTCTATGGTGATGTTTCTGGCTATTCCTTTCTCTCCCCAAGTGTCTATTTTATAATGGTATACAAGGTAAACCAAGATTCAAAAGACAGCCAAGCATCTTAATATTGTTTCTCCAGTTTTGCCCATTCCAACCATGTCTCAATCCCTGTATCCCAGAGTCCTGTTGTTCCAAAGTTGTACATACATCATTATTTACCTCTGTCCCACTCAGCCCATGCAAACCTGCCTAATCGTTCTCCCATCCACCTTGTTCTTCCATTCTGAATACTTAGTTTTGTTTCAGTTCTTTAATATTAAAAATATCACCTCAGTTAATATCCTTGTGGTGGTGATGGTTATGTGCTGTGGAATCTCGGTTCCGACTCATAGCGACCCTGTACAGGACTTCTGAAGCGGTAAATCTTTATGGGAGCAGAAAGCCTCATCTTTCTCCTGTGGAACAGCTGGTAGTTTCAAACTGCTGACCTTAAGGCTTGCAGCCCACTACGTTACCAGAGCTTATTTGTACACATTGTTGTGAGTATATCTGAGGGTAAGTTATGAGTTGATTTTTCATATACCATTTTGAGTCAACAGAAAAAAGCAGTGTCATTAAAATACTTTGAATAATAATAAAAGGAAGTTAATTTTTTTTTTTTTTAATTTTCAGTTTTTAAATGTAAAAGAGACAATGTCTTCAATTTTTAAAGGCTTCATTTGGACCCAACCATCCATTTCTGTATTCAGGCTTAAATAATCACTTTTTCTGTACATAAAATGAGACTGGCAGAGTCTTGTTTCTAGGCAGGACACTAAAGCCCTTGGTCAGGAGCAACTGTGGACAGCACGCTCAGTGTCTAAGCAGCCCCTCCCCATGTGAATGGGGGGCAGAGTGAGCCAGCTGCCAGCTGCCACTCTTGATAGCAGAGTTGATTTGACTGAGCTGGATGGCTGGGACATGTCCCATCTCTCCTTAGTACCCATTTATGGTCTTTTCTGGAGCTGTGCCTTCCACCAAATAGGTAACCTTCCCAAAAAACAGAAGGCCATGTTTGGCCAATGACTTATCAGGAGTTCTTCTACCCTGCTCAGACAGTTGCCATCCGGTTGATTTCGCCTCACGGTGACCCCAAGTGCTACAGAGAAACTGTGATCTGTAGAGCTTCTATGGTTGTGACTTTTGGAAATACATTATTGTGCCAGTTTTTGGTAGCACCTTGAAGCAGATTTGAATTTCCAACCTTTGGGTTAACAGACCAGTTTTTAACTATTAGGACCACCCAGATACTAGAGTTTCTGAGGACCTGGTGGGCTTCAACTGCCAACCCTGTGATTCGCAGTCCAGCACTGATGTTGTTGTTAAGTGCCGTAGAGTTGGTTCCAACTCATAGCGACCCTGTATAAGGTTTCCGAATAGCAGCTGGTGGGTTTAAACAGCTGACCTTGTCCGCAGTCGAGTGCTGATCCTACAGCACTGTATCAGGAGTGATAACTACATCCAAATGAGTTCACAATACCCATTTGTGAGAGAAACTAAATTGTTTAGCAATGTGGTGGCTCTGTAAAATAAGCACTGGACTGGGAACCGCAAGGTTGACAGTTTGGGCCCACAAGCCACTCCAAGAAAGAAAGATGATGCTACTTGTCCTGCAGAGATTTACAATGGTGGAAATGCTATACAGAGTTGCTATGAGATGAAACTCACTCAAGGGCATTTAATAACAACAGTGCCCCATTAGAAACTGACTTAAATTCTGAAGACTCTGAAACACAAAGGACAGTTTTGGTTAAATAAAGAGGTGCATGCATCTAGTTTTTTTTTTTTTTAACAATCCCATAAGAATTTTCTTCCTTATGGATCTTTCACTCATAAAGTAAAATCTTTACTTTAAAACAGAAACAGAAGAGCTCAGTTGTTGTTGTTGTTGTTAAGTGCCGTCAAGTTGTTTCTGACTCATAGTGACAATGTATATGGTTTCTAAGGAGCAGCTGTTGGATTTGAACCTCTGACCTTGCGCTTCAAACTGACCTTGCAGTCCAGTGCATTATCTCACAGCACCACCCTAGGGCTCAGTAGGAGGTATTTATATGTTTATGTAGTACAGATCCAAGAAAGAAGTTGTGCACCCTTACAATGTCAGTGTAACTTTAAAAGGTGTGTTCAAACAGGTATTTACTTATTTAAGACTATTCAGAACTGATCGGTAGCAGTGCCTGTAATCAGGTAAATCAGTCCTGGTCAATCTTGCTGTTAGGTGTCCCTTAACAAGAAAGGACAGTCGTAGCAGAGTTCCTGGTTGAGTTGATATCCTAGTGTTTGGAGAACTTCAGAGTAACAACAGTCCAGCATTTATCTAGCCACTCTTCTACTGTAATTTGAATAGAATCTGTAATTTGACTAGCAGTGTGCTAGGAATGTATAGATGGGCTGTGGTGGGGGTGTGGGGCTGTAAAATGTAGGTAATTTTCTTACGAGAGTCTATACTCTACGTTGTTGCTGCTTCTAGGTGCTGTTGAGTCAGAGAAACCTCACGAACAACAGAATGAAACCTGGCCGGGTCCTGCACGATCCTCACAAGCGTTGCTGTTTGAGCCCATTGTTGCTGCCACTGTATCAGTCCATCTCATTGAGGCTTTGCCTCTTTTTTCCTGACCTTCCACTTTACTAAGCATGCTGCTTTCTTCCAGGGACTGGTCCCCGCTGATCACACTGATCACATGTCCAATATATGTGAGAGGAAGTCTAGCCATCCTCACTGCTAAGGAACGAATGTTCTGGCTGTAACTCTTCCAACACAGATTTATTCATTCTTCTGGTGATGGTAGGTAGGTGTTAAGTGCTATGGAGTTGGTTCTGACATTCAGACTCTATATAGGGTTTCTGAGGAGTGGCTGGTGGGTTTGAACTGCTGACCTT
>NW_006408538.1:4057593-4112187 GCF_000296735.1 Chrysochloris asiatica
ACGGTCCTGTGATGAATGCTTTCACATTTTTAGTCTCACCAAGGCTCCTTGTCTCAGGGAGACTTAGAGAGACAAAGTAGCAGCTGTTGGGGCTGGGCTACAAGAGGGCTTCAGCTGGACCCATCATGGCTGCTCAAGGGTTTTTTCTGGGGGAACGACAACAATTGTTGCAAACATAACAATAATTGTGAGGATTGTGCAGTACCAGGCAGTACTTTGCATAGATTCACTATGAGGCAGAACCGACTAACAGCACCTAACAATAACACCTTGAGGTGGTGCTGTAGATAAGCACTGGACTGCTAACCTCAAGACCAGCAGTTCAAATCCACCAGCTGCTCCTCAGAAACCCTATAACGGGATACTGTGAGTCAGAACCAACTCACTGATACTTAACAACATCAATAGGGGCTACAGTTCTTGGAAATCATCCAACGCTTGAATACACTCAATGAACATTTTCTGAGCACCTATTGTGTGTTTCCCAGGCTTTGGATCAGGCCCTGGGGATATAGGGATATAGCACAGAACCAGAGAAACCCCGAGTCCTCTAGCCAAAGTACCTAATAACTCTTTCCACGAGGCGCCTGAGGCTGCCTGTCTTATCATCGTGTTCCTTATTGCTCCAGTTGTGGGAATATGTGTTTTCTCTATGTTAAAGTGTAATCTATACTGAAGACCATAGACTTTGATCTTCATCACTAAATTCTTCATATCTTCTTCACTTTCAGCAAGCAAGGTTGTGTCATCTGCATATCTCAGGTTGTCCATGAGTTTTCCTCCAATTTGGATGCCGTGTGCATCAGATACAGTGTCTCGGATTATTTGCTCAGCATTGTTGTTGTTGTTGTTAGGTGCCATCAAGTCAGTACCAACTCATAGCGACCCTATGCACAACAGAATGAAACACTGCGCAGTCCTGGGCCAACCTCACAATTTTTGCCACACTTGAGCCCTGATGCTGTCACTTTGCCAATCCATCTTTCTGGGGGTCTTCCTCTTTTTCTCTGACCCTCCACCTTAACAAACATGATACCCTTCTCCAGTGACTGGTCCCTTCTGACAATATGTCTGAAGTATGAGAGATGAAGTTTGGCCAGCCTGGCCTCCAAGGAGCACACTGGCTGCACTTCTTCCAACACAGATCTGTTGGTTCTTTTGGCAGCACATGGTACTGTCAATATTCTCCAACACCATAATTCAAATGTAGCAATTCTTCTACGGTCTTCCTTTTGCATGCATATGAGATTATTGAAAATACCATGGCTTGGGACAGGTGCACCTTAGCCTTCAAGCTGACATCTTTGCTCTTTAACTTTTTCAATAGGTCTTGTAAAGCAGATTTGCCTAATGCAATACATCATTTGACTTATTGACTGCTGCTTCCATAAGTGTTAATAGTTGATAACAATGTTGTTTCTTGGTCCAGTGGTGAGGATTTTTGTTTTCTTTACATTGAGATTCAATCTATACTACAGACTGTGGTCTTTTATCTTCATCAGTAAATGCTTTAACTCCTCTTCACTTTCAGCAAGTAAGGTTGTATCATCTGCATATTGTAGGTTGTTAATGAGTCTTCCTCCAATCCTGATGCCACGTTTTTCTTCATATAACTCAGCTTCTGGGATTATTTACTCAGCATGCAGGTTGAATAAGTATGGTAAAAGAATACAACCTTATCGCACACCTTTTTAAATTTTAAAACATTCAATGCTCCCATGCTTTGTTCGAACAACTGCTTCTTGGTCCATGTACACATTCCTCATGAGCACAATTAAGTGTTCCGGAATACCCATACTTCACAATGTTGTCCATGATCCACACAATCGAAAGCTTTTGCATAGTCAATAAAGCACAGGTAAACATCTTTCTAATATTCTCTGCTTTCAGCCAATATCCATTGGACATCAGCAATGATATCCCTTGTTCCACGGCCTCTTCTGAATCTTGCTTGAACATCTGGAAGTTCTCAGTCAATGTATGCTTGCAGCCATTTCTGTATTGCCTTGAGTAAAACTCTACTTGCATGGGATGTCAGAGATACTGTACGATGATTTCTGCATTCCATTAGGTCACCTCTCTTTGGAATGGGCACAAATATGGATCTCTTCCAATCAGTGGCCAGATAGTTGATTTCCAAATTTCTTGGCAGAGATGAGTGAGAGCCTCATGTGCCGCCTCACTTTCTTGAAAGATTGCAATTTTTATTCCATGAATTCCTGGTACCTTGTTCTTTGCCAATTCCTTGAATGCACCTTGGACTTCCTCCTTCAGTGTCATTGGCTCTTGATCATATACTACCTCTTGAAACAGTTGAATATCAACCATTTCCTTATGGTACAGTGACTCTGTGTATTCCCTCCATCTTCTTTTGATACGTTCTGCATCATTCAATAATTTTCCCAGAAAATCCTTCAATAACGAAAGTCAGGGCTTGAATTTTTTCTTCAGTTCCCCCAGCTTGAGAAATGCTGAGCATTTTCTTTCGAAAAGTTTTCTGACTCCAGATCTTTGCACATTTTGTTGCAATATTTGGCTTTATCTTCTCGAGCTGACCTTTGAAATTTTCTGTTCAGCTCTTTGTACCCCCTCTTGCATTTGCTTTAGCAACTCTATGCTGGAGAGCAAGTTTCAGTGTCTCTTCTGAGAGCCATTTTGACCTTTTCCTTATTTCTTATCTTAATGACTTTTTGCTTTCCTCATGTATGATGTTCTTGATGTCATCCCACAACTTTCTGGTCTTCAGTCATTAGTGTTCAGTGTATTAAATCTGTTCTTCAGATGATCTCTAAATTCAGGTGGGATATATTGAAGGTCATATTTTGGCTCTCGTGGACTTCTCATTTACTTCAGCTTCAGACTGAATTTACTCATGAGCAATTAATGGTCTGTTCCACAATCTGCCCCTGATCTTGTTTTGACTGATGATATGGAGATTTTCCATCATCTCTTTCCACAGATGTAGTCAATTTGATTTTTATGTATTCTATCTGGCGAGGTCTATGTATACAGCTGTCTCTTATGCTGTCTAAAGAAAGTATTTGAAGTGAACAAAATCATTGGTTTTGCAGAATTCTATCATGCATTCTCCAGCATCATTTCTATCACCAAGGCCATATTTTCTAACTACTGATCCTTCCTCTTGGCTCCCAACCTTTGCATTCCAATCACCAGTAATGATCAATACAAAAGATCAATTTCAGATGTAAGAAGTTGGTAGAATTCTTCTATTTCATCCTCACTGGCTTTACTAGTTGGTGTGTAAATTTGAATAATAGTGGTATTAACTGGGCTTGCCTGGAGGCACATGGATATTAATTATCCTGTCACAGACAGCTTTGTACCTCATGACTGATATGTTCTTTTTGATGATGAATGCAACACCATTCCTCTTCAATTTGTCATTCCCGGCATAGTAAACCATGTGGTTGTCAGATTCAAAATGGCCAATACCAGTCCATTTCGGCTCACTAATGTCTAAGATATTGATGTTTATACGTTCCATTTCATTTTTGAAAGTTTCCAATTTTCCCAGATTCATACTTCATACATTCCATGTTCTGATTTTCAGTGGTTGTTTATAGCTATTTCTCTTCATTTTGAGTTATGCCCCATCAGCAAATGAAAGTCCCGCAGGCCTGTCGTCTCTCACAGGCTTTACTCCGTTCGCGTCATCACAGTCAACTCTACTTTTGAGGAGGCAGCTCTTCCCCAGCCGCAATTTGAGTGCCTTCCAACCTGAGGGGCTCATTTTCCGGCACTATATCTGACAATGTTTCTCTGCTATTCATAAGGTTTTCAGCGACTAAATGTATGGAAGTAGTTTGTCACTCCCTCTTCCTAGTCTGTCTTTGTCTGGAATCTCATCTGAAACCTGTCCACCATGGGTGACCCTGCTGGTATTTAAAATACCAGTGGCATACCCTCCACCACGGTTCGACAAACTGACAGACGCATGAACATACCAATATTCAAATTCAGGCAGTTTGAATAAATGCTTACATCTAAGCCACAGTTTCAAGTTGGTCATATATTTGAGAAGAAGATTGGTCTATGTAGAGAGACTGTGTCAAAGAAGTGAAGAGAAAGGTGGGAACTGCATTTGTGGCAAATGGAGAGATATTGAAGGGACAGTGGGGAAAGAGCTGTTAGATGTGACATCTCAGAGGACTGTGTAATATTACAACTGGAAGAGACCCCCTGTTTCCTCAATGTAATGCCTTCATTTACAGATGTTTAAAATAAGGCCTAGAGCAGAGTAATGACTCACCCAAGGAAAGCAATTTTATATCAAAGCTGAAGGTGGAGCCCCAATTCCCTGTCTCTGCATAGTACTTTTTTCTATTAGTTCACTACCTCCCAGCCAGACTTTTGAAAATGTGATATTTGCCCAAGACATAAAGACTTATGTAATGCTGACTCTGGCCCATTTTGGAAAAAGCTGGCTTCTTTGCTATTCTGAGAGTCCTGATATGGTGACATCATTTTTTTTTTTTTTTCCAGATGTGATTAAAAAAGATGTCAACTGGTGTCAACGGTGTTGGTAAATGGGGAAATGGTTATGATAGGAAGCTTCCAGAACACCCAGGCCAGGTTTTGCCCTTGTCCTTCAATAAGGGCTTTTGTTGGGTTCTACCATGCTCAGTTAGGGTAGGGCGCATCCCACAGCCAGCCTGTGGTTGTGGTGGGGGGGGTTTCTGTAATCACATCTCTAACTGCCATCCTAGTCCTTATGAACTGTACTAGACAGAAGCGGTTCCCTGTGTTTCCTGTATTGTTTGCCTCATGTCCAGCCCCAAGTCAGTCAGAAGGAAAATCTTTATTGTGTACCTGAGGTTGAGGTCAGATAGTGCAAAACCACACCAGTCCACTTCCTGCCTTCAGAGAGCCAACAAGACTAGAAGGGACAATAAACATTAGGTAGATATTTGTTGTTAGTAACCGATGAATTGGTTCCAACTCATAAGCAACAATGAGACATGCCCAGTTGTGGACCAACTTTATGATCATGGGTATGTCTGAGTCCACTGTTGTGGCCACTGTGTCAAACAGATCATTCGGGATGTGATAAAAGAGGCACATAGAGGCAGCCTGCGCTTACAATGTCCATTTAGATTTCTATTCAAAGTTTGCTGTCAAATGCTGGCATTTAGAAAGCATGTTTGGCTATAAAACTTAACTCAACCGTCTTGCTGTTGAGTTGCTGTTGACATTATGTTCCTGTTTTTGATAGCTGGTGTGGTGCTGTAGGATAAACACTGGAATGCGAACTGCAAGGTCACCAGTTCAAACCCACCAGCTGCTCCTTGCAAACCCTATACATTGTTGCTGTGAGTCAGAATCGAGACTCAACGACACTTAATAACAGCAACCAAGCAGAGAGTAGACAATCTGGTTTCCATACTGATCCACAGCTAGGAAACGGGACAAGAAAGATTGTGTTAGATGTACATAGAATTTAGAGGTGTGTGGAGGAATCAATTTGCTCTACATTGTTAATTCAAGTGGGATCCTTTTCTTACCATCTTCCATAAAGACTTACAAACTAGGATAGTATAAACCAGATGCCAAACATGCTCTCTAAGGCCTGCCACATGTATTTGGCGACAAAAGAAATTTTCTATCTCCGTCTTTTCACCTCACTCTTTTTTCCTGTTTCCATTCCCTTCCCCTTCTCTCTCCTTCCTTCTTCTTCTTTTTTAAAACCTCAGGACCTTAGAATGTGCTGTGCTATTGATCCATGTAGAACCAATAAAGATATTTCCATTTTCCCATTAGAGTTTTTTTTTTTTTTTTCTAATGAGCGTTATATACTTCTTGCTTTATTTAAAGAAGCCAAAAAAGAAAGACAAGGCAAAGGGCCAGTAAAACCTCTATGTGACATGGCTCCAGCCAGGAGGCTGGGACACAGATTGTACCCCATAGGACCCTGCGGAGGGCACGAGCTGACTCTGCGCTCCAAGGTTGCAGCCAGGCTCCTGGGGCTTAGAGAGGGCTGACTTCAGTTTTCCTATTTGCCTCGTGGCTGGCATGACTGTCTGCCTGAGGTTCTCTGTGATCAATAGCTAGACTATTTATAGCTGAAGGTATTTTTACCAGTGCATACATCTCTGAAAAGTTTCATAAATCTGTAATGTAAAATGGGATTTAAATAACTGTGCGACCGAGATTTGCTTTTGGGAGAAGCAGCTGATGTGAGAGTTGTTTCAGAATAGAAGAGCAGCTTCAATTTCAGTCCCACCCCCCACCCCCAACCCTAGTGAAGGTACCTTGATCCCCGCTTCAAGCCTGTAAGAAGTACCTAGGTTATTCAGTGGTTTTATACCTTAGTTCTTGTCTGGAAAAAGAAACCAATGGATCTTTTAGTCTGTTAAATATGTTCAACTTGAGATGAAGGTGCACATTGCATGTATTCAGCAGTAAGTCGGCGAACACTATGTTGTTTTAGACTTGGGTTAGTTCCTGGAGGTTCTATAGCGAGTGAGTGGAGTAGGGATCTGGACTCCCTGACTTTGCAGTCTAATGGAGTAAAAGGCAAATGCTGCCACGTGCACTGGGAGAGGGTCTGAGGTCTGTGGGGAGGCAGGGGGTGCCCAGGAGGGTCCCTTTCATTAGAGTACTAACTAATGATGAGGGCTTGGGAAGGGCAATGGGAATGACCCTGGACGTGGAAGCAGCACGAATGGAAGTCAGAGTATGACTCTGGAAGAATGAAAGGACCTTCTTGTGTCTGAGGCTGGGGAAGAGGGTAGTGATGTGCAGAGATACCGCAGGTCGGGAACACGAGACTGCAGGCTGGCCATGAAAGCCCGAAACACACATGACTAGACATTTCTATGGTTTACTGATGGGCAGTTGCTAGACATAGCATGCTTAATCTTTCCTTCTTTAACAATGCACTGCTCAGTGCCCTTGCAAAATTGTAGTGAACCTGATGCATTAATGCCCATTTCCTTCCATCCCTGTTTGTTGCTCTGGGGTGTGGTGCTCACTTGATTTGTGTCTTTAATTTTTTTGAATAAACCTGTGCCTCTGGCCAATTTCAGAAAAAGTAAGAGAGGGGCTCCGATCCGTATAAATAAAATAATAATCTGTGTTGATGGTCATGCTAAATGAACAAGAGTATGAGTGAATGACTATGTTTCCTAACCAAAGCATTGTTAAAAAGTTTAAAGTGTGTTAAAGAGGAAAGATGTCAGTTTGAGGACTAAGTGGCACCTGTCCCAGGCCATAGTATTTCAGTTGCCTCATATACATGTGAAAACTGGACAGTGAATAAGGATGACAAGGGAAGAATTGATTACTTTTAGTTATGGAGTTAGCAAAGATTGTTGAATGTACTATGGACTGCTGGAAGTGTGAACAAATCTGCCTTGGAAAAAGTAGAGCCAGAATGTTCCTTAGAAGCAAGAAGCAAGAATGGTGAGACTTTGTCTCACGTACTTTAGATATGTTATCAGGAGGGACCAGTCTCTGGAGAAGGATATGCTTGGCAACAATAAGAAGGATGAACCTCAGTGAGATGAACTGGCATAGTGGCTGTTAACAATGGGGTCAGATATAACAATTGTCAGGATGACGCAGGACCCATCCGTATTTCAGTCTGTTGTGCACAGCCAGAACTGACTTGATGGCACTTAACAACAATAACAAAACATTGTTTCAATGTAAGGGCTTTTTCACTCAATGCCCCTTTCTGTGCTGGCTTCTGATTTCTCAGAATGCCTTTCTGTTGAAGGGAAATTATGACCCATGTAATTCAAGTTCCTCAGTTTAAATATATGAAACTGAGGCCCAATTAATTGAAAATTGGGTTTGTTTGGTTTTTTTTTAGCTTTTTATTGTGAACTGAGTAAAGGTTTTCCACTCAGCAATTCATACATAGTTGATTGCAATCCCCCACAATGTAACATCACTTAATGTAGTTCCTCCGTGTTTTCTGTTTCTAGTCCTCTACCTTTCCTAACCCTGCTGAATTTTGCCCTTGGGTAAATGTTGCCCTTTGATCACAAATGGTTGATTATTCTAAGGTGTGCCTACCTGATAGAACTGACCTTCGTTTGGCTGAAAGTTAAGCCATGAGGGTGAGTTCCTTTCCAGAATTGATGGGCGACTAAAGAGCCAGACCCTTGCGGGTTCCTCCACTCTTTATCCGACCAGAAAGCTTGGTCATTATTTTATGATTTTGAGTTTGTTCAACATTTTTCTCCCACTCTCTCCAAGACCTTCTAATGTGATCATTTTCAGAGAAGTTGGTAATAGTAGCTGGGTACCATCAATGTCCTCTGGTCTCAGGGCTGTGGAGACTGATGTTCATGTGGTCCATTAGTTTCTGGACTAATTGTTTCTGTGTGTCTTGGTTGTTTTCACTCTTCTTTGGACAATGATAGACGAATAGTTGCTGCTGCTCACCAATGTAGAATGTAGAACATTATCTTTGTGAACTAAGTCGTACCAGTTGACACTGGTGTCTTCTGAGTCTGTGGTCCTGATCCCCTGGCCCAGTAACCCTAGAATGCTCTTCAACCCCTGGACATTCATAGTTTTTAGGTCTACAGATCTTTCAATAAGGTGATAATTCAAGAGCAATTCAGATTCTTTCCTTATAATTGCTAATAGTTTCCCTTTTGTATCAAACATTGTGTGTTAATGCTCTGGACTGCAAGGTTGATGGTTCAAGCTTACCAGCTGCTCCTCGGGAACCACATACAGGGTCACTATGGGTGAGAACTGACTGGATGGTATTCAACAACAAGAACAATTGCTTTAATTAAGCCAATTATTCAGTGTATCTTAAAATTTTGAATTGAACACTATTTGACTTGTTCATTATCTTTAAACAAGCTAAGTCAAACATGGGGCTGGAAGTGACCAAGAATCAGTTAAAGATAATTTTCCCAAACGCTGACTGAATTTTACTCTGGTTTGCCCAATCTTTTCATCTGGCCTTGCATCTCTCACACTTTATATTCTGACTCAGGAGCTGAGAAAATAAAATAAAACCTCACAAGTCATTTACTGTTATACATGATAGCATCATATCATTATTTTTCTTCATAGCATTGAGCTCAACTGTATAATTTTACTATTTTTTTCTGTGTCTGTTTCTCCACCTACACCAGAGGTCAGCACACTTTTGATCACAGGCCAGATCCAACTTATTGCCTGTTTATGTGTACCTCAGAAGCTAAGATTGGCTTCTGCACTTTTAAATGGTTGGAAACAGTTCAAAAGAAAACTAATTTGTGATATGAAAATCAGATGAAATTCAAATTTCAGTGTCCATAAATAAAGTTTGATTGTTACACAGCTTTCAAGCTACAGTGGCAGGGCTCAGTAACTGTGACAGATATCACATGGCCTGCATGTTGTTGTTGTTGAGTGCTGTTGAGTCAGTTCTGACTCATAGTAACCCTGTGTAGAGTTTCCAAGGATTGGCTGGTAGATATGAACAGACTACCTTTCAGTTAGCAGTCCAGTGCTTATCCTGCATAGCTTAAAATATGTACAGACTTTCAAATTGTAAAAATTCGTAAATCTGCGAAGCACAGTAAAGTGAAGTGCAATTAAACAAGATATGTCTGTATTGCTTTCTAGTTGTTTCATTTTCAGTAATCTAGTTTCCCTACCCTTGCCTACTCATTTTTGTTTTAGAGTAATGTTGACCATATGGTCTCATCCAAATGATTTTAAAGGAGTACAGTACTCACAGGTGACATTGTGTATGTTATGAGACAGTCTGGTTTTTAGTTAAAAGATGACCTCATGGAATAGTTTTGGTTCCAAGGCTTAAAGAAGATCTCTGGGCCATAGTTTTGAGCAGTCCTCTGTTTCAATTGGCCCAGGAAGTGTGGGCTTGTTAAGAATTTGAGCTCTGGTCTACATGTTTCTCCTGCTCCATCATGATCCACCTGCTGTGTTTCTGAACAGACTGGTCTGCAGTGGTAGCTTGGTACCATCTAGGTCTTCTTTTCTCTGGGTCGATGAGGTCAGTTCTCAAACATTTTGGTCTGATTTCCCTTTTATACTCCTAAAAAACCCCTGAAGACTCAAAGACCTTTTGTTGTTATGGGTTATATATAGTAATATTTACTACATCAGAAACAACAACAGAAACATTTTTTAAATTACAAATTGGTTTAAAATAAGCAATAATAAACCCAATATATGGTAACATAAATTAACATATTTTTAATTTAATTAACTTCCCAAAAACAATTTCGAGAAAAAGAGTGATGCTTTTTTATAGTTTTGCAAATCTTTTTTCAAAACAAAGATCTGGCTTACTAGAAGGCAAATCAGTTGTCATCAAGTTAACTCTGACTCTTGACACAATGGCTGTTTTAGATGTTTATTTACAGGCTTTTCTTCCAAGGCGAGCTGAATCTTACTAGCTCTTAGAAGAGTTACAAACTTGTTGTTATGCTTAAAGTACATGAAGAAAACCCAGCCTCCCAGACACATAAAAGGAAATGGGCATTGTTAATAACTCTTTCAGATAACCATTAATATTCTTATTTGATGTTGTTGTTGTGTTGTTAGATGCCTTTGAGTCAGTCCCAACTCATAGTGACTCTATGCATAAAGTGAAACACTGAGGGGGGTGGGGCTTGAGCCCATTGTTGCTGCTGCTATGGTATCAGTCCATCTTGTTGGGGACCTTACTCTTTTTCTCTGACCCTCCACTTTACCAAGCATGATGTCCTTCTCCAGGGGTTGGTCCCTCTGGACAGCATGTCCAAATTATGAGACACAAAGTCTCATTATCCTGGCTTCTAAGGAGCATTCTGGATGTGTTTCTTCCAACTCAGATTTGTTTGTTCTTCTGACAGTCCATGGTACTTTTAATATTCTTCTCAAACACCAAAATTCAAATGCATCAATTCTATGATTTTCCTTTATTTACTGTCCAACTTTCACACACATATGAGGCTACTGAAATTACCATAGCTTGAGTCAGGCGCACCTTAGTCCACAAAACAACATTTTTGCTTTTGGATACTTTAAAGAGAACTTGTGTAGTAGATCTGCCTAATGCAACAGGTCATTTGATTTCTTGACTGTTGCTTCCATGAGTGTTGATAGTGGATCTTATTTGATACTGCACCTAAATTCAGCAATTGATGATTTCTTTTCTTTTTTTTTTAAATTAAATGTTTTTATTTTGGATTGAGTGAAAGTTTACAGGGCACATCATCAGCTTCACATTCAACCATTCATATAGCTTGTTTCATTACATTGATTATTATCCCCTCCATACATCATCAGTTAACAATGTTTCTCTCTATCCTCTTTATCTTTTTTGGGGGGGAGGGGGGAACTTGCCTTATTGGAATTTACAGTCTCGGCTTTTAGGGAAGGTTTTTACATTTGTCTGTGGATATCCAGGGCTCATGTATGAGATTACTAACAAGCATTACTGAATAATCAGATGAGGGATAGTTTGCTATGTCTACTAGGTGGCTAAAGTCTGATCCTCAGAGCCTATGGTTTGGACGGTCAACAACGCTTGGGCCCACAGGGTCTTGACCTCCTGACTGGGTCTGCACGGTCTGCATCAGATTCCCCCTTATTTATTGTTTGTTTAAGGGACGCTGCCTGTCTTAGGCGGTCAGTGCGAATTCCTCAGTCTTACCCGTCATCGAAACTCATTGCAGCATGGCAATGGCTCTGTCTTAGGTTGCCAAGGTTCCACATGATCCTTACCTGTCTCTGGCCACACGTCCAGCATAAACAGCCGCCATCCGAGGAAGGCAGGGAGGGAGGAGATCGGCTGGGGACCCCATACACAAGACGTTGCCAGCCCACCACCTGCTCTAAGGTGACCAAGCAGGATCACTATGCTGAGGTTCAATCAAGTTCTTAGGGGATCTTACTCTCTAGCAGGGGTAGCAAATTAGTAGCTACTCAGTGCTCACTTTGAGAATTACTTATATCATAAATTTGAGCATGTAGCTGATGAATATCCACAGACAAGTGGATATTATTCCACAACCTCCTAAAATGCTGTTGGATTAAGTTCCAATCAAGTTCTGGATTACTGAAAGATAACATTTGTTGCAGTGTGAAATTAGCAATTTTATCAATGAAGATGTTCTCTCTTACGTTTGTCTCTTGAAAACTATTAGTCAATCTTATATTTCAAATGAGTATTTTATTGGTTAGAGAACCTAAAGATTAAAGATAGGATATCAATGCAATGCAAACCTCTTTCCTTTCCATTCAAATAATTTCCAAGATTTCTTGGGGGAAATAAACGTTCTTTCTGGATATTGAGCTCCAAGATTGAATAGGATATGAAAGAGGGGTCTGAAGTGACACACTTCCTGTTCTACAATCGTTGTTAACTGCTGTTGAGTCGGTTTCGACTCATAGTGATCCTATATAGGATTTCAAAGGAGCAGTTGGTTGATTTGAACTGTCAACTTTGTGATTCACAGTCCAGTGCTGATCCTGGTAGTGGTGGTGGTAGTGGTGTGCTGGGGAGTTGGTTCCTAGCAACCCTGTGTAGGATTTGTGAAGCTGTAAATCTTTACGGGAGCAGACACCCTCATCTTTCTCCCGCTGAAGAGCTGGAAGTTTTGAACTGCTGACCTTGATGTTAGCAGCCCAACGAGTAGTCACTATGCTACCAGAGCTCCTTAGTGCGGGATCCTACAGCACCGCAGTTAGTTCACCTGGGTTTGAAATTGTTTTCAACTTAAAAAGTTACCCCGAGACAGTCTCCGAATAAGGAACTCTCCCAACACATGCACATCGTCTCCTTTAAAACAAATATACACTAAGTCATCAGGACTGTGTCAGCTGTCTCGCTCTCTTTTTTTAACTGACTTAAAACATCCACAAACTGAAATTAGGTTAGCATTGGTGTTAGGTTGATTGAAAAATACAAAGGGTATTGTGTTTCAGCTTTAGGGCACAAGATAATTGCATAAGGGGAACTAGAAAAAGATCCTTCTCTTCTACAACATAACACCTCACAAATAGCTAGGAGCATTAATATTCATTTGTACAAGTATTATATCAAACCTGTGGTAAAACATTACATGATTTAAAAAATACAGTCATCATCTTCATCTGTTTTGCATTCAGATTTGTTCTCTTGCTTCTCTGATGTTAATCCAGTGAGGTAAAGCTGTCAAGTGTTGCTCACTTCTTATATGCTAGGCTGTATATCTAGAGCCTGATGTGGCGCTCTAAGATGAGCTCAGGACTGCTAACTGTGAGGTTGGTGGTTCAAACCTGCCTGCCAGCTGTTCTTCAGAAACCGTATAAAGGGTTTCTGTAAGTTGGAACCAATTGGATGACACTTAACAACAAATTACAATAGTTACCTCTGGGCTGTAGCATTATGGATTATTTTCCATAATTTTCTTCCTTCTCTTTTTAGAACATTAGTTATAATGCAAATGTATTGAATATGAAAGTAAGTCAAAATAGATCTCTGTCAGTTCATACATGCAAGATTTTGTCCCAAACAAAATGTGTTAAACATGTTTCTGTGGTCAGTGGATATCAACAACTTCTCTCAGTAACACACTTAGTCTCGTTAGGGTGACTTCTAAAAATGGTCCAATCAGAACAGTGGCTTCCAAGGGGATCTGCCACACCAATTAGTAAATTCAAAGCAGAGAGGTCAGCACAGAAAGTTTGGGAACTCTGTTTTGGGATCCCAGAGAGATAATCTTGATACAACATAGGATCATGGGACTTATCAAGAAGAAATTTCTAGAAAATTCAAAACACTGTCTAGAAAAAGACCAGGGAAATTGTGTTAAGGAAATGTTTTTCCCATCACAACAATGTACCTGCTCATTCTTTGAGGATAGTAATCTATCCTACAAGAATTTTGCTGAAAAACCTTATCCACCCACCCTATAGCCCTGCTTTTGTCCCTGCAGTCTTCTTTTTGTTCCTAAAATTCAGAGACATTTAAAAGATATATGATTTGAGCCCCTAAGGAGCTCTGATAGTGTAGTGGTTACGAATTGGACTGCGAACCTCAAGGTCAGCAGTTCGAAACTACCAGCCATTCCGCAGGAGAAAGATGAGGATTTCTGGTCCCATAAAGATTTATAGCCTTGGAAACCCTGTGCAGGGTCACTATGAGTTAGACTCCACAGCACTTAACCACCACCACCAGGAAGTCAAAACAGCCATTGTGCTGCATGAATCGAAGAGCACAGAATTCTTAGGGGAAGGGCTAGAGGCATTCTTAGGGTAAGGGCTACACCTTTAAAACTGTGTAGCCTAGATAGAAAATATGTTGAGAAACAGTAGCTTCATGTTTTGATATTTTTGTTTAAAGAAGTTTCTATGATTTCGTAACAATGCTTTCTGACCTGCCCTCACATATTTTATGTGACAAGTATTGTACTGAGTCCTAGGCATAGAGAATGAAAAAAACAAACAAAAAACAAAACCAGACTCAGCTTCTGCCCAACTGAAGACTCCACCAGGTACATTTTTGCATTTCTTGTGATAAATGAGAAATGTTTTTGTAATAACTTTAAAAACACTATTATAAATCTATCGTTGTTGTTGTTGTGAAGTACCGTTGAGTCGATTCCAATCCATAGCGACCCTGTATAGGGTTTCCGAGGAGCAGCTGGTGAGCTTGAACCACCAACCTTGCAGTTCAAAAGACTTTGCAGTCTGGCGCATTAACCCACAGCACCACACATAAGTATATAAATTAAGGATTTTTTGGTTGCTTTCCCTCTAAGTACAATTTGGAGACTGTTTCATGATTTTTCATGATTCAGTCATTCTAAATGGCATACAAGATATCTCTGTTGTGGGTTTGACACCTAACTGAAGTTTTCATGTTGGAAAGAAGAAGTAGTAGCCATTATTTTCCTGGGTTCCTTTCACTGGTAATTTTGAGTTGTGAAAATACCTCATCAAAAGGATCTAAAACAGTTTTAGAGCAAGAAGATCTGCAAAACTGAGTGAAACAGATATAGATGGTGATTCTGGGACCCTCAGCAACAGAGGATAGAACAGAGTGCTGGATTGTCACATGGAAGAGAAGCTAAACAGGAAGAGTGAGAGAGAAGAAAACCGGTGAGCTGTGGGTTGGTGTGGAGCCGTGCAGCCATTTTGAGCTTTTTCAAGTAGCTGCTGATACAGTGGCTTGGTAATAAGGGAGTGCAATTCTCACTTGTTCCCATGCCTTCCTAGTTGCCGGAAGCATGACCAGACCCCACCCTCAACAACCCAGCTGCCAGTGGCACCCACTCTTGCACCTGGCATAGTGCCCCTGCTTATGGAGGTGTGCCAACCTGCCCCAAACTATGCTACACAAACAGTGAACAGAGAACTAACTGTGCTCACACTTCCGATCTCTACCACATCCACCAGGAACAGGTGGTAAGTGCCTGAGAATATATCAGTATATGTTGTTGTTGTTGCTATGTGTCGTGGAGTCGGTTCCAACTCATAGTGACCCTGTACAGGGTTTCTGAGGCTGTAAATCTTTATGGGAGCAGAAAGTCTCATCTTTCTCCTGCGGGACAGCTGGTAGTTTTAAACTGCTGACCGTGAGATTAGCAGCCTGATATAGTCATCAGTTAAATGTAAATATTACACCACAATGTTTCAGAGAAAACAGACAATTTTAGCTTATACAAGTAACAAAGAGTACCTCAAACAAGTGACCAAAATATAACACCAGAAATGGTATCACAACTACCTGATATGGAATTTAAAAGAATGCTAATTAGGCAGCTTTAGTGGATAGAGAGAATGATGAAGAAAATTGCACATGAATTCAAGGAAAACAGACAAAACTATGGAAAAATCTGGAAACAAACCTACAAAATACTTGATAACATGGGAACCGTACAAAAGCAGCAATTAGAAAGTCAGAAGATGAGCACTAAGACTTCAGAAATAGGTAATATATTAAAAAGACAAAGAAATAGAATTGAATCACTGGATAGCCAAATTGCTGAGCTTGAAGAAAAATCTTTTAATAATCATCTGCTAGAGGAGTCCTGGTATGGCACTGTAGGATAAACATTTGACTTCAAGGTTGGTTTGCACCAGAGGTCAGCAGTTCAAACTCACCATCTGCTCCTCAGAAACCGTATACAACATTGCTATAAGTCAAAATTGATTCGATAACACTTAATAACAATAACAGAGGAACAATCAGAAAAAAGAACAAAAAAGATCTGAAGAAAGCCTAATGATGTGGGATACCAGCAAGAAGAAAAACTTATGTGTGGTAAAAATTCCAGAATGGGAAGAGAAAAAAACAAAAGCCATAGAGAATATTGTCCAAGAGTTGTTGGAAGAAGAGTTTCCTAACCACATGAAAGATAAGAAAGTAGCCATTCAAGTAGTTGAATGAACCCCAAGTAGGACAGACTCCAAAAGAAAACCACCAAGACATATTATAATCAAACTTTTCATGACCAGAGAAAAGAAAAGAATCCGGAGAGCAATTCAGAAAAAATGAAAAGTTACCTTCAAAGGAGAACTAATAAGACTAAGTCTGATTTCTTAGCAGAAACCATGCAGGCAAGGACACAATGGAATGACATATATAAAACTCTGAAAGAAACAAATTGCCAACCAAGAAATATATATCCAGCAAAACTTAAACATCAATATGATGATAAAATTAGGTTGTTTTTCAAAAAACAGCAATTGAAAGAATTTGTGAAAACCAGACCAACCTTAGAAAAAATACTAAAGGTTGTTCTTTGGACAGAGAAGTTACAACAGCAGACGACAACCTGAGACTAACAGACATGACTGTTGGGAGCAGCTGAGCCGAAGGTCCCTGACTTGGGGGTAGTTTAACCAAAGGATTGCAACTGAACAGATGTGGTCCAGAAACTCGGGCTGCTTCCAAGTCAAAGTTACCCTCCATGAGGAACTTGCAGGACTGCCTCAGGGGACAGGGAACTTACAAGGTCTTGCCTTATGTTTAGCTATGTCCTTTGGCTCAGCTTACACAATATTCTAGCTGCCCTGTTTCCCTAGAAACGACATTCTTCTGATAAAGTCCCGCTTACTGCATGCATCATAACACCTGAGGTTATTCTTTTCCCTACTTCCAAGCACCTCCCGGTGAGCTGTGTCTAAAATAAACTCGCTGTCTAAATCTGCATCCCAGTATCTTCATCAGAGTGCTGTGGCCCACCTGGCCCCAACTTAGCTATAATTCAATTGTGTCTTGTGTATTTCTTTTATTTCTAATCTCTCCATGCAGGTCGCGGAGTATAGCCAATTGTTGGACGCGGCAGTTGGCCCTAATGTTGTCTCCAGCACATGACAATATCATGTGGAAGTATGCAAAGTCAAACAAACATAAAGGACTGAAAACAGGAAACCAGAGAAACATTTGCAACAACAAAATCCATAAAGTAAAAAAAGGGAATAATATAGCTACAGAACTTCCAAACTAGAAATCAAACAGACTTCCAGAGGGAGAGAAAAAAAATGTAACCGTAACCCTAAGTCTAAACCAAACTTTACTCCTAGCCCTAGCTCAACCCTTACCCCTAATATTAATTAATAACCCTAACCCTAATTCTAATCATAACCATGGAGTTCTGGTATGGCACTGTGGGTTAAAGTGCTTTACTGTAAAGTCAGTTTGAACCACAAGGTCGGTGGTTTAAGGTCACCAGATGCTCCCTGGAAACCCTATACAGAGTCACTATGGGTCAGGTCTTACTGGACAGCACTTAACAACAGTAGCAATAATAACCATGGACTCCTGGGGTGGGGCTGTAGGATCAAGCACTGGACTGTGAACCACAAGGTCGGCAGGTCAAACCCAACAGCTGCTTCTTGGAAACTCTACACAGGGTTACTATGAGTTGGAACTGACTTTACAGCACTTCACAACAGCAAAAAATTGTAACCATAACACTTAATAAAGTCCTAGGCCTACCCTAGACTTAGCTGTACTCCTGACTCTAATACTCATTCCTTACTCATGCCCTGAAAAAGCGTCTAAACCCCAACTGGGCACCATGTGTATAGCATCTTGATGGACTCAGCACTATTTTGTGGCTCACACAGGAGGTATGCCAAAGCCGAATGCCATAGAGCTTGAAAACTGGCTTCTACTCATGGCTTGAGCAGTTAGTACACTTGGAAAATGCATGTCTTCTATTGGGCACTTGTATGGATACATCCAGAAATAAACTTGAAACTTAATGATAAAAGAAAATTGTTACCAAAAAGGACTTTTTTTGGTCTTAGGTGGCTATTTCGTAGCTACAGAAAGATAATAAGATTATTATATGATTGGCTGGAACACTAGCAAACAAGGACCTGGTACACTGAACAGTTCTTTGTTTATCACCATCAGAACTAATCTCTTTTTTATTTTTATGAATGTATGATTCACAAGACTTTATAGTGATATTTGATTATGTATGAAGTGTGAGAAAAAATCCAGTATGGCCAAGTGTGACATATTTCCTAGAGAAAAATCACTACTAATTGTAAAAGTGACTCAGCAAGGGGAGGTACAGGAACAAGGAGCTGGAAACCACAAGACCTTGTGTACAAAACTCTGACACACCCCACTTTCTTGAAGTTCCACACTTAAGAAATTATGGTGCTTAGTGGGGAAATAAAAATTAAGCAGTAGTTGAGAAGGAACAGAGAAGACAATGAGTTTCACAGTTTATATGAACTACTTAAGAGTAGATTGAAAAAATGAAGACAAATTAATGTAAGAAGAAAGAGACTGGGTACAATGACTAAAGTCTTTAGAATTTTGCTGTTACATAGGGTGAACATGGCCAAGAAAATGAAGGAATGCCTCTTGAAATTTGAGAGTGATTCTGAAGACACATGACAAGGCATACTAATCTTCCCTAGGTGGTGGTGGTTGTCAAGTGCCAGCAAGTCACTTCCTGTTCATAGCAACCCTATATAGGGTTTCCAGGGTGTGGTGGGTGAGTTTAAACCACTGACCTTTCAGTTAACAGTCCTACAGTGCCACACTAGGACTCCTCAATGGGTAGTAGAATTATAGAATTCATTAGCTTCAAAGAGGATTTGTTGTTGTTATGTGCCACCCAGTTGGTTCTGACTTGTAGTGACCTTGTACAGGGTTTCTGAGGAGCGGTTGGCAAGTTTGAACCACTGACATTGTGGTTTACAGTCCAGGGGAAAAGTTATTTTCCGTACATTCTTTACAAATGAAAATATTAAATAGTAACAAACTCATTTAAAACATGTACATCTGTGAATCCGCATTGCATTTTATTTATAAAAGAATGCTGTTTGAAGCACTTTTTAGGGGAAGTCAACCTGCTCATTGCTGCTTCTGGACCAAAGCTAGAGTAGCTTTCCAGATGGGCCCTGGGCCTGCCTCTGGAAGGCAATTTTTAGACTGTTGATGCTTAGCTCAAAAATATGATACTGGATTCAGGTCTATGTTTGGGTATTCACATGGTATCTTGCTTCTCTGGAATCTCTTCTGTGCCAACAGCCAGATATTTAAAATGTAACTCAGAACTTGAATCAACAACATCCAGTAGTTTCCCATCTCATTTTTAATATGAGCTAGAATCCTTATAGTGACCAATGAGACCCTACCATGCTCCTTACTCTTACTGCTCTTCCCTTCAGACAGTGCCCTGGTCTCCTTGCACCTTCCAGAGATGACTTACTTCCTTTAATCATTACTTAGAATGTACTTATTTAAATAATAATTGATCTCTTTTGTCATTTGTGGTCATAACATGTAGAAGAGTACCCAGCATGTACCTGGTGGTACACACATAGATGTTGAATGAATGATTTCCTTTTTCATTTCTCTCTTTGGTGTCCTGATGTTTTGTTTTGTTTTTCCTTGCAGAGAAGTTGTTACATTCAACCATTTCCTGGAAGCAGCAGCTGAGAAGGAAGTTCAAGGGAAAGCTCGACTCCAGGACTTCATTGAGAATCTGTTGCAAAGGGTAGAACTGGCAGAAAAACAATTGGAGTATTATCAGAGCCAGCAGGTGTCCGGACCCGCACTCTGTCGTGACATCAGTGAGCACGTGGTGAGTCACACCAGTTCAGCCACCAAGTGTGAGGCCCCTGTGTATGGTGAGACTGAACACAAAACTGAGGAAAATGCTAAGGGAGCTGGGAGGTGACTTGTAGGAAATTTGTAGACATCATTTCAAAGCATTGATTGGGCTGGGTTAATGCTACTTGTGTAGCCAAGGCGCTTGAAAGTACTTGAAATTGTGGAGGCACCATCTCTTTAATAATCCTCTGTTAATCTATTGTAGGCCAAACTGCATTGGTAGACATATTTATATATTTACGGAATAATGGAGTTTCAAAGTATCCAAAGACATAATCTCTCCCAGTCTTGGTGTTCAAGTAGACCAGAAATTGTTACATTTTTTTGATCTTGGAGCAGTTCAAGACAATCTTATGAAAGTTTTGGTCCTTGTCAGTTAATCAAGATCTACTCATATACAATTCTTTTTTCTTTGTTGTTGTTAAGTGCCGTCAAGTCGGTTTGGATTCAAAGTGACCCTGTATAGGGTTTCCAAGGAGTGGCTAGTGATTTTGAACCACCGACCTTGTGGTTCAAACTGACGTGTAGTCCACTGCTTTATCCCACAATGCTATACCAGTATTCCTCTTGTTTTCTTTCGTAGGAATATAAAAGCCATTCAACAGTTTCTACAGGTTAATCATATCATACTCTATAGGTTCTTAAGATTTAGAGAAATTCACAGATCATAGTTCTACAATAAACAACCTTGGTTAGCAGTTCAAGCCTACCAGTCACTCTGCAAGAGAAAGATGAAGCTGTCTGCTCCCATAAAGATTTACAGCCACTGGAACCCTATGAAAGTCTGCTATCGCTTTGAGTTGGAATCACGTCAGTGGCAGTGGGTGGTGGTGGGTGGACTTCTAGGACGTTTTTTTTTTTAAGTTTTTATTATGAATTGGGAGGAAGTTTACAGGGCTGATCATCAGTTCTACATTCAACAAATCATATGCTTTGTTTCATTACAATGATTATAATCTCCATGTACCATCAGTTAATAGTATTTCTCTCTATTCATTTTAGGTCTGTTTTGTTTTTTTCCTCTAAACACTCAGGCATATACAATAATTTCCACCACCAAAGGGCACATTCTTCAAGTCTACCTCCTGGCAGCTAGCTCTTAGTCCCTCTCTTCCCATGAATCTAGAGTCCTTAGTTGCTCCCTTCTCTCCATATCCCCATCTCTGCCGCCATCTCTGATTTCGCTGCTTCTTTGGATAGGGTCCCGCATTCTGCTTGTGCTCTTCTCCCTTGATAGTCCTAGGGTCCTCTGTTTCTGGCTATAAGATCAACTACTCCTCCGTTTTTGTCACCAAACTTCTACCTTTACAATTACGACAGTCGCAATTACTCATGATAACAATTACTCACACTTGAATCCTAAGAATCTTAGCCCCATCTCTTTTTTCCAGACCCATCTAGACAAGATGAAAACTATTCAGTGGGGACTCTATCTTCCCCCACACACTCTTAAACTAAACTCCCTCTTGAAACATTGTAAGCCAGTCACTTAGAGCCTTTATCACCCCCTCATTTTAGATAGCCAATGTCAATGTCCCTATCTACAGAGGGGACAACATTGATCCTTGATGTGAAGACTCCTTCCCTCTCGGTTGGTATTTTGAGCTACTACCTCCATGAGAAGCTCTGGTAGCGTAGTGGTTATGAATTGGGCTGCGAACCTTAAGGTCAGCAGTTCGAAACTACCAGCCGCTCCGCGGGAGAAAGATGAGGCTTTCTACTCCCATAAAGATTTACACCCTCGGAAACCCTGTACAGGGTCGCTATGGGTCGGAACCGACTCGACGGCACTTAACAACAACAACCTCCATGAGTATAGGTCAAGTTCATCAAATTGTAGCAATTTACCCTTGTTTCCTTTATCAAAAATTTTCTTTTTTTTTTTAAATTAAGGCCAGGGCAAATGGATACTATCTGCAAGTTTGGGCGGTCTTGTGTGTCACCCCACACTTCATATCAACTGGATGTTTCACTCTCGGCTCTAGCCCTCCGTGGCTATGTCCTTGTCCATGGGCTCAGGTGTCCACAGGTCTCAATGCACTTCGGACCAACCAGCCCTTCTTCTTCCCTCTCTCATCTCCAGGTCAATGGGAGTCAATGGACTGTAGTTGAACTTAGCCCATTTCTTCATTGCTGCCTTTCCCCCACTTCCACTCACCAGTAGAGCAATGTGGTCGTGAGCAAGCTTACATGCCTGCTTATGTGTACACTTTGAGTTTCAGTCTTAGAAGGGGTTTGTTCTGAAGGGACTTGATTGCTTGCCTTGATGGCTTCCTGGTGAACAAGTTGCTTATTCTTTTTTTTTTTTTTTAAGTTTTTATTGTGAATTAAGTGATAGTTTACATGGGAGAACATTAGCATGATATTCATACTACTGTATTTCATTTCATTGCAATGATTACAATCATCCACGCATCATCAAAGAAACAAAGGGTACACCCTGCAAGCCTGCCCCCAACCCCCTGCCAACTGTCAGCACACAGACCCATTCCCTCCCTGAGTCCAGAGTCCCCAGCCACTCTATGTCTCCACGCCATCATCTCTGCCTCCATCTCTGGTGTCACTGCTTCTCTGGATAGGGTCCCGTACTTGGCTCTTCTCCTTTGATGGTTCCAGGGACCTCTGCTCCTGGACTGCAAAACCAACCACTCCCATCCTTTTGTTACAAAATGTCTACCTTTACATTTCCAATACTCACAGTCAGTCCTGATAGCAGTTAATTCACTATTGAACCACAGAAGTCTTATCCCCATCTCTTTTCATCAGCCCCATCCAGACAGGTTGGAAACCACTCAGTGGAGATTCTACCTTCCCCACACCCTCTGAAACTAGACTCCCTCTTGAAAGCTTGCAAGCCAGTCACTTCTTGCCTTTGTAATGCCCCCATTTTGGGTAGCCAATGTCTAAGATGCCTATCCCTGTTTACCCTGTGTACCAAGGAGGTGTGAATGATCCTCGCTGTAAAGATTTGTTCTCTCTTTTGAGCTACTACATCCATAACTATAGGGCAAGTTCATAAAATTGTAGTGGATTACTCTTTTTTTCCTCTTCTTTCTTCTTGTAGTCAAGTTCTGATCATCCAGCCATTGAAGCCAGGTCAAATGGGTATTATCTGCAAGTGTGGGTGTTCTTGTGCATCTCCTCTTACTTCATATCAGCTGGACACTTCACTCCTTGCTCTAGTCCTCTGTGGCCATATCCCTGTCTCTGGGTCTGGGAGTCCCCAGGTCTTGCCATACTGCTGGCCAACCAGGTCTCAACCTGGGTTGACAGGAGTCTATTGAATGTGGTTGGACTTAGCTCACAACTTCAGTGCTGTCCCCCCCCCCCCAATTCCTTTTATTGGTGACCAATGTAGTCACCAGCACGACCACATGCCTACTTGTGTATTACCCTTGAGTCGCAGTCTTGGAAGAGGGTGTACCCTGAGACCTGACCACATGCCTTGCTGGCTCCTGGGTGAACAACTTGCTTGTTCTTGTAGTAGTCAATCACAATGCCATTATTGTTTTGTATTTTTCCTGCCTATCTTTCTTTCAAGAAGTATCTTCTGTTCCTCTTGCCACTCCAGGCTGGTCTGATTATCCTTTCAAGTGGAAATTTCCCATCTTAGAAGATTCTGGATGGCGATCAGGATTACACCTATGGTTTTATGCAATGCAAAGGCTCTGCAGGAAGCCTCCTTCACTGGGCACGTTGTAGCCCCATTTTAGGTATTCCAATCAGTTATAGGCTGAAGACGGACTTACAAGCTTTCTATGGTGATGTTTCTGGCTATTTCTTTTTCTCCCCCTAAAGTATCTATTTTATAAAGTGAAACCAAGATTCAAAAGACAGCCAAGCATCTTAATATTATTTCCCCCCTTTTACCCATTCAAACGATGCCTGTATCCCACAGCCCTGTTGTTCTAGGGTTGAGCATACATCATTATTTACCTCTGTCCCACTTAGCCCATATGAACCTGCCTAACTGTTCTCCCATCTGCCATGTTCTTCCATTCTCCTCCCCCTTTTTGTGGATTGCTCCCTCCCAGCACCCAAAGTATCCTGTCTATTCTCTACACTGTACTCCACCTTGCCCTCCCTCCCCTCACCCTGCTCCTCACCCCCATATACCCCAGTCACCAGCAAATAATCTTCCCCCCTTTAGTGTGGGTACTTTTTCTTAATCTTTTACAATAATGGTCCTATGCAGTATTTCTCTTTTCTGACTAATTTCACTCAGCATAATGTCCTTGAGGTTCATCCATGTTATTCGGTGGCTTGCAGCTTCCTTGCTGTTCTTCAAGATAGTATAATATTCCATTGTGTGTATGTATCAAAGTTTGTCCATTCTTCCATTAATGGGAACTTCGGCTGACTCCATCTTTTTGTTATTATAAATAGTGCTGCTATGAACATTGGTGTGCATATATCTATTAGTGTTATGGCTCATATTACTTGTTGATAAGCCAAGTAGAGGAATTGCTAGATCATAAGGTATTTCTATTTCCAACTTTCTGAGTAAGCACCATAGTGTTTTACAGAGTGGTTGGACCATTTTGCAATCCCACCAGCAATGAAGGAAAGACCCAGTCTCTCCACATCCTCGTTAGCATTTATTGTCCTCTCCTTTTTTGATCTTTGCTGTTATTGCTGGTGTGAGATAATATCTCATTGTTGTTTTGAATTGCATTTCTCAAATGGGAGACAGATGAGGTTTTCTGCTTCCGTAAAGATTTACAGCCTTGGAAACCCTGTACCGGGTTGCTATGAGTTGCAACTGACTCCCCGGCACATACCAACAACAACAGTGGCTAATGATCATGAACATTTCTTCATATGTTTGTTGGCTACCTGGATTTTCTGCTTTGTGAAAGGTATGTTCATGTCCTGTGTTCATTTTTTAATTGGGTTATTTGCCTTTTTCTTGTAGAGGTATTGTAGTTTCCTAAATATTTTAGAAATTAGTCCCTTGTCCGATGTGTCTTTGCAAAAGATTTTTTTCCCATTCTGTGGGCTCCCTTTTTACTTTTTTGGTAAAGTCTTTTGATGCACATAAGTTTTTAATTCTTAGTATGTCTCAATCATGTATTTTGTCTACTTTTGTTTGTGTAATTTTCAAAATGTTTGCTAGTCTGTGTGTGCCCTGTATTACAGCCCTCATATTTGTCCCTTTAGAATTCTGGGATTCACATTTACGTCATTAATCCATGATGAGCGTGAGGTAAAGGTCTTGTTTCAGTCTTTTGCATATCACTTTCCAGTTATGCTAGAACCATCTGTTGAAGAGACTGTCTCCTCCCCATGCAATATATTTAAAGGGAGGATGGGTTAATTTCTATATTCTCGATTCTGTTCCATTGATCAATATATCTTTCATTGTACCAGTACCAAGCTGTTTTGACCACTGTAGCCGTGTAGTAAAATTTGAAATCAGGGAGTGAGAGGCTCTAAGATAGATTTTTTGCATATAATATTACCTATAGTCCCTGGACCCAGATGAGAACTCTGAATCTGGATGAACCTCCAAACTCCTACAAATTACTGAATCAAAATTCCCTTGTCTTGGACACTATGTTGTTGTTGTTGCTAAGTGCCATCGAGTCAGTTTTGAATCACAACAACCTTGTATAGGGTTTCCAAGGAGGCACTTGTGAGCTTGAACCTCCAATCTTGTAATTCAGACTGACTTTGCAGTCTAGTGAATTAGCCCACAGCATCACATCAGAACTCCTAGGAGACTACAGTAAATTATTAAACATCTCCTCACTGAGGGCATATCACGTACTGTGTGCTGAGGAAACAACTGTAAGCAAGATAGATGAGGTAGATACCCTTATAATAGGCCTTGTAATCCAGTGAGGAGGGGACACAGTCAATAAGTAAACAAAGAAAGACCTCCAGATATTTATTAACCCATCCTTGGGAACATGGGTACTGACAGCAGTGCTCTAGGTGAGAGGGGTGGGTCATCACATTTGCTGTCTATACAGTTGATTGAGCAGGATAAACACCACCAAAGACAAGATTTTGAAGCCTCAAAGTAGTTTGTTTATAATATTTGCATCATTTATTAAAACTTGCTTATGCTTACCTCCTTTCCCAAAAGATGTTAGAATGCTTTTTCATCTTCCCCTTCCCCCTCACTGATCCCAGATCTGAATAGACTATGGTGGTTGTATGTGGTAGAGTTGATTCCTACTTAGAATGACCCTGTCCAGGGTTTCCAAAGCTGTAAATTTTTATGGGAGCAGAAAACCTCATCTTTCTCCTGTGGAGCATCTGGTGGACTCGAACTGCTAACGTTGCAGTTAGCAACCCAACACGTAGCCCACTATGCTACCAGGGCTCCTTAAGTAGACTGTAGTATAAGGAAAAGAAAAATAGGAAGTATCTATGTTAAGCAGGAGAAAGATGAGGTTTTCTGCTCCCGAGAAGATTTAAAACCTTGTAAACCCAATACGGGGTAACTACGACTCATCAGTACTGACTCATCAGCAATTAACAACATGCTACGCAACAGCTTAACAGAATTATGAATAGTTGATGACAATGTTTAGTTGTTTTATGGAAGCCAAGATTAAAAGGACATATGATTAAGTAGCAGTGATTATTGATGTAAAAGGAAGACATGGAATGAAAAGCAAGTAGATGAAAGAAGGAAGACGGGAGAAAGAGAGAGGCAGGGACAGAACAGAAAGGAGTGTGTGGGGCTGAAATGAAGACATCTAACGTGGAACTAACTGTAATACTGTACATTCAGACTGAAGCAATATAGTAAGCCCCGGAACTTTCCAGTAAGGGATAAAAAAATAGTCTGATAGACGGTAAATTTGTGTTATCTGCCCTGGTGTGGCACTGTAGGATAAATATAGGATCAGAAGGTCAGCTTGAGCCAAAAGGTCAGTGGTTCAAACTTACCAGTTGCTACTTGGAAACCCTGTCCTGGGACGCTGTGAGTCAGAACTGACTTGGCAACACTTAACAACAACAGCATGAGGTTTTCATAACTCTTTCCAGAGCATTTTTTTTTCTGTATTGTGTATTGTTTTAATACATAGTTCTTTAAACTCTACTGCGTACCATAGTGAACCATAAGACTATTTCTCCTTATCTGGACTATTTCAAAATACTAATATATGATGTTGTCATTGTTAAGTGCTGTTGAGTTGGTTCTGACCCATAGTGATCCTGTATAGGACTTCCAAGGAGCAGCTGATGAGCTTGAAGCACCACCATTTTGGTTCAAACTAACTTTGCAATCTAGTGCATTGACCTACAGCACCACACCAGGACTCCATACTAATAAATTGCTATTGTTTTTGTTGTTGTTAAGTGCTGTCGAGTTGGGTTCCGACCCATAGCGTCCCCGTATAGGATTTCCAACGAGCAGCTGGTGAGCTTGAATCACAGGCCTCCCAGTTCAAGCGGACTTTGCAGTCCACACCAGGACTCCATACTAGTATATAGTCTCCTATAAAATTTGGGCTGTGTTTTCTCTAAAATGGAAGGGCTAATTAAGCCTAGCCTTTAAAGATAATCTCTGATTGTAGATACACCGAGTAACTCGGATTTTTTAAAGCTTTTGCTTACCTTAAGCTATTCTGTTAACCCATTTGACCACCTTAATGAATGGGTTGGAGAACTCAGACACCCAGGCTTCTGGAACCTCACCTCCAGCCAGAATAGCTCTCTGTCCCAGTGTACCGAGGATGGACCCAAACATTCTGCCCCAAACCCTGCCTGCTCATCTCAGCTCCCTCCTCCAGAACAGTGAGGGTCACCATCCCCAGCCTGGCCCAGATCTCAGCTGACACTAAGGCTATATTACAAAACCAGCATCCTCTTCATTTCCCTTCTGTAAGTCATCACCCATTCACTTTGTCTTTCTTCTTCCCTCATGTCTCATCACCACCTCCAGTACAACATCTAGGTTCACATACAAGTTGCTTCTTTCTAAGGTACCTTTTAACTTTAAGATTTTCATGCGCTCTGGAAAACAGTTCCTTCCCTTATACTCTGTGTCTTATCTCAAATCATATTTCAGCATCTGTATCTTTCCCTTGAGCATGTATGCTCTTTTCCACCTGGCTGATTTCTAAAAATGTAACATGCTTACTCAGATATTTTATCTTTATGCTGTGAAAAATGCTGTCGAATTAGGTGTACAAAGTGACTTAATATCCCATCTGCCAAAAATCACTCCCAGGACTGCTTGAAGGGAAGGTCATGAAACAGCTTGAATAATCTTATTGTAAGTGTTGCATTTATTTCCTGAAGGTTGCTAAATTGAGGGTACCAGTAACTCATTTAACACATTTTTATTGGGGGCACAGAGCATATTGTGTGCTGATAAAACATCTGTGAACAAGAGATGTGGTCTCTGTGCACATGGCCCTCACACTTTAGTGAGGAGGGGATACAAAAAATCAAGAAGACAATTTCAAATAGTGATGACTACTAAATAGAACAAAGAAAAGAAAAAAAAAAGATACATGTGCGATAGATGCCCAGGGGATGGATTAACTCAGTGCCATTCCAACTCACAGTGAACCTGTTGTTGTTAAGTGCCATTGAGTTGGTTCAGACTCATAACAACCCTGTATAGGGTTTCTGAGGAGTGGCTACTGAGTTTGAACCTCCAGCCTTGTGATTTAAATGACCTTGTGGTCCAGTGCTCATCCTATAGCACCAGGATTCCCATAATAGTCAGGAAAAACCTTCCAAGGAGCTACCATTTGCACTGTGACCTGAATGACAGTGTATTCACAGATTTGTGAACACAGTGACCTGGAGTATTGTGGGTAAAGGAATAAGTTTAAGTGCCTTAGGAGGGGGACTCACTTGGTGTATGTGAGTGGGAAGACATGAATCAGAGAGTTGGGAAAGGTCCATATCTTACAGAGTTAGGATCAATTCCAAAATGCATAAATAAGCCATTGGAAGGTTTTAACCAGGAGGTAATAGTATGTTTTAGCAAGATCTGACAGCTCTATGGGAAACAACAGGAGTGACACCAATGGGGGACCAGTTAGAAGGCTATTAACTTATAGCAGAGAAAGGTTAGTGCCTGGGAGGTAGACAGACAAGACCATTTGGACTTACTGAAGGATTGTATAGATCTGGGGTAGAGGGAACAGAGGAATCAAGAGTGAATCCAGGTTTTAATCTGAACAAGTAGGTGTAAGTTGCTGTTATATACAAAAAGGGGATGTTGGAGGAGGGCTGAGTGGGCAGCTCCAAGCCTTTAATAACCAGAAGCACCTTGTATGTAGAGTAGAGGTACTTATGTTGGTTCTCAGTATAAAATTAGCTTATACTTTTCCAACCTGGAACCCTGACCAAAGATTCTCTTGATCCTCATCTTAACCCTTTTCTTTCTAGACAAAAAGAAAAGTAGTTGAAATAGGAGATATGGAGGCAAGTGATGAGTATGTGGGAATGAGCTTTTCCCTCAGTGAAAGGCAATGCTAGAGAGAAAGGCTGGGAGAAACAGTGGCTACTCGTGTTCACATTGAGGAGAACATAGGGAATTCTGTGGTAGCTGTAATAGCACATCTCAGCTTCACATTCAAACTTCAAAATTTATAGGTTTACTGGGGAAAATTCTAATCCAGATGTCTGTACTACTTATTGTGTATGTATATACCTTCTTGTCCTTATTAAAGAAAGATATACTTTTACAGAGGCAGTATAGAATGAAGGCTTTTTCAAGCTTGAAGTCTGCTAACTTGGTTGGGAAGCCCAGTCATGACCTTGGTAGAACCTCAACTGAGAAATTGAAGCAGCTAATAAACTATTCTGCCTCCGTTTCTGTATCTGTAAAGTGAAGATGGTGCTATTTAACCTATGGGGTTGTTTTGAAGGCTGTATATGATACAGGCTTAATCCCGATTTATGATGACTCTACAGTGTGCATATGTGAGGTTTGTGGCCCATTTTTACCCATCTTTATTCATGAATTTCCCATCCTGTAATTGTTCCTCTCATTTCCTGAGGTCCCAACACAGATTTGTTCATTTTTCTGGCAGTCCATGCTATATTTAATGTTCTTCGCCAACACTACGCTCAAAGGCATCAGTTCTTTTTCGGTGTTCCTAATTGAGCTTTTGCATGTGCATATGAGGTGATTTTGAAAATACCACGGCTTGGGTCAAGTGCACCTTGGTCCTCAAAACAATATATTTTCTTTTTAACCGTTTCAAGAGGTCTTTTGCAGCAGATTTGCCTAGTGAAATACATTGTTTGATTTCCTGACTGCTGCTTCCATGGGTGGTGATTGTAGATCCAAGTAAAATTAAATTCTTGCCAATTTCAATCTTTTCTCTGTTTATTGTGGTGTTGCCTTATTAGTCCAGTTGTGAGGATTTTTGTTTTCTTTGTATTAAGTTGTAGTCTGTAATGAAGCCTGTCGCCTTTGATCATCACCAGTAAATACTTCAAGTCTTCTCTGTGTTCAGCAAGCAAGGTTATGTCATTGGTATGCCACAAATTGTTAATGAGCTTCTCTCAAATCCTGATACTGCTTTCTCCTTCATATAATCCAACTTTTCTGATTATTTGCTCAGCATACCGATTGAATAAGTATCGTGAAAGGATACAACCTTGACACACACCTCTCCTGATTTTAAACCACACAGTATCCTTTTGCTTTGTTCGAACAACTGCCTCTTGGTCCACGTACAGGTTCTGTATGAGAACAATGATGTTTTCTGGAATTCTCATTCTTTGCAATGCTATGATTTTTTATGATCCACACAAATACCTTTCATAATCAATGAAACACAGGTATGCACCTTCCTCGTATTCTCTGCTTTCAGCCAAGATCCATCTGGTGCCAGCAATGATATCCCTTGTTCCTTCCATGTTCTCTTCTGAATCTGGCCTGTATTCCTGGTAGTTCCATGTCAGTGGACAGCTGTAGCCATTTCTGAATTATCTTCAACAAAATTTTCTTGTGTACAATATTAATGATATTGTTAAATAATTTCCATATTCTGTTGGATCACCTTTCTTTAGGATGGACACAGATATAGTTCTCTGTCTGTTGACTGGTCAGGTAGCTTGTCTTACAGATTTCTTGGCATAGATGAATGTACACCTCTAGTACTGCATGTGTTTGATGAAACATTTCAGTTGCTATTCTGTCCGTTCTTGGAGCCTGCTTTTTTCGTCAGTCCTTTAATACAGTTTAAACTTCTTTCATCAATACCACTGGTTCTTGATCATATGCTATCTCCTGAAATGGTTGAATGTCAACCAATCCTTTTTGGTACAGTGACTCTCTATATTCCCTACACCTATGGATGCAGTAGCTCAAAAGAGGGAACAATTCCTTACAGTAAGAATCATTCCCACCCCCACCACACACAGAGTAGACAGGGATGGGCAACTTGAACATTGGCTACCCAAAATGGGGGGTGGGGATACAAAGGCAAGAAGTGACTGGCTTACAAGCTTTCAAGAGGGAACCTAGATCCAGAGGGCCTGGAGGAAGGTAGAATCTCCAGTGAGTAGTATCCAATCTGTCTAGGCAGGCTGATGAAATGAAATGCAGGTGGGTCTTGTGATACAATAGTGAATAATTGTTATCAGGACTGATTGTGAGGGTTGGAAATGTAAAGGTAGATGTTTTGTATAAAAGGAAGGCAGTGATTGACTTTGCAGTTCAGGAGTGGAGGTCCCTGGGACCATCAAGGGAGAAGAGCGGAGTGTGGGACCCCACCCAGAGAAGCAGTGATGCCTGAAATGGAGGCAGAGACAATGATGTGGAGAGATGGAGCGGCTGTGGACTTTAGACCCAGAGAGGGAGAGGGCCTATGTGCTGATGACCAGGGACAGGCTTGCAGGGTATACCCTTTGGTTGGTTGACGATGCATGGAGGGGATTGTAACCACGGCAATGAAACGATATACAATAGGATGAATGTAAAACTAATGTTTTCCCATGTAAACTATCACATAATTCACAATAAAACATTTAAAAAACAAAAACAAAAAACCCCGCACCAGTGGCTCCTCGGAACCTGCTTGATGGCACTTAGCAGTGACAACAACTTACAGGATGGCAGGAACTGAAGACTTAGATACACCGGACTTAACTTATAAACTGGGTGGTGACAGCTGGGTCACAAAATGATTATAAATTTAATCTATTCTAAGCCTTGTCACAAAAGTGCTTGCAGATATTTTATTGCATCATTTATTGGGGGTGGAAAATAATCTCAACAGCAGATGGCCTCAGGGACATGTATCTTCATAGATTATCATTTTGGAAATGATGTATTTTGGCCAGTGAACATCTAATGCCAATTGTCCCTTAGTTGTTGCACTGTGACCAGCCACAGCTGTAGTGAATTAGCTGCCAATGCAACCCAAACCCATTAGGAAACAATCGCGCATCAGTCCCATTTCTAAAACATGGTTCTTCAAACATTCTGTTGGGAGGCTATTTGACATCCTGCAGTTTTTGAGATCTGCTGATGTTGCTTGTCAGAAATGTTAGACCAAGTGTTCACAGAGCCTCCCTAACTAAGCAGAGGCTGGGTACTAGAATGTTCTTGTCCCCTGCAGTTAACTGGAGGCACCATGGGTAAAGCTGCCGAGACCAGTTACTCCATTCACTTTCCTAATAAAATCCTTAAAATTGACTCCAGCCTTCAAGGGATGTAATGTAATGAGTGTTTTTTTTTTTTTTTTTTTTTCTTATTTGTTTTCCTTTAGCTTACGGATGTCTCCTCAAGTAGGAAATCCAAATGCCTGTATGTATACCTTTCTATATTTGAACCACTTGATAATGCTCATACGTTTTCAGGTTGCATTTTAATCAAAATGTATTTGAGAGGCTTGAGTTAAAATTTACCTGCATGTGAACCTAATTTAATGAGTCCTGATGTGGTGCTGTAGGGCAAGCACTGGACTGCTAAATGTAAGATTGGCAGTACAAACCCACCAGCCATATCATGGGAGGAAATATGACACTTTCTGCTCCTATAACAATTTACAGCCTCAGAAACCTGCACAGTATGATTGCTATGAGTCTGAATGGATTCAGCGGCAGCGAGAGAGTGAGTGCTTACTTTGTAGAACGCTGACATAACTTTTAGCTCTACTAATTCTCTGTTGAAGCCCTGGTGTGGCACTACAGGATAAGCACTACACTGCTAACTACAAGTCGGTGGTTCAAATCCACCAGCTGCTTCTCAGAAACCAGATATAGGGTTGCTGTGAGTTGGAACCGACTTGACAGCATGTAACAACAGCAACAATATTCTGTAAGTACAAGGGGGCTTCACAAAGTTTGTGGACAGATTTGATTGTCTTTTAGTTGCATTTTTCCATGAACTTTTGAAGCCCCCTCACAGATGGCATTATGAAACTAATACAGGAGGATTTTATAGCATGATTTTATAGCATTCTTTAGTAGCATTCTTTTATTGAGGTTTTCCTCTTATTGTTGATAGTTGCCATCAAGTTGATGCTGACTCATGGAGACCCCATGTGCGTAGCGTAGAACTATTCCATGAAGTTTCCAAGGCGGCAACCTTTGGAGGGAGAGTGCCAGGCCTGCCTACCAAGGAGCCTCTAGGTGGATTTGAACCTCTGACCTTTTGGCTAGTAGTTGACCACTTAACTGTGTGTGCCATCCAGGAGCTCTGTAGAGTGTCATAATATCTTTACAGTACTGTTACTATCTGCATTATACGTACATTATGTGTAGTAGTCCTACATGTAAAAACATGTAGTAGTCCTACACGTATATATGTATAATGTGTGTATATATGAATCTCTCGTATATAGTCTCTATAATATCATACTCCAGATATGAGTCCCCTATTAGTCACTGAAAGGGTCAATTAGATATGAATTCTGGTCCTATCTTCTTCATAGCCAAATTGTATCTATATCCTGGGCAGTTATTTAAACTTTCGGTGCCTTAGTTTTGATACCAGTAAAATAGGTCTCATACTATCTCCTTGGGGAATTAGGGTCATGAAATCTTTTCCTCAAGGCCACTGGAGGTTTGGGAAGGAAAATTCCAATATGTATTATTTGTTTTACTGAAACATGCCAAAGTGACTGTGTAGGTTTTAAGTAAATCGTTCTTTCTGTTCATATCTCCATCCCCATCTCAACTTTCTGTAGAAGCCGAGGACACGCACATTTTGTGTGTAACCATTCTGATCTCAAGACCCATTTTCACCCAAAGGGAAGGAGCTACCTGAAAAAAGTCAAGGATGACAGAGCCAGCATGCAGCCTGCTAAGTCCGTCCATGAACAGGCCGAGTCTACAAGAGAACTCTGCAGACCACCGAAGAAAGGGGAGCCCTTGGGATTTAGCCGGAAAGGCAATATCAGGCCCAAAATGGTTAAAAAGAAGCCCACAGCAATTGTGAACATCATCTGAAAGGGTGGATGACTCTGAACAACCACTGCTTTGGGGAATGTTGTTCCAGGGGCCAACAATAACTCATAGTAAGACACATTGGAAACCTCTCATAGTAAAATAGATTGGAAAAGGAACATGGCATAATACAGTCATCTTGTGTCCATACAAGAACCTTGATTAACCAGAATCTCGGTGAACCATAACCAAAGCAATCTTTTGCCAAGGTTTGATTAAAACAAAGCTTCAACTTCTACAAGAATTAGCCTAGTTCTCCAGTCAGTCAGACATCTGGGTTCTATGCAGTGATCACTAATGCCCAGACCTGGGGCTGCATAAAAAATCCGACACCCATAGAAAATGCATCTTTGACCATTGTTCTCTAAATTGTGAGGTGACAAATGGAACGGTAAAGTTCTGTTCATAGCCATAAAATAAAAATACTTAGGCTTTTAAGTTTCCCCTCGATGAATTTGAAGGCCCTTCCGCCCCAAAACCAGGGTTCCTGGACCCCCCACAAGTATTCTGGTTCAAGCTGTGTTTCAGTGTTTCAGTTGCTTAAGAGACTTGTTCAGGAAGACTTCAATTTTTCTCATTTCAAAGAACCATCCTTCAGTGTGTTTGATTTAGGATTTTCATTTCCCTAGATGCATGTTTATTCAGACTTTAGTACATCCCTGCTCTCTTCTTTGGCTGAGAATTCCGCACCTAAGTCGGTGGTGCCAGCCTGCTTCTAACTCGCTGCTTCTGTTGCCAGGCTTGGGGAGGACAGTCCAGCCCTTCTGGTCAGCACCACTCCTTGGTGCAGTGCTGGAGGGATTGCATGGCCAGCAGATTGCACACAAGCACATGGTCAGCCCCTCCGGAAACACTGCGGATGTTTGTCAGCCTGCTCCTCAAGTGGTGTTGGCGGACTCTGTCAGTTGTGGGCATGACTTTGTCTTCGCTGGCCTAACTTTTCCACCAAGCAGTGTACTTTACCTCCTGCTGCTTCTGTGCCCTTTTGTGACTAAAATCTATGTTCTTAACCTTTCAGCCAAGTATGCGAAATAGTCACTGTATACTGCTTTCTAAATGTAATTTCTGAAAGTGCATGTGGCTTCCAGAAGCTGAGCCTGTCCTCCCCTCCTTCTTTCAAAATGGCTTTTGTTTCCACAAAGAATTGTTTAAAACCTCTTGCTATAACATTTCCTTCCAGAAAGAATTTCCATGTTCCTTTTCTTTGTTTTTAAATTAACAGTGTTATCAGCTCTTTTGTAGAGTTTACAAGTACTGACATCTTTCTCCAATCAAGAATAATTTTGTCTACAAGTATTTACTAGAGGGCTTTAAAAAGCTCATGGAAAAATGGCATTAAAAGGTAGTGGAATTCTTCCACAAACTTTTTGAAGCCCTTTCATAAACATATGTACATGTATATAACAAAAATAAAATATATATGTCAGGTATATTAATAATTTATTTTTAGATATCCATGAAAAAGGTGTGTGTTTGTGGTGGATGATTTTTAAATTGCATATGTTCGTCCATGTAAACGGAATTTTCTTTAAAAAAAATTAACATCGTAACCTAATTAATATGAGTAGAATTATGATTACTAATGTAATAGGCATCAGATTAGCAGTGTATTCAAATAGGTAATAAAGCAACTGATTAAAATTTCAGTACACTGAAAGGTGTACCTTATACAAACATTTGAACCGCTCATAGTGAAAATGTTGATTTTTGAATCTTCACTTTGACTTTTGGGATTGGACCTTTCATGTGATGTATAGACAACTATCAAGTAGGGAAACAACAGTGCTGTGAATACCACTGTTTAGGTTAACACTGTAAAAATTGTAATGTTAAAATTATTTATTTGGAAAATTATCCTACTTCAGAGATGATTTATTATCGATGTTTAGCCCATGGTTGCACTTTAGTCTTTCACGTATGAAGAAAACAAACAACTCTACAAAATGATCTCTTAGACATATCGCATGCTCTTTGATCTGTAAACGTGTGTGAGTGATGACAACTTGATTTTGAAGATGGTAGCCAGATTTTTTTTGTTCATTTCTTCTATTTAATATAACTCACATCTTCAGTTTCTTTTTTAAAAAAATATACCTGGAGGGCAAGTTAATCCTCTTCTAAAGTGATATCCAGTGACTTTCACAAAGTACCATGATGGCATATCCACTGTATACATATTACACAAGACAAATGATTTTGAAAGTTATTCATTATATTTTTTTTTAAAAAAAGAACATTTCTGCTAAATTCAGATCCACTTAAAAAGAAGTGTGTCTTGTGTATTGTGCTTCCTTGGAGACCTAGATTTATTATTGAAATATGGGAGTTGACTCTTTCTAACAGATACTTTACATACATGCTAGGACCCAAACCAAGTGCCATGACCCGCTTCGTGTCTTATATCTGAAGTTTTCCTTTGTCCACAGGGTTGATAGACTTGAGAGTTAAGGAAGCTGGTTTTTTTTTTTTTTTCTGTTGTTTTTGAAAAAAATCACCAAAGTTCCTGGGAAGACAAGTTCAAAGTTAAACTGAAGAACAGATCTAATCTTATTATTTGTTTGGCAGGAAAAAAAAACAACCACCTTCATTTGAACTTTCTTTGCCCTCCTCCCTCAAAACCAGGTTATAGATTCTTCACAGCAATGTTCCGATTGCTTAGATTCTGTTTTCCAGAAATCTGCAGGGTCAGTCAGTTGTACAGAAGTTGGACATTCTGTTCCCAGGATTTAAAAATGTTTTTAGATTATTAAATATTCTAATAATAAAGCTATATTTCTGACTAATGTGGTGTTGGTATCGATTTTGTTTTCTGTGGTTGAAGTGTTCCCGTGAACTAGAGCTGTTGGTGGTTTATTAATGGTGAACCAAATGATCCTTCATGAAGACACTGTTTGTTGGGCCTGATCCCCAGGACTGGGTATACTTGTAAGCTTTCTGGAAAACTTTGCTCCATCATTTCTGTTTGTCACAATGCCCGTATCTCAAATTCCTTTTGCATATGCTAATACTGAAAAGTCTTCATTAAAAGCCCGTTTGGCAGCTTTCGCCCATCTTCCTCCACAGCCACGAGTTATTTTCCTACTCTGTAGCGTAGTGGTTACGAATCGGGCTGTGAACTGCAAGGTCAGCAGTTCGAAACTATCAGCGGTTCCACAGGAGAAAGATGAGGCTATCTGCTCCCGTAAAAATTTACAGACTCAGAAACCCTGTGCAGGGTAACTATGAGTCGGAACCGACTCCACGGCACTTAACAACAACAACAACAATACTTAAATTAGTCAACTCTGAAAAAAAAAAATCATACCTATGAGCAATTTCACAGTATATATTGCAACCTATGGATACTAAATATCCTAGTCATTGTGAAGCCCAGAGGGTCTTACCAGGGGAGATAGCAAAGGCATCACTGACCGAATCACGCAGTCGCTGGCATTTTACGGACCATGGTACCAGGGACATTAGGTGACCCCATTTGTTCAGGGGCTGTTGGCACCATTGTGAAGATGTTTTTGCAAAGCTCTTAAGTTCACTTCTGTTAACGTCAGTGGGCTCACCAGGTAATACTATTCTTGAGAAATAGCTAAGATAGTCTTGATCATATATGGACATAGAAAACAATGCCTAGTATCTTAATTATGTTCAGTTTGGGTCCTTGAAAGATGAATTCCAGGAATGGCATGCATGCAGGATCTTAAACATAAACTTTGGAGTAACTTCAAATATTTAAGTGATGGGGATTTTTGAAGTTGGATTCCTTTCTGTTGAATTAAAGAAGTGGAATTTGTTTTCCTTTCTATTTGTTTTTGTCCATGTTTTGTATCAGTGACATTGATATACTGGAAATGTTCATTTAAAAAAAAAAAAGAGGGGTCTTCAATTCTAGCTTTATGGAAGACTCACTCTGTCTTTGCAGCTGCTATTCCAGGACTGAAAGCAGTGTTTACACTAAAGGAACCTCATGTATCAGGAGGATAGGCTTTCTCATCCAGTTTACTGGGGTCACTGATAAATGATGCAGCTGGTGTCTAGGATGATGAATGAGGATTTCAGTAAGAGGAGTCCTGGTGTGGCACTGTGGGTTAATGTGCCGGACTGCAAAGTCAGTTTGAATCACAAGGTCAACGGTTCAAACTCACCAGCTGCTCCTTGGAAACCCTACACAGGGTCGCTATGGGTCAGAACTGACTCAACAACACTTAACAACCACCACCACCTATAAGGAGAGTGTGGTCATTGTCCCCTAATATCTGAGAAGGGCTGTTATGGAGAAAATTTCATTTTATGTGATGACAAAAATGTATTCATGAAATCAGTGAGGAAAAGTTCCAAGGAATCAGATACGAAGTCACTGAACTCAAAAAGAAAAGTCTAAGGACAACATGGAACAGCTCACACCTTGTGAAATAGGGACTCTCGGCCTCTGGAGCCACTCTTCCTTTGATGGTTGATGGAATTATATTTTGGGTAAGGAACTGGCTGGGTTCTTGGAAGAACACTTAGACTCATGGTATTGATATGACAGATTGATTCTGGAAATGTATTTCACTTAATAGGACATTTTCAAAAGGTTTTCGTAACATGCATTCACATTTATCTTTAGAGAATCCTTTTGAAGCATAGGTAGGGAGGAAGTGTTACCATTTTCTTTTCTTCTCATGTGGAGAACCAGCAGCAGGGAACATTGGAGATGTGTATGTGGCAATAGTGGCCTCAGTCAGAACCATGTGCTCCTTGGAACAGAAGCATTTCACTTCACCGAATGTGGCTTGAGTGTTTAAAGAGAAATCCCATTCATTGTTTCAACATGAATGCAAGCCAGCCATTTCATCTGGTTTTCCCATGAATCAAGAGTAATCCTTTCCAACACCTGAGGAAAAACTGGCAGGGTTGGACTTAATGAGAGATGGTGTGCCAGTATGGTGCCTTCCTCAGCCATTTTCCATGCAGTTCTGATGATTATACTTTTGTCTTTCTTTTGGCAGTACTTAAGAAGGTGCTTCCTCCATATTTTACACTGAAGATGATGATTTGAAAGAATTGTGAGGGGCCAAAGAGCCCCTTCTTGAACCAGAGCCTTGTCCTCCTGAATCTCAGCCAGTGCTATTCTCACAGCATGCTTGCTCATTGACAAAATATCCAAAAAGTGACCCTAATACATGCATTCATTGATAATGAAAAAATTCTCAATGTCTTAAAATTCAGTTTAATATTATTCATTTAAAAGTATTTTCAAGTTCAAATTTATTTATCTATTTACTTTTCTTTGCCTTTCTCTTCACCTAAGTTAATGTGTCTATCCTCTAGTTAGTGATTTACCCTTCTTCCTCCATTCTACCCCTAGGAACCATCAAAGAATGTGCCTGTTGATGTGAAAATCTTTTCTTGACTTTTTATCACAGTGGTCTCATACAATATGTGTCCTTTTGTGAATTACTTACTTCACTCAGAATAACATCCCCCAGATTCACCCATTTTATGAGATGTTTCACAGAATCATTGTTCTTATTTAACATGGTGTAATATTTCATTGTGTATATACCATAGTTTGTCTAAGCATCCACTGATGGGCATTTAGGTTGTTTCCATCATTTTGCCATTGTGAATAGTGCTGCGATGAACATGGGTGTACATATATCTATTCATGTCATGGCTCTTATTTCTAGGAAATATAGTAAGTTTTAGGGTTGTTGGATTATACAGTATTTCTATTTCCAACTTTTTAAGGGGAGGAAAAAAGAAGAGAGGGATACCTCCCAACAAAAGCTTCACCTGTGCGTTCATGCATCTGAGAAAAAAGTTGTGTTCAAAAAAACAAAATATATTGCATCTATTTTATGCAAGTACTGTAGGGGTTGTGTTACCATCCTTTAATCTCTAAGTTACTCCCCCCCCCCCCAATAATAGAGCCATGCCAGCTTGCCAAAGAATTCCTAAATTTCAGTCAAGCTTAATGTGGGAGCGTAATATACACATTTCTGATCATTTCACTGACTGGCAAGAATGACACTGTATGCACCTTTGTTTATCAGAAATGTATCATAGAAAAAGAGAAAGATGATCATGTATCTCTATCCCTCCCCCTTCCAATTCACAATCCCTCCATTCAATACAGAAGCTCCCCCTACACTCATTAGTAGGAATGCACTATTTCATTTGTGCCCCTATTTAAGTTGGCCTCCAATTTGACATCCTAGATAAAATTTCTCATATAACCTTAAGCACAAAAGGACCCAGGATTTGTACAAGGTGAGGGATCCCCTACTATAAGCACGAAGGAGTTCACAGCAGGTAAGGGCAAAAGAGTGGACACAGAGATAGTTACTGGGAAGAACAAAGCCCCTACCTTGCCCTGTCTGACTCCAGCCTGCCCCTCCACATCCTGAAGCACTGCACCTACTGATTCACTCCTCTCTGGCCACTGTCTTTTCAAGCATCACAAATACCCTGTTCTCTCTCAGTGCAGCATTTATGCTGATTATGTCTTCTGTCTGGAATGTCCTCTTTCTTTTTCATCTTGTTCATTCTTCAACTGTCAGATTTGGGCTCAATTGTCCCCTTTCAAGGGCAACCTCATATTCTCAGAACATCATGCACCCTTTTCCTGTAGGATTGATCCCATGTACACCTTATTTTTATTTATTTGGCTAATAGCTACAAGTCTGTCATTTCCATGAACAAGGAGACCGGTTCTATATCTTCTCTCATTTTTCATGCTCAGTGCCTGGCACAGTACCAAGCATAGAGTGGATCCTCTATGCATTTGTGGAGTGTGGGAGAAACAGTGGGATCAGATCTATTACAAGAAATAAAACAGGAGCCAAGAGAAAGATTTTCTTCTAATGAGAGGATCAGAGAAGAAATGGCATCTGAAGAATGAGCAGGATTGGACTTAGCAGAGATAATGACGTCTGAAGAGTAAATACACTTGTGGCTAGCAACAGGGAAGAGGGCATTTTAGACAGTGTGAGCAATGATACAAAGGCAGGAAAACACAGGAAAAGTGAGGGCCTGACAAGTAATTTCAGCTTGTGTGGTCAGTTGTCTCCTTGTCTAGAGAGTGAGTCCCTCAAGCATAAAGTGTGGGATTTATCTCCAGCAGTTAGCACTAATCTGGTGCTGAGTAGATGTTTGGGAGACTAGGCTAGAAAGGTTACAGAACATAGGGTTGTTCCTAGAGCTGGTGCTCAGCTTGCCAATGAGGAACAAGTAGCTCACTCCAGGTAAGTGAAGAGAAGCACGACCAGGCAGGTAGCTGAAGCGCTCTCCTTTCATGTCCTCTCCAGTCAGACCTGAGCACACAGACTGGCTGACTAGCCCCATTAACAGTAGGTATTCTGATATTCTCCTTCCTTTAACCTATGTTGGTGATATTGTTGTTGTTGTCAGGTGCCATCGAGTCGGAACCGACTCATAGCGACCCCATGCACAGCAGAACGAAACAATGTCCGATCCTGGGCCAACCTCACTACCGCTGCCACACCCGAGTCCATCAATGATGCCACCTGGCTGATCCATCTCGTTGGAGGTCTTCCTCTTTTTCTCTGACCCTCCACCCTACCCAGCATGACATCCTTCTCCAACGATTGTTTCCTCCGGACAATAGGATAGCAAAAACATGACATTTTCTTTTTATAAGGCTATGGTAAAAATTGCTAATTTTTCCTTTTTATCTTTCCTGATGATCCCACACAAGGCCTCAGAACCTATCTCAACACAGTTATTACCAGCAGAATAATGGTCCTTCAAAGATAACTACATACTTAGCTTAAAATACTAACCAAGAGGGAAGAAATCTTCACAGCAAGGATCATTCCTATCCCCTCTGTACACAGGATTGATAGGGATGGGCAACTTAAGACACTGGCTACCTAAAATGGGGGGCTATAAAGGCATGAAGCGACTGGCTTACAAGTTTTCAAGAAGGAGTTTAGTTTCAGAGGGTGCGGGGGGAAGGTAGATTCTCCACTGAGTGGTTTTCATCCTTTCTAGACGGGGTTGGTGAAAGGAGATGGGGATAAGACTCTTTTTGGTTCAATAGGGAGTGATTGTTATCATGACTGATTGTGACTGTTGCAACTGTAAAGGTAATTGTTTTGTAGCAAAAAGAGGGGAGTGGTTGATCTTGCAGTCCAGGAGTAGGACCATCAAGGGAGCAGAGCAGGAGCAGAGTGTGGGACCCTATTCAGAAAAGTGGCGACGTCAGAGATAGAGGCAGAAATGATGATGTGGAGAGATGGAGCAGCTGGGGACTCTAGACTCATGGAGGGAGAGGGGCTGTGTGCTGATGGCTGGGGCACAGGCTTTCAGCATATGTATGACCTTTGGTTGTTTGAATGATTGTGTATTCCTGAGTGCTTCGGTGTACATCCAAAAACAACAACAACAACAAACAAACCCAGAGAGAATAGAAGCAAATACTGTTGAATGATGATGCATTGAGGGGATAGTAATCATTTCAATGAAACAAAATACGATAGGATGAGTGTTAATACTCGTGTTCTTCCATGTAAACTATCACTCAATTCACAATAAAAACTTAAAAAATTGTCCCTTACAAAGCAGTAAAATGGAGGTTGCCATTTCAGGAAAAAAACAAAACAAAAAAAACCGAAGAAAGATAACTACATCCTAATCCTTAGAACCTGTGATTATGTTAGATTACATGGCAAAAGGAAATTAAGGCTGACTTCAAGATGAGTTTATCCTGGATTATGCATGAGGATCTTAATACAAGGGGACTTCAAAAGTTTGTGGAGAATATCTATAATCTTTTCATTCCATTTTTCCATGAACTTTTGGAAGCCCCCTAATGTGAAAGAGGGAAGTAAGAGAATCCATGCCAAAGACTATTTGATGTAATATTGTTGGCTCTGAAGCTGGAAGAGGGTCATGAACCAAGGAATCAGAGTGAATTCTATAAGCTGGAAAAGGAAAGGGTGTATGGTTTCATCTCTAGAACCTTAAGAAGGAATGCAGCCCTGCTGAAAACTTTGATTTTAACTCAGAGGGTCCCATTTTGAACTTCTGTTTTATGGGACTAAATATATGTGCCATAGAAAACTAATACACGCCTTAATTAAATCTGACACACAAATTGCAACATATTTAAATTAGAACTCATATTCTCTGTAAATGTGAGTCCAGTTTTCTCATCTGGAAAATGAACAGTATGAAGTCTTGGCCATATTGGCAGTACATGGAAACAGTCTCATCTCTACCAATTGTCTACTCAAAAACTGGAAAATAGAAAAGTTTCTTCCCTAACTATTAAAATAAAAACAAGGACAGAAATTTCCAGACTTATATTAAATTGTCTGAGTGGGCAAGATCTGAAGATATAAACATATAATAACTGACTGTTTGAAGATATAAGCATATAAACATTGAATTGCCAACAGCAAGATCAATGATTCAAACCCACCAGCCATTCCTCAGAAACACTATAAAATGTCGCTGTGAGTTGGAACTGACTTGACAGCAATTAACAACAAAAACAGCAAATAAAAATGATTACACATTAACGCCATCTAAAGAAAGATATCAAACATAAGGAAATAAAGCTACCAAATATAACTAAAGAAAGATATCAAACTTTACCACTTACTAGATGTATTATCTTGGACAGCTTATTTCATCATTTGGAGCTTCATTTTCTCTCAGTGTAATCAAGATGGTGATAATCTCATAGGATTCTGTTGAAAATTCAATGAGATTATTCACATAACGTTTTTAGCACAGAGAGTCAGTTCTTTATACATATATATAAAGACATATATGTTCACACATATTATATTTATAAAAACATATATATATATAAACACATTTTTTTTCCTTAAGGCAAAGTTGATGAGACATGGGAACTTAAAAGGAAGATCAGAAAGGGAAACATTAGCAACATCTGTTGAGGGTACATGGGTCATTTAAATAAAAATTTCCTCCCAAGTTCTGAACCAACCAAGAATTGTGATGAATGAGTCCAACAGATAAAGACCAAAATATCAGTGTACTGGTGGTGTGATGTTCAAGTGCTTGACTGCTAACTGAGAGGCTGACAGTTCAAATCTACCAGCTATTTCAGGGGAAATGGATCCAGCAATCTGCATCTATAAATCTTACAACCTAGAAAACCCCATGAGACAGTTCTATTCTGTCCTATAAGGTTACTGTGACTTGGTATTGATGGGATGGCAACATGTTTTTGGTTTATAAGAAAATCTTCACGGGGACCAATTGCTAGGTCTTTTCTTCCATGAGCCCCTGGTGGGTTTGAGCTGATGACATTTCATTTGGCAGCTACACACTTAATCAATGTGTCACCAGAGCTCTAAGTGTAATAAAGATGGCATATATAGAACACTTTCTGAACCAGCATCCAGATGGTCATTGCTTTTGGACAACTGTTAACTTTGGTCGCTTGAGGCCATGCATCTTCATTGTCCAACAGGAGCAAGACAGTGTCTCTGGACTTGTTTTCTTGGCAGCCTTTACTCAAACTCAAGTTAACATCTATTATTCTTTATGGATGCCAAGCATTTGAACTCCCTTTCTGTCTGCGGGGAGATTCCCAACCTAGTGAAAACCTAGTGAAGTTTTTGACTTTTGAAGCTACAAGTAGCACATTCTCATTTTTGTACCTTTTCTTGAAGCTTTGAAATGGGTGGGTGACCTACGTTCTGTCATCAGACAAGTCCACCTAGGAGGAACTGATTCAAAGACACAGGGAATACACAGAATCTCGTCTGGTGATAAAAGATAGTGGAGACAGCAGTTTCATCCAATTTTCTGAGGGGGAAAGAGAAAGACTACAAATTAACTAGCGCCAGAATTACTTAGGATTTTATTGTTGTTTTCAGGCTTCTTAGCACAAATGGACGAAGAGTGAAGCTCAAGGTATTTTATGTAACTCTTTTAGGAGCCCTGGTGGCACTGAGGATTAGGCATTGGATTGCTAACTCCAAGGTTAGCAGTTCAAACTCACCAGTTTCTACATAGGAGAAAAATGAGGCTGTCTGCTCCCATAAAGACTTGGCCTCAGAAACCCTACATAAGGGTTGGTGTGCATCAGAAAAGACTCCATGGCAATGGGCTTGGTTATTCTTAAGAAATTTTATTGAACACAAACCTACAATAATGCTGCTCAGTGTACCACCCAGTAGATTATTCAGGGAATCCAAAGTTATTTGTTCAGGATTTTTTGTTGTTGTTGGTTTGTTTTTTCGCAGTTTATATGGTTTTCCTCCAGTTTTGAGCCTTTTCTTATGATTCTTTTCTTTATTTTCCTTTAATCAGTTTTATCATGATGTACCTACATACAGTTTTCTTCATATACATGTTGTTTATAGTTATTTCTTGAATATGTATATAGCAGAGTTTCACAAATTGATGGGTTTCTTTGGAGTCCTGGTATGGTGCTGTGGGCTAATGTATCAGACTGCAAAGTTGTTTGAACTGCAAGGTTGGCAGTTCATGCTCACCAGCTGCTCCTTGGAAACCCTATACAGGGTCACTATGGGTCGCAATCGACTTGACAGCACTTAACAACAACAATAATGGAGTCCTAGTTTATTATTTTACAACTGTAGAGTCCCAGGTTCCCCACAGAAGAAAGTGGAAAGTCAGCCCATCACAGAAAACTCCCTACTAGAACTTAAAGAGAATCAGCGAGTCGTATGCATGCTGGTGACCACGTGGATCTATGTGTTGAGTAGAATTGGGGGAAATGCAGCAATTAAGACACAGGCTGAATCTGGACATGTTCTATTGGCATCCATTGACCATGATGAGATAGACGAGCAGGAAGGTAAGGGAGTTGTCTGAACTCTTGAACCCACAGGGACTGACCTAGCACAAAGACGCTGAAAGAGAAGGGGCAGATGATTGGAGGTGCAGGGAAGTGTGTGTGTGTGTACTCCCAAACTTGTAGCTGGTACCCACTTGACCTAGCTTGAGTTGCTAGGGTTGAGCTGACCTGAACCTGACCAGTTGATGACAAAGATGTTTGATACTGTGAGCAAGTGCCAACTGTTACAATTTGACAGACTTGACTTTTGTTTAAGAATGCAGTTGCTCAAAATTCTAAATAGAATGGAAGATTTGTTATATCAAGGAACATGCTTGTTTCCTCAGTGTACTGAGTTGATGGTGGTGGTGGTTATGTGCCTGCTTTGTTGACAGGGACAGGCAATTTAGAAACTGACTATTAAAAATGGGGGCACTATAAATGCGTGAGGAGCACTGCTGTGGCACTGTGGGATAATACACTAGACCACGAGGTTGGTTTGAACTGCAAGGTCAGTGGTTCACACTCACCAGCCACTCCTTGGAATCCCTATACAGGGTCACTATGAGTCAGAACTGACTCACTGACACTTAATAACAACAATGGAGTCCTGGGATGATGCTCTAGGATAAGCAATGGACTGCTTATCCTAGGATAAGCAATGGCAGTTCAAACCCATCAGCCATTCCTCAGAAACTCTATACAAGGGCTATAGAGTCTAAACTAACTCAACATTTAATAACAAAAACATGGGTTTATATCATTCTCAGATTTGGAAAATTCTTACCTGTTATGTGTTCAAACATTACTTCTACCTCATTCTCTCCTTGATTTCTGGGACTCACGTTACAAAGTAAGCCTTTTGTCTTATGGCGTACTACATATCTTCTGTCTTTTCTGTATTTCCCATCCTTATTCTTTTTGTAGGAGCTACAGTCAGCAGTTTGAAACTAACAGTTGTTCTTTGGGAGAAAGGTGAGGCTTTCTGCTCCCAAAAAGATTTACAGCCTCAGAAACCCTGTACAGAGTTGCTATGAGTCGGAACCTGCTCCACAGCATATAATCACCACACTACCACAGTTCTCTCTGTGCTCCAGTTTGGAGAGTTTTATATTGATCTGTGTTCCAGTTCGTCAATCCTGTTGTCTCCTGTGCTAAATTTCTATATTTCAGATATTATATTTTTTAGTTGGAGAACTGCCAATTGATTCTTTTTTAGATATCAAAATTCTCTGAAAAAGTCTTGATTTTGAAATCTATTTTTACTCTTTCTTGAGAAAATAGTTATTTTAAAGTCCTTTTCTGCCAACTCCAATAGCTAAGTTACTGTTTATATTTTATGTTTTTCCTCTTGTTTTATGATAATATAACCCTGATTCATAGCTAGTCATTTTATAGGAAAATTCGTAACTTTTTCTTCCTCCTTGGAGAATCCATTCTTTCCTCTGCTAGGCAGATGAAATTGGGATTGATCATTATTAACCACAAGTCCTGATGATGCAAGGGCTAAGTGCTGGCCTGCTAATCAATCTCCAGCTGTCACTATGAAGCCACCAGCTGCTCCACAGGAGAAAGATGTGGCAGTGTGCTTCTGTAAGGACTCATAAAGCCTTGAAAACCCTATGAGACAGTTCTGTTCCATCCTGTAGACCCACTGTTAGTCAGAGATGACTCGATGGTAATCAGTTTTGGGTTTGTTGGTATTAGTAGTCAATCAGGGATTGAGGTGAGTTGAGGCCAACTTTTGGTTTTAGTCAGATTCAATCTACCTCTATCTGGTTTCTGTTGCTAAACCCAAAGAGTTTTCAATTAAAGTTATGGCGTCTTCACTGAGCACTTTGTCCCCTTCTTCACTATTCTTGGTGGAATCTAAGTGTCACTTTAACATCATTAAATAGTGGAAAATGCATCTGTGATTTTCAGAAGTTTTTATCTAATATGCAAGTTCTACAATCTAATCTTTGCCTTTTCAGTATCATAAAATGACGGAAAAATCTATTTTATATATTAGAAGTTTTCTACTTAAATTTCTGATCTCCTGCCTTTGCAATTTCATAGTTTGGCAAATGTTTTGAGGAGTTGTATGTTTGAGGCCCCTCAAATCTTTAATTACATCTCAAAAGTCCTATAAAAGCAATAAAATCTCTGTTGGTCCCTCTCAGAACTCTGGGAAAATTTCAGATGGCCAAACTCTCAGAATGCACAAATGTCCCTAGGGAATAAGTGGCTGCAGATTATCAGCTCATCTGTGGAAGGTTCTCAGCTCATGAAAACTTTAGCTTTTCTTGGTCTTTACGATTCTTGAAGGAATCAGTCACAAATGATTCCATTCTACTCAGAACTGTAAGGAGCCCTGGTGGTACAATGGATTGAGAGCTATGCTTCTAACTGAGAGATGAGCAGTTCACACCTACCAGGTTTCTCCAAGATATAAAGATGAGGCATTCTGCCCCCATAGAGACTTAAAGCCTTGGAAACCCTATACAGATTTGACATGAGTCAGTTCCAACTCAGTAACACACAACCATCACTACCATTATCACTCATAACCGAATGTCTTAGTGTGCCTTTTGGATTGACACTCGGATCACATGATTTCCCTGACTCGCCACTTTGTTTTCACCTCTGAATGCCATTGCTTGGATTACTCTCAGCTCTGAGCTGTAATATTTCTCAACTCCTCTCCCACACAGGGAACCAGTCAAGGTCAACTGTCTCAGTCCCCACTTTATTAGATAAAAGGTGACCAGAGAAAAGACTATCAAATCAAGACTCAGTTGAAGCTGAAGAAAGAGTCAAATACAATGACTTTGAAGGACAAACAATTATTTGTACCCAAGGTGAGGTTCTCCTAACAAAAGAATGGGAAGAATTTCATTAGATATTTTACTAGTATTTTCATGAGGAAATGCTTTTTCATCTACAAACTTCCCAAATTGTGCTAATGCTGAATCAAAACAATAGATATCTGACCTCTTAAGGAAAATACCCAATACTGTTGATATCCTGGTGACAGTAAATAGAAAATACAATGGTTAGAAGATTTTTAAAAGGTGATGGATCCACTAAGTGAAAATTTGCAGTAAATAATAAGCTTTATGTATATATAAGATATGTATATTTTATATATAATAAAATCTTTTACAACACAGAAAGAGAACATTGAGCATGCATGTAATCACAGAGCATGGGGTTATCACTGTAATTTAATGTGCTTTTCAACAATGCAAGGTAAAAGCTACAAGAAGGACTGTTGTTGTTATGCGCCATTGAGTCTGTTCCAACCCATAGCGACTCTGTATAGGGTTTCCAAGGAGTGGCTGGTGAGCTTGAACCACCAACCTTGAGGTTCAAACAATTTTGCAGTCCAGCACATTAGCCCATAGCACCACACCAGGACTCCAGGAAAGAATACAAGCTAAGTCAAATAAGGCATTAGCAAAGAAACATAAACAGACATTTTGTTCATATTAATAACAGGTTCTGTTTGATTAGCATAAGAGTCATTGGAAATAGTAGTAAAATATATCTTTCTATTCGAGAGAATGGGCACGACTAAGTATCAGTAAGTGTACTTATTTTATTTTAAAAATTGCCACCTTGTTCCTAAAAATTTACAAAACTGGTCATCAAATCTATGAGTCTACTTAAGCTAAGAACTATTTTGTCTCAGTATTTTGCATCATTATAATGTTTGTGCAGATGTCAGCAGAATGCTAATTAGTGATATGGATCCTGAAGTGCTTGGAATAGACTCTTCCAGTACTTTGTCCTCTGACAGTGAACCCTGGTTAACCAGTAGTTGAAGAACTCATTCACCAACCAAAATGTCAGTGTTACAAACCTACCAGTCAGTTTGTGGGAGAAAGATGTAGCAGTCTGCTTTGTAAAGATTTCCAGCCTTGGAAACCCTATGAAATATACTGCATGGTTGTTTTGAGTTGGAATCCCCCCTCCACACCAATGGCCTTGGTTTGCTTGAGCACTGGAAGTCATTTTTTTCAATACCAAGAATTATCTTATTAGATTGGCCATTCGATGTTGTTGTTAAGCACCATCGAGTTTGTTTCAATCCATAGCAACTCTGTATAGGGTTTCCAAGAGGCGTCTGGTGAGTTTGAACTGCCCACCTTGTGGATCAAACTGGCTTTGCAGTCTGGTGTATTAACCGACAACATCACAAAGAGTCTGTTATAAATGTCAACAAACTGCTCACTCACATTTCTTTTCTAATTCCATGTTAGATTCAGCTTGAGTTCTTTTCTTCAAAATTTACCTCTAAAGGGTTGGCACAGAAAATGAGGAACACTGAAAATCTGCTCATCCTAATAAAAACTTCTCAGATTTACATGTCTATCTCAAGTTAGAAGTTCTTCAACATCCACAACTCAGATACTATTGTTACCTCTTTGCCATGGAGAAGGACCAGAGGATGGGGACCACTGAATCTGTTTCCTTTTTTTACACCTGAGGAAACAGACTCAGTTTGATTGAATGACTTTACAAAATCACCTAGAGAGCTATTAGAGGAAGAACTATAGCTGGAGTCCCTTCATTTGCTTAAACTTGATGTTCAGTGGGAGCATATATCAAACTGACACTTCCATAATTATTAACTACTGTGGACTCTGGACTCTTAGAGTGACTCTGTAGGGTAAGCACTGGACTGCTATCTGCAAGGTCAGCAGTTCAAACTCATCAGCCATTCCTTGGAAACCCTATACAAGATGACTATGAGTTAGCACCAACTTGACTGTACTTAACAACAACAACTGTGGAGTCTTCAAGTTATGAGACCTCATGTACAATGTAGCAAAATGCTGCCGAGTCTTGCATCATTTCACAACAGGCAGCATGTTTAAGTCTCGTGTTGCTGCTACCATACCAACCCATCTCACTAAGTTAGACTTAAAAATCACCTACATATATAGCTCGAGCAATATATATATTTTAAATCTAAATCAATTAATTTAATTCTATTACAATCATAACCCACAATGGCTGAGACCTGGAAACTGTACTTTAACCAGCACCCCAGTAAATTCTGATACACACTTGAGCAGAACAGCAGCTGCTTGGGATTCCAGGGGGGAGGATGAAAATACATGTCTATCTTTGTTCCCTGAATCACATTTACGCAGCCAGCATTTATCAATATGTACCATGTGCAAGCATGGTATACGCCCTAGGATTAACAAAGCTAACAAAATAAAGTCCCTGCTTTCCTGGAGCTTACATTCTAATCAAGGAAGACTGACATCATAAAAAGATACAAAAGTACTAAAGCAACCAGGGGATGAAGTTCTCTATTTAACAACAACAACAACAACAACAACAACAACAACAATGTATTCCTGAGTTGTTAGTTAAAATTTTGAAGAGGGTTCTACTCCCTACCATTTAACTGAAAATGCTAATACATTTGTATATACATTACTGCTGTTGTGAAGTGCCATTGAGTCAGTTCCGAGCCAGAGACCCTGTATAGGGTTTCTGAGGAGCAGCTGGTGGGTCTGAACCACTGACCTTAGTGTAGCACCATGTCAGTGTAGAGATTAGTGTAGCACCATGTCAGGACTCCAGACACATTATTAGACATAAAGATGCACCTTGGTGGTGGTGGTGGTTATAGGCCATGGAATCGGTGCCGACTCATAGTGACCCTGTATAGGGTTTCCAAGGCTGTAAGTCTTTATGGGAGCAGATATATTCATATTTCTCCCACGGAACCACTGGTAGTTTTGAACTGCTAACCTTGAGATTAGCTGTGTGATTCATAACCACTGCACTACTAGAGCTCCTTTAAGGTGCAGCTTGGAGTAAATGAAAAAGAACCTATCAGTGTCAGCACCAATAAATAATACAAAGATGTCTGCAACATTTTATTTTCAGTAACATTTTACGTCTCCTTGTCTTCTTGGTAACTAGCAATATTTTGTTTTGTTTTAGAATTTTTTCCAACTTTTTGCTGTGAATTAAATGAAAGTTTACAGAGCAGACTATCAGTTTTACATTCATCAAATCAAATACTTTGCTTCTTTACATGGTTACAATCTCCTCCATGTACCAACAGTTTACAGCGTTTGCCTCTATACACTTTATCTTCATCTTTCCTCTGCTAACTTCCTTCTTGTGTATTGCCTGCCGTCACCCACGTTAACATATGTCTATCCTATAGCCTATGCATAATTCTCGTTTGATTTATTCATTTTTCTCTCCACTTAAGGCATCTGTTTGACCTTGAAATCTACTTAACTTCCTAGCCTTTTTAAAGTTCTACACTATTCTCTCTTTTTGCTTTGTAGTTGATTTCATTTGACATTGATATCTCTGGCTCCCTATTTTCAGTTTTGTGTTTTGTTTTACTTTAAATACTTCTGTATGTGGACTGAGTTCTGGATGGTGTTGCCATGTATGGTAATCTCAGGTTGTTGTCTGCTGGTGTTGGTTCTCAGTCCAAAGAAGATTCTGAGCATTTTTTGTAAAGTTGGTCTGGTCATTATAAATTCCTTTAATTTCTGTTTACCAGGAGATGTCCTAATTCCTCCTTCATATTTGAAGGACAGTTTTGCTGGGTATATAATTTTTGGTTGGCAATTTTTCTCTTTTTGAGTTTTGTATAGGTTATAGTCCATTGTCTTCTTGCCTACATGGTTTCTGCTGAGAAATCAGATTTTAGTCTTATTGTTCTACTTTGTTTGTAACTTTTCATTTCTCCTCAAGCTGCTCTCAGGATTCTTTTGTCTTTAATTTCACAAATTTTGATTATGATTTGTCTTGGAGATTTTTGTGTGATCTATCCTGTTTGGTGTTCATGCAGCTTTTTGTACACTTATCTTCTTATCTTTCATGATGCAAGTTTTCTTCCAACATCTCTTTGACAATGTTCTCTCTGTGCTTTTTATTTTCTCTTCCTGTTCTGGAATTCCAATCACCTATTAAGTTGTTCTTTTTCATGGTGTCCCACGTAACTCTTGGGCTTTCTTCAGATTTTTCTTTTTTCTTTTTTTCCTGATTGTTTTAGCATACTACTATTGAGAGATTTACCTTCTAGTTCACAAATTCAGGCTTCCATTGCTTTGAATCTTCTCTTCGTCCTTTCAATGTAATATCCATTTCTGAGACCTTCGCATTAAACTTCTGGATTTCTAATTGCAGGTTTTGTATTGTTTCTAAATTTGCATTTATTCTGTCTGTTTGTTTTTATAGTGCTTTCCTGAACTTTTCTCCCATTTTTTCCCCCCTGTGTTATCCTGGCTTTTCTCAATCTTCATGTCAATCAGTTGAAGGTACCAAAATATCATTCTTTGAATTCTTTCTCAAGTAGTTCCATTATCTTTTTTCCTCAGGAATATTTTCTTTCTCTGCTGCTTGGTCATTTGTTTGAGCCATTCTCTCTTGTTTCTTTTTGTGAACTAAAATAGTCTGTTGTCTCTGGGGCATTGTGGGGTTGCTGTATTTGTAAAAACAAACTGTGCAGTTGTTGACCTAGAGGGGAGAAATGTCTGGTGGGCTGCTTCAATTCAAGGATCCCATGAGGTGGTTGTGGAAGGGATGTGACAGCAGAGTTCCTGGCCCTAGATGGAGTTCCTATTGGCCTCAATGTTATCTATGTTCAGGGTGCTCTACCAAAAATAGTGTGTGGAGTTGGCTTTAGTGTCAGTGTAGATCACAGAGAAGGTGAGGGCAGTGAGACAGGTTAAGTGCTAGTCGGGTGGTTCTGCAGGTTTTGTAGGTCTAGAGCTAAGCCCATCTGAATCCAGGAACCAAAGAGTCATACCAAAGTGGTACAGATGTCCCTCAACTCACACTGCCATAGTGTTCAACACGTAGCTCTGAACTTCCAGACAGCAGGGTCTGCACTGAGGGTGGATGAGGATGGGAGCTGACCACACCTCTGATTTCTGCTGGTGGTGGTGTGCTGTGGAGTCGGTTCCAACTCATAGCAACCCTGCATAGGGTTTCTGAGGCTGTACATCTTTACAGAAGCAGAAAGCCTCATCTTTCTCCCATGGACTGGCTGGTAGTTTCAAACTGCTAATCTTGAGGTTAGCAGCCTGACTTGTAACCACTACACTACCAGAGCTCCTCGATCACCAAGGTAGTGTGGGGGAAAAGAAGAAATTGCACCTTTTCCATTGCCTGTGTGAGTCTGCTCTGCCAGACCACCTTCCGTTGTCAAAGTTGCTTACAACATGGTCCAGCCTCGTCTGACCAGTCAGTCTTCCTCTCTTGTTGCTGTGCTTGGCCTCACCTCCCAGCAATTACTGAATTCACCTCTTTAACCTGTCTTTTAAGTTCAATTTGCCCAAATTTTCATCTGTGTCTCTTTTATTTGGTTTCTCCTATGGCTTTCGATTGTGTTGATCATGACAAG